>NC_140123.1:173106837-173687891 GCF_964035555.1 Netta rufina
TAATGCATCAACCACTAGAAAAACTGTTTAGGTTGGTTGGAGGTTTTGGAGGGGGGAGTTTGTTATATATGAAAAACAGAATTGGAAATTACTATTTCATTTGCTTCAAAGGAATCTAATAATTTTAAAGCGCCTACAGCTAAACTCAGTCATAGGACATTGAGTTCTGAGGTTGCAAAAGACTGAAACAAAGTTACTTGTGTCAGTGAAATAGACACCCATAGTGCTTGCTTTAAAAGCAGTCCATCATTCTTTATTATAAAAATCCCTGGCACTGTCAAAGAACCAACTGCGTAAATGCTCAGCAAGGCAGAATAGCTTTGATTCCATTACTTGGTTCCATGCAAGGGGCTTATGTTATTGCTGCCCTCCCAAATGCTTATGAAAATAAGATGTATACGATAACGACTTTTCTTGTAAGTAAAATTGATATTGCATTTATAAATTGTATGTTACTTCAGAACACAAGATTAATTTTCCCTGTCAGCCTAGGCTGTAGTCTTTATTACCACACGTGTTGCCACAGAGATCATCCACCTTCCCTGTTGTCTCAGCCGTGTCCAACTTGTCTTCAAATCTTCTTCCTGCCCTCATTCATCTTTTTGTATATTAGTTCTGAGGTTCTTGAGTTTCCTAGAAGCTGTGCTTCTGCCAAACACTTTGCTTGTGCTCTTCATCACCATCTTATCATTCTGCTAATTCAATCCAAGTCACATAGCCACATAGCAACCTCCATCACATCCTTCATTCTAACTCCAATTTACATTTCACATCCATCAGTTCTGAAATCTGACCTGAGCTACACTGATCTGAGCTACTTCTTCAAGTTCCTCCTTAGAAGTCTCATCTTTGAACTCTATTTTCTCAGAAATGTTGGCAAAATACATGAAGAACAAATGCCAATCAAACCTATAAAGCCTGACAAGACCAGGGAATTTCACCATTCAGTCGTATCAATCCTTGTTATAAATCATTAGAGGTAGGAAGAGTGTTAGAATATTTCTTTTGTAAAGCACTTCACTCTTTTTTCTTTTTTTTTTTTTTTTTTTTTTTTTGTCAATATATGCTATATAATCATTAAAAAAACGATAGCAAATATTGTGCAATGTGTACTGGTGCACTGACTTGTCTTGAATTTAATTAGTCAATTAGTTTTGCATGGATTACCACAGTAATCTGAAACTATCTATTACACAAAGTAAAGCTAAAAGGAAATAGAAAAACAGCACATTACCTGGCAGGGAGCTGCTGTCCAAGACAATAATCTGAACTTGATAGATACAGAGCCTTTGTTCAGTTTGAACATTTAAAGGCTCTTTGGAGACCTGATTGGCTGATGATCACACATGATGTTTGGATAGTTTATTTTGTGTGACCAACTGCCAAACCAACGAGCATCTCAAATTACTGAGGCACAAGAGGTTATGGTGAAGCTCAAGACTCAGAACATGATCCCACAAAAGTGTATCCTTTGTTTATGAACTCTGCATAGGGTTTCTTTCACAGTTTCTTTGTCTGACATACAGGACTTTTCTTTATCATCCCCTGTAGAAATGTGTGCATTCAAAAGTGCATTCAAATGCTATAGCCTCCAAAATGACTGCTACTGTCTGGGGACATCTGCACATCGCTTATGCCTAATGCTGCAGGAGTTCAGCATTTACAGAGATGGTGGGCGTGAACTTACCATTTAAAATGTAGAGCATTAATATGATTTTGTTCAGCCAATTAAAAATTTAATACAAAATGCTCTAAAGATCATAAGCAGAAACTTAAAAGCAAAATGCAGGCACTCAATCCAGCTAATAAGTTCCAAAAGTCTAATATTTTTTCTCATTTGCAGAAAATTGTCCAGCAATTGACTATAAATATGCAATTAACTTAGACTTTTTTAGACTGTTCCATTTACAGGCATAGTAAAATTCCACATTAGGCTTTGTAGAGTAATTAGAAACTTCTTTGTATTAATAAGCAATACTAGCCACTACATTAATCAAAAAGCTGTACTTTGCTGACAATAATGCAGAATTTGCTTCAGAGCTCCAGAATTTATTTGTACAAGAACTCACCATTTTTGTATAGAAAAAAAAAAACAAACATCTAATTATTTGCCATACTGATGACAAAATAAATGCATATATAAAAGGCAAGTTGTACCTTGGAACAAATCACAACTTCACTCGTGAATTCTAAGCAAAATGCATACACAAGTTCACTTCAAAACATCTTCCTTTTTAATTCAATAATGACCTTAACTATTTTGCTGGAGAAGCAAACAAAAAGCGTACGTGTTGTTACAGTTGTTATTTTTCACCAGTCCCATTCACTATGCCTTGACCCGATAAATGCTGGAAGGGATGAAACTGCACGCTGAAGTGAAATGGAAAAAACATTCTGATGACTCAGGTTAAAAAAAAAATGAAACTTCTTGTCCCAGATATCCACTGTGCAACAAATATTAAAGTCTCAAAGGTCTTAGAAGAGCATTGTTTATGAATTTTAGGCTGTCTCTCGGACAGATTATATGAGAAAACTGCTGTAACTTTTACAGCCCAGCACTTGGAATATTCAGAGGGAAAGAAGCAATTCTTACACCTTTTTTTTTTTTTATTTATCTGAAAATAATGATGCTAATGATGAGAACTGTTCATAAGACCTGTGGTTATCTGTCACGGAAATTGAGACAATTTTAGAACTCCTATAAAGGTACCCAATGCAAGGGTTACTCAAAGAAAAAGACCGGCCTAAACATTAGAAAATATTATCATTTAATTGATCTCTGTACTGTGTGAAACTTTAATTTGAAGCTGAAATGTCTCCTCCAGGAAGGATGAAATATAGTGGAGATAATATGTAGCAGGCATAGGTAAGTCTCTAATGTAGAACTGCAGGGAGGGCTCTTCGCAAGCGGCATTTATCTCAGCACTGAGGACAACGGCAGGAAGGGAACATGTTTGCTGACAGAAGCACATAAGAGAAAAAAAGGGAAGTAAACACGGGTTGTTGAACTCTGACAGAGAGAATGTGGTAACAACAATACTGTGTTTCCTATTATTGGGAAGAAATAGGAAGCAAGCCATTGTTTCTGCTGGACACCCTCTGTTAAGATTTTGACAACTTGCATGTAGTTCTGGGTGCAACTTCTCACTTGTGTCAGCAAAGCTGTTCCCCCCACCGTGGCCTTCAGGAGGGGCCCTTCCTTTCACAGGCTCCCTGTCCCACCCAAGGAAAAATGGGACTGGGGAAGACAAATCATTTGCAACCTCCAGATCTCTGCAACCATCAACAGCAGATGCAGAAAAGAGCATCAACACTGGGTACCACTTCAATGTCCCTAGAAGGTGAATCCCCAGCTGACCTCTGGAGACACTGACTGCACAGTCAACATCAGCAAGCACAGCACAGAACAGCATTAACTTGGCACCACAGTGGCGGATCAGAACCAGCTTTTGTCCACCCACTTCAGATACCAAACAGAATGTCTTAAATCCACTCCTACAGCAATCCTAATCTTCTAAATTCAGGGAACTGAGCATGAGGTAGAAGGTCAGAGCTCACGTTAAAGTGTGCTTCTGAGTGACAGAGCTAATTGGCACAGGGCACAAAGGTGGCAGACAACTGGCTTCCAGTTCACTGTCAGCTTGAACTTGACTAAAATAAAGTTAATGCTGTCTTGGATTGTTGTCTATAAAAATGTATAGATACCAGTAGGGCTACTGCTCAACTCAATGTACAGGACGAATCTAGCAGGGTATTTTGTGAATAATAACTGCAGGAGATTTTTAAATATGGATCTAACTACTTGAGAGCACCTCTGATATGGATGCCTTGATGTAACTGCCTTACTGCACCTTGCAGCCCACTCACACATACGCACATACTCATTAAATTTAACCACTCACTCCTGGAAGAGATCCAGACCTCAGAAAGAGGCTGAGATTTTATTCTCAGATCATGAGCTTAAACTATAAAAATCTAAGTAGGTTCACAACAATCATTTACTTCAGATGCTTACCTTCCACTCAAGTTTGCAACTCACTAATGTCTGTTCTAGTACAATGCCTGCTTATTTACAGACATCTAAAAACTAGTCCCATTTGCATACAGCCAAGTAGTATCTTTAATACTCCAGCACAATTTGTCCTTCAAACACAATTTAAGGATGTTGGCTTTCTTGAATGCTTTATGTTAGCAGTAGTAATAGTGCTTAAAGCTAAATAATGTTTTGTTCTAATAATAGGGATTTGGTCACAGTGTTTTCTGTTGGTGTGATTTATTTATTTATTTTGGTCTGATTCCCTACAAATTGGTGGAGAGTCTCGATTTCTCCTGCTTCTTCTACTGCCACATAATTTTAGCTTTTCGTATATTAGGAAAGATTAAGGTTTGTAATAAAGCACTTCAGGATATTCTTTGCCTTACACACCATGTGTCACTCCTTATGATTTAAGGGAGAGATTCATCACAGACATTGACATTGACAGTGCTGATATTTACATGGGATCTCAGTATCTGCGTTCTCAATGGGCAAAAGTCAATGGGCAGAAATGGGCTTTTGGGCTTTTTTATCTCACTGACCTTTTTAGGTGTCTAAGCTACAATAAAAGTATTTGTTGCCTAAAAGTGCCTATATCTTGCTATTATATAAAGTGAGTTTAGGTAACTAGCTCAATTATAGATATCTATGCTGATGAACTCAGCATTTGATCAGATGAAACCAGGCCTACATGCTCATAATACATTTTCTTGGTATTGCAGGAGACTGAAATAATAACTCATTTGCTTATTTGAGTCAAATACTTTTAAATGTTAAGTTTTGGGGAGTAGGAGGTGATTTTTCTTGTTTATTCAACTCATAATAAAATAAGAAATTGAAAAGTATGTGTTCTGGACTCTAAAAATAGTTCTTATAATCTTCCTTCAAATAGATCCACAGATAGACAGCATGGTGTTGAAAACTGAAATTTTGCAATCTTTTCTTCATTGCTCAGAAAAAAAGAAAAAAAAAGTTCATTTTGGCTGAGTAATGAGTCTCTGAACATCATGTTCTGCAATACTCATATTTTGTGCACAATTTTCTTTTGCTGCGTTTATAAAATGTGCAACTCAGAAATGCTGCATTACTAATGTTTTTGTGGCTATCATGGCTACATAGAAGAAAATATATGGAAAGGGAATATGAAAATACACCACCTCATGCTTTATGTACATACCATAGTCAACTAATACTATCCTCTTTGAAAGTAAATCTTCAGGACAAGTCTTATATAGCAAAAGCAAATATCTAGCTGTCTTTAGTCCAAAAAAAAAAAAAAAGTGACAAATTTCATATGTGCCATATTAATTCACAATTTACTCAACTAAGTCATCACATAAACCATCCAAAGAAACACCAATTAAAACTTGAGAAAAATGTTCGATGTTTTACAGAACAACATAGAGGACAGCTTACCTTATGTAAAGACTGGACAATTTCCCAGAGCTGCAAAATTGGAGAGGCAGCATTTTCAGAGCCAATTTTTGACTGCACTGATTAAATTGCTAATAAGGCATTAATTTGCATAAGGTACAAATACTTTGTCTCATATTTTTTGTGGGATTTCGTGAGACTGCACTTTGTAAAAGCTGAATATGTATCATTCTGAAAGTCTACAAAATGTGTAGTACTAAATACAATTTCTTGTGAATGTTGGAGTAGAAGCAACAGAATGTATTTTATTCAAGGCAACAAAACAGCAAAGGATGTTCCTGTTGATATAGATATTGGATATTCACGAGAGAGAGTTCACTACTGAACAGAAAAACAGTAACTGTTTGCTAGATAAAGTGGCAAACTTTTTGAATGAGGCCAAGAATTTCCTAGTAAATCAACTTGCAGGGGAAAAAATAAAATAAAATAAAATAAATATTCAGTTAAAGTCATTCTCTGTGAATTACTTTAAAACTGTTATCATTCAGGCCTGAAGTTTTGTTGACTTAGGTAACTGCAGATACACAAGAGCTTGAGTAATAAGGCATGCCTTAAGGCATGATAGTACTTAATAAAAACAAGTTTGAGTGTGTTAGGTATGAAGAAAATGCAAATCTGAAAGTTACGTTGCATGTTATGTTGCCTAACACTGTGTGAACTCATAGCCTTTTGGTCTGGTTCTTGTTCAATTCTCCTGCAGGCACTTGTTTTCGGTGGTTAGCATTAAGAGATAGCAAGAAGTGAATGGAGAAGACCGTAAGGAACCATGAAGAGACAACAGCAGGACAAGGCAGAGCTGCTGTACCTGGGCAGTGAAAAGAAAAAAAGGGTTTTCATCTGCCTCCAAGGTGAGGAATGGGGAAGAGGCAGTGGTAATAATTCTCCCTCTTGCACACCACCCTTCAGAATTAGCCAAACACACCGGTGGATTGGTTACAAGCTGCAGCACACCGTGTACACAAGTGTACTTTTGTGCACAAGTTGCAAAAGCTCAGGCTGAAGAGAAATATCAGTAGCTTCCTTCTCACTACCTCTAATCTGGCATTCACTGCAATGGCACTGCTGCGAAAACACATGCTCCCTACCAGTCTGCCAGCCCTCCACAGCAGCCACCGCTGCGTCTGCCTGCCCCACAGGAGCACATGCTGCCAGCCTGCTGTCCACTCTGCCTCCCTAATCCACCAACCTCCAAGGCTGGTGGGTTCACCCCTCTTACTATTACAGCTCTAGTAATTCAAGCACATATTCAAGCCAGCATACAAAGTCCAAATGAAGAAAAACTCCACAACTGACTTCAGGCTTGTTCACCACAAGAGTGTTATTTAATGTTTCCCCTAATCTTCTGACCACCTTATATTACCTATATGAATGTATACACAATCAGACACAAGATAAAAGAATGCACTACCTCCAAAATTATTTTTAAGGCTACAGATGGCTGTAATGCTATAAGGGCAGAGCTAACAGCTGTTCTTATCTCAGTAACCCCTTAATGCATTAAATAAAGCAGCATAATCATAGCCACTAACTTTCTTACATTTTGTGGTTGTTGTTTCTTTGTTTTGTTTTAAATAGCTCATGAAGGACATGGGTGAACAAATCATTAATATGTTTGCCGTTCTTCTGTTTTACTCAGGTCACTTCAAATTCTGGTATTGAATCCCTCCATTTATCTTTCATGGATTATGGTGTTTGCAGGCAGTGTATTTTTTTTAGAGTAGAAAAATATCTTTTTGTAGTCAGATCAGATAATGTATTAAGCCTAATTCTGTAGAACCGAGTGTGTGTACATGAGGATTAGTGAGTTATAGAAAAGGTGTTCTTCAGAGGAGACTGTATGCTGTGAAGGCATTACAAAATATAAGGTAAAAGGCAAATGAGCTTGAATAGAATTATATCACTGTCTTTTCTGGCAACTTAATTTTTAATGGTATTAGTCTTGTGAAAGGCTCCTGTAACTCTTAGTTTTAACTTGGCAAATATTTATAGTTGCATAATTATGTTAAGGAAAAACATTTGTATCCAGCCTGTAAAAAAATACACATGGTCTACAGCTTTTAGGTTTATAATTTACATACATAAATCTTTAAATATGTGTTATATTTGTTGGAGGTTCACTCAGTTTTCATCCAAATGATGAAAAACAAGTAAGCAGTAAGTGTAGGTGTACATTATAGTGGGAATGTGATAGTTGTATGCATTACTTCACATAAGCATAGTGACAAAAGTATTCGGCAATTGATGAAATAATTTTATTTAAAGAAGGAGATATACCGCTTACTGATTAAAGTATAATTTATTTCTGCTTTGCCTAGAGGGGCAGCTGTGCTGGCAGAAGCCCTCAGCCTTGAGGGAGAGACTCTTGGCTGTAGTATCTACCAGGGTAAAGCAGGTTTATTTTTATGGGCAGAAATCCACACAAGTCCTGCCAACAGAGTCTCCTCAAGAGAGATACAAATTTTACGCAACTCCCAGCTGGCCTGAATACTGCCACAGCAGCACCTTTCCCTCACAGCTCACTTTTCTTTTTTCTTTCTCTCTGAACTAATCAGCTTCTTTCAAGCCACCCTGAGTATTTGAGAGAAATATAACAGCTTTAACAGCCACAGACAAAAGATTCAGATTGTACAATTTTGTTATAGCTCTACAGCAGCTATTTTGTGCATGTACGTGTTTTTTAAAGATTGTAAACTTAGCAAAAACAGCCTCTCAAAAGTCAACCTATGGTCCACAAAAGAACTGCTCAATCTGATCTAATATTTATTCTGCTGTATTTTAGGGTTTAAATTAAAGCCAGTTCTCCGACAGTACAGGATGTCCTTTCCCTTTGAGGCACAGAGGTTTTTTAGGTATCTTGGGCTACAATGCCTTCCCTTAAGAGCAGGGCAGCAAACGAGTTGATGCATTGCTGGACTGCCTGAGAATAAAATCCCAGCAGCCTGATGTAATATATCACATAGCTTTCCTTCCTTTCTCTACTTTCAAAACCTTGCATCTTTTCACTGCTGTCACCAGTATTCTTATTCCTGCGCAAAGAATCACTGCAACAATATCCAGACAAGAAATTGCCATTTCTCTGAAAAAAAAAAAAATCTTACATAAGCTCTTCTCTTTTTTGGACAAACAATAGTTTCTCTTGGTTCCCTTTTGCAGCAGAAAGTAGGCAGCTCATATCTCCCCCGCAGGCCCCAGGTAAACTTGTCTACCAAGTGAAGAAATAAACAGGGATTCCCTCAGGCAAGGTCAGTGGGACAGATGAAATTGACCATGGGAGCATGAGTTCAACCAAATACAAAAGATTCCACACTGTGTGGGGTTCGGATAAATAACTCAGGTCTAAGTCTTTTAGGAACACAAACGCAAACTGTTCCCTTCTTGATTGGGGTAACAAAAAAAGAACACACAAAATTAATGAACTTAGCAGGGACTGACCAAACAGTTCAACCTCAGAGCAGTGAGAATAGCCATGAAGTAAGTCTTAGCCACTTGGCACTGGAAAACAGAACCTGCTCTGCTTTTTTGGATCAATAAAAATTTCCGTTACTTCCGTTTCCTTCATTCTTTAGGGGTCTAAATTTACTATTAAGTAATTTCTAAAGGGTCAGTTCTGACAGTTCATGGGGTAAGACAAAGCAATGGCAGTGAAACATCTTCTCCAAGCATTCAATTCTTTCATGTTCTTACTAGGTGTAGAATCTACATCTCCTTACTCTCCAGTACTGACAACATGCAGAGCAAGTTCCCCTCCTTCACCCCTATGCCTTCTTTCACACTGTTCTCCTTGAAAGAAATAGTCTTCCTTTTCTATCTATCAATATCTATTAGTCCTTCTATGAACCTGGTCATAGAAATGTTCCAAACATCCTCTGCTTATAGAACTGTATTTGCTTCTCAACGTACTTTCAAACTAGGCTGTTCAGACTACAGTTGTAACTTCTGATTTCATTCTGTGTTAGGTAGATGAGAGGATTGGCTTGAAAGTAGGATTTAAGCTCCAGTTATTAAGAGATAACAACCTCCTTATCCAGGACCCAATACCACTGAAATTAAAGAACCCAATTTAGGTGCCTAATTTAGGTTTGATTTGATGAGACTATTTTTCTGCTTATATATATATAAAAAAAAGTATTTATACAACTGGGATAAAGCTGGTAAATGGTAAAAAAAAAAAAAAAAAAAAAAAAAAGTGTAACTACCTTATTTGGGTCAAAAACATATTCTCTGTCCTCAATAAAAAGTATAATTCAATATTCTGAAAGAACCCTATTCTATTAGACTGGCAATTTGAGTATAATAATTTTAAAATAAGCTTGTACGTGTTAACTACAATATTTCTGCTATTTTTTCAGGAAATAGGTACAAGGAAAAGAAAAAGAAAAAAAATGGCCTTGTATATTCATGAGTGAGTGAGAACAGGATTTAAATTTTAGATATACAGCTTTTAAGCAATACTTAAATACATCCAGAAGTGCAAGCTGATTACCTAGTTAAGCAAGAATGTCTAGTTTCATTAACAGCTGTTAATGTTGTCAGAAGAACTTATTTTAATTATGGAAATGACAGGTTTTTATATCCGATTACAATATAAATACATATAAATACAATATAACTATGTTTTTCAGATTGCATAAAACAATCAACTTTATTATTAAACAGAATATTGGAAGTAATTTCTTCATTTTTTAATCACAAAAATAATTCTGAGTTGGAAACCCTCAACTGGATCAACACTCCCTTATGCATTTGGGCAGTATAGGACATGGCAATGTACCCATGATATATCTTCATTTCACATGTCGGAGCACTTTTTTCATGGCACTGAGGGAGAACCACCTGTGCATGTGCACATGAACCTTGAAAACAAGCACTGCAGAATGAGTTCACAGGCTGCATGCTGGTACCTGGCTTCACAGTGCTGTACAAGCAATAAGTAGAGAATAATGCCTGTTTCACCCACCCACCACTAAAGCACCTGAAACAAATCCATACTGCAGAGTCCACATCTCCCACTCATGAGGTCACCAGCTATTATTACTCAAGGAAATCTTAAAGATCCAACCTTTAATCATTTTTACAGTGTTAAGTGTAATGTTTTTGAATGTGTATTTTTGTAAAGTAGTTCTGGAATCCAAGATATTCTCAACAACAAGGCTTAACAATGACCATAAAACTCAACACTTTTTATTTTCAATATTTTAGTATTACTGTTTGTGAATTGTATTGTTTGATTGTTAACTCTTCTCATATTGTATTTGGTATTCAATCTTTTATTAGCATCCTGTTTGACAGATATACTGGTATACAAGACAACACAGCCAAGACTGTGTGCCCATTGTGAACAGATAACACAACAGTTCATCAAAAACAAAGACCTTGCTGGCTATGGCCTACAATTACCATACAGATGTAATAAAAGCAAAGGCCAACATTCTTTCCAAATAAATAAATACATAAATAAATATCTGAAGACAAATAAATACAACTCAGAAAATATGACCCATTATTCTACTTCTCCTAGCTTGAAGAATATTTGCCTCTGTGAAACTCCTCAAAGTAATATTTTCTCAGGTTAACATCTCTTGTCCTTCTACTCTATTTTCATCTCTTATGCTTGTCATCCTTCTCAGGCTACATGTTTTCCTTTATCCTCACCATAAGGAGACAGAATATGAAAGGCAGAATTAAAAAAAAAATGGTAAAAATGTAAACACTTGTAAGTCTAAAGATAGCGTGAAAAATACATAAATACTTGTTACTATGGAAGAGCATCAACTATGCCATATAAAAGCTGTCTTACAAGTGAGCATGTTTGTGACAGTTTCCAGTTTTGAACACAGAATGCTTGTAAGATGAGCAGAGTAGAATAGTAACTTCACTTTTTACCTTGGAGTAATATTATCATATATAATATAAAATATATATTATTATAAAGGAGGAGAAGGAAAATGCTCTTACAGAAAGAAAGAGGACAAAGAAAGACACAGGACACATCAAAGGACAAAGAGGATGGATACATTAAATTATTTGTCTGGAAACAGAGAAATCATTTTTCCTTCTCCAAGTGATACAGGAGCCAACAAGGAGATACAAGAGGTATTATGCTGAATCTCGTTGGGAGATTCGACTTTGGGAGAGTAGACTTTGCCCTCCTAAGGGATCCACTTAGTAGAGTATCATGGGACAAAGCCCTGGATTGAAGAGATGCCCAAGAAAGATGGTTGATATTCAAGGATCACCTCCACCAAGCTCAGGAGTGATGCATTCTAACCAAGAGGAAGTCAGGCAAAAATGCCATGAGGCCTGCAAGAATGAACAAGGAGCTTGTGACCAAATTCAAACAGAAAAAGGAGGCCTACAGAAGCAGGGTGGACAGATAGCCTGGGAGGGATACAGAGACATTGTCCAAGCAGCCAAGGAACATCACAGAAAAGCCAAACCTCTATTAGAATTAAATTTGGCCAGGGATATCAAGGGCTACAAGAAAGGCTTCTGTAGATACATCAGTGATGTATGATATATGATGTATGCAGTCTTCACTGTCAAGAGCTCAAGCCACGTAGCCTGGTCCTGAGAAGGCAAAGGCAAGGACTGAAAAAATGATAAGAGGGACACTACAGGCCCACTGAAGAAGATTGGGTTCAAGACCAGCTAAGGAACCTAAAGATGCACAAGTCAATGGGTTACATCCAGGGGTGGATGTATCCACAATGGGATACGTCCAAGAGATACATCCAAGGATCATGAGGGAACTGGGGGATGACGTTACTAAGCCACTGTCAATCATATTTGAGAAGTTACAGCAGTCCAGTGAAGTTCCTACTGGCTGAAGAGGGAAAACATAACTCTCATTTTTAAAAAAGGAAAAACTTAAGACCCAGGGAACTACAGGCCAGTCAGTCTCACCTCTGTACCTGGCAAGATCAGGGAGCAGATCCTCCTGAAAACTATGCTAAGGCACACAGAAAACAAGGAGGTGACTGGTGGCTGCCAACATGGCTTCACCAAAGGCAGTCAATACCCTCAGTCATGCCTGACAAATCTGTTGGCCTTCTACGACAGGTTTACAGCATTGGTGGATAGGGGAAGAGCAACTGACATCGTCTATCTGGACTTCTGCAAAGCATTTAACACTGTTCCCCATGATATCCATGTCTCTAAACTGGAGACATGGATTTGACAGATGGACCACTCAATGGGGAAGGAATTAGCTGGATGGTTGCACTCAAAGAGCTGCAGTCAACCGCTCAATGTGCAGGTGAAGATCGGTAACGGGCAGTGTTCCTAAGGGTCAGCACTGGGACCAGCGTTGTTTAACTTCTTTGTCGGTGACAGGGACAGCGGGGTTGGGTTTGCTGATGACACCAAACTGTGTGGTGTGGTCAACACACTGGATGGAAGGGATGCCATCTAGAGGGACCTGGACAGGCTTCAGCAGTGGGCCTGTGCGAACCTCAGGAAGTTGAACAAGTGCAAGGTCCTGCACATGGGCTGGGGCAATCCCAAGCACAAATACAGGCTGGGTAGAGAATGGATTGAGAGCAGCCCTGAGAAGGACCTGGGTGTGTCGGCTGATGAGAAACATAACACAAGCCAGCAACTGCAACCCAGAAAGCCAACTGTATCCTTGGCTGCCTCAAAAGAAGTGTGGCCAGCTTGTCGAGGGAGGCAATTCTCCCCCTCTGCTCTGCTCTTGTGAGACCTCACCTGGGGTGCTGTGTTCAGCTCTGGGACCCGCAGCACAAGAAAGACATGGAAGTATTAGAACAAATTCAGAGGAGGGCCATGAAGCTGATCAAGGGGCTGGAGCACCTCTCCTATGAAGACAGGCTGAGGGAGTTCGGGTTGTTCAGCAGGGAGAAGAGAAGGCCCCAGGGAAGCCTTTCAATACCTAAAGGGAGCCTACAAGAAAACTGGGGAGTGACTCTTTGCCAGGGAGTATAATGCTAGGATAAGGAGTAATGGCTTTAAACTAAATGAGGGTAGATTTAGATTAGATTTTAGGAAGAAATTTTTCACTCAAGAGGGTGTTGAGGCACTGGAACAGGTTGCTCAGCCAAGTTGTGGATGCCCCATTCCTGGAACTGTTGAAGGTCAGATTTTATGGGGCTTTCAGCAACCTGGTCTGGTGGGAGGTGTCTCTGTCCATGGAAGGAAGGCTAGAACTAGGTGTTTTTTTAAGGTCCCTTCCAATTCTATGATTCTATGATTTTGTCAATAATTAAAATAAATATTTTTAATTTAAAAATATAAGGCAAGTCAAAGCAAGTGATCCAAAAGGCTAAGTCTTCAGAAGAAATCAGAAGAGTATCTTAACCCTTACTGTGTGCAAACCAAGAGTAACACAGTGCAATAGTACCAAGGAATGCAGATCAAGATTTAGAACTAGTCACAGAAACAGAGGAATTGCCAATTTAGCAGTACTGTTGAATTGTTTGAGTGCATCTCCAAACATAAGTTACAGAAAATACCACAGTGTGTTTAAGTGTCAGTTTTAAGTGCCCTTCCTTGATTTTTCAGCCTCATGTCATTTTGGCCCTTACATTCATCAGCTTTGCTTATAAACCTCTTCTACTACTCTAATATAGCTAAAACTGAAACAGGCCATGTATGGCACTCATAATGATATAGTATTGTGTATGAATGAGAAAATAAGCTAAATTGAAATAATACTCTCCTATCCAGCATAACCATATCAAAACATCTCTTTTTGGATAACTATATCAGAAAAACATGAGAACAAAAGCCCGTACGCCTCTAGCCAACATAATTATATCTGCACAAGAATAAGAGAAAAGGTTCTCTTTTCCCATTATTCTTCAGCAATACAATGCATGCTTCATGCTTTATACATACAGGCTATTATGGCATATTCTTTTCTATGTATTTTCCTGAAATATACAACCTAGAGGTCACAAAATATACAAGCTTTTGTCACTCCTTCCTAAAACCTGGTGTTGTGACTTCTAATCATGGGCTACCAAGTCCCCTTTTATAGTGCTGATGAGAGGAAGAGAAAGAGGATGCCTAATGGAAGACAGCCAGTTAGGACCTCTGTGTGATACAGTGAACAATCCCAAAAAATTCCTCAGTGCAGAAAGGAAGGCCTTAGTTTAATAGTATGTACAAATTACTACAAAGATGTATATCTTAAAAAAAGTGTTTGGTAATGGGTTGATATGCTCATTGCCTTCTTCAGATTCCAGCACCAATTTCCTCCTACAGTCCATTCTGTTCTCTCCACCTGCTCTCAGACGCAATCTCTTTGCTCAGCCAGGTTGAGTCTCTGTCTCAGGCATATTTTTTTCTGAACTTTAAATCAGTCATCAGTTCCAGGCTACAGTTTATGTCTCATTGGTCTCCATTTCTAACATCAGCAGGAGGCATTGTTAGATGCTGAAAACATGGGGTCTAGTATCAAGCTTCAGACCCAAATCCAGCCCAGGCATAGCACTCAAAGGCAGTTGACTTCTAGAAGAGACTCTAGTAAGTAAATTCTAGTGGAGAACTTACCCACCAATAGGAGAATCATCAAATAATTTAGCAGATACAATTCCAATTGTTAAGAAATCAGACAACTACATTCCCATGGGGAGCTTATCTGCATCAAGTTGTTTTTTTTTTCCCTTCTGTTTGAAACTTGTCCTGAGGGCCACATTAAGAATGCAAACTATAGGAGCCCAATTTAGTAACTGCAACTCCTATGGCATTTTAATTCAACAGTGTTGCAAAACATTAAATGTCCTTCATGTTAAGGCTTTCAATTTCTGTCTCCCAATGTGGTCAGCAGAGAAAAGCAGCAGTATCTAAGAACCCAAGCTGTTAGAACCGGTAGTTCTAACATAGTCCTATGTCACTTCAAAAATTCTAACCCTCACTGCCAAATATTTATACAATTATCCGAGAAAATAGAAAAAAAGGCCACAAAATACTTCATTTCTAGTGTTAAAAAGTTCTAACATTTTTTTTTTTATCTCCAATACCAATCAAATAAGTTATAAGAGAATCTAGTTTTGTTTAAAGAAATAAAATATGCATGTTGCACGTGTGTTTTTTTCACTGTAACGTACACATTTGTTTTCAATATTTTTTTTAATTTGGAAAACAAGCACTGAGAAGTATAAGCCTGAAAGTTCACAGTATGACGTTGAAACAATTTGAGATTTCATCCTTTATTTTCTCCTTTTTGCTTGTTCCATAGACTTCAAGAATATCTAAATGATTGGTAGCTTCTTATACTGGGAAGCATGTTGTTAAGCATAAATGTGAAAATGTAAATTAAAAATATATTTCTTTGAAAATAAAATCACTTCTATGCTTAGGGATTACGTAGTGCTGTTTTGTGACTCTTTTTACCAATTTCTGTTGCGTGGACCACATGCATGAGGCAACATACATCATCATACTATCATTATCACCATCATAGTGACAGCAAATGGAAAAAGTTCTTTGATGCCAAATACACTTTGAACACAATTACAACTCTGTCTAATACTTGTTATCCCTGTGTGTCAAAACCAGGAATGCTGCCAACAGTCTGCTACCACTGAGGCCATATGATGGGAGGCACATGCACATGCCTGAAGGAACAGCAGGAGTCTGCAAGCAGGTGTGGAAAGCTACTCTAAAGGATCAGAACACTTTAAAAATATAGAGAAAGATATGAGAAACCATGAGTACAGGAGATGTTCTGAGCTGTCTTCTGCATAGCATGTGCTTTCTGAATGTTCTCAGATTGATCATCACCTTGATCATCACCTACAGCTGAGTCCTCCGTAAGAAAACCTGAAAGAGAGCTAAAAGTGAAATAAATACTGTCAAAACAACTGGAAAGTGCTCTTTTGAGGGGTATTCAGAATGGAGGAAAGTAAGCACCATTTAAATAACCCTGCATGTGTTTGGGCAACTCAAGTCTGCAGAGGTTTATACTTCAACTGTTAAAATCACACACTGTCATTATCTCTCATGGTAACCATACGAACAGAATGTCACATCCACCTACTCTGAAATATTCCTGTTCGTGTAATGTTTGGGCTTTCTACAGTTTGTCAATAGTTGGCTTGCAGTACAAGTTTCCTACTGTATAAAGTTATTTGAGAATTCTGTAAGTTTTCCACCATTATTCAGAACACCACTTTCTTGCTGGGTAGAACTGAAATACATTCAGTACTTCACATTGAATAACTATGACACCAAGTTAAAACAAAACACATCAGCAGCTAAACCTAAAAATATATATAAATAATAATTTCAGGATTAAGTTTATTCTCTAGTGCTTAAGTGCTTAATTAATTAATTAAGATTAATTCAATTTTCTTAAGATCTTATGTCTTACAGCCACCAATGGGAAGAATATACCATGAAGTGTCAAGATAAGGTCCCATTCTTTTCCAACTGTTTTCCTCTTTCTTTTGGGGGAACATTTTTAATTGTCCTAGTTATGTCAATATCCTTTGGGAAATGGTTATTCACTTTTTTTTTTCTCCCCCAGCAAACACTCTTCATGCACATCCCTGATTACATATTACTGCAAGTGTCACAAGACAGGAAAGCATCATCTCCTGAAAATAAAAAATTATTAGGAAGTAACTGGTGACTTGACCTTGATGATAACAAATAAAGTAACTATTTAGCACTACTGTATAAACTAAAATCAAAAATATAATCAACAAAAGGAGATCATGAATCACCTCCCCCCAGACATAAAAGTTATAAACTAAAATTCTTGAGACTGCAAGGGGAGAAAAAAAAAAAAAGAGAGAAAGTGTTTGTCAGCCACCATGATTTGGTGAGCTAAAATTTTGTTCTTCAATAAAAGCTTAAGGTTGTTTTGATCACTTAACTTTATAACTTTAAGAACAACAGCTATAAAAAATATTGGAAGCACACAAGCACACAATAGATTGTAAAGCTAAGCAGTGTTCCCCAGTCAGTAAGTCCAACAGCCTGTACTCCTGAAGTCATGGATATTATCCCCTTACTCCTATAACCCCATTACTTTTGTTTAAATGTTCCAAGGTTTACAATAAAATTATGAAAGTTGGCACAATGGCTCACAAATACATACAAGCCAAGGAATGCAGGTTTGGACTAAGATGCACATGTGGAATGCAGCCTGTTTCTCACATTCACTTGATACATAAAACAGTTGGTCAGTGAGGTCCTGTTTTCCTATGTAACCTTTTCCTTGGTGTTGTGCAAACTTTAGGCCACATATGTATTACATGTACAGGAACAGAAACTAGTAACATTCCCTATCAGCGATTAATTGCAATGACCTAACCCTTTTTTTTTTTTTAATAAATATCAAAAGAAAATTACTTTTTCATAGACATACTGACCTTGAAACATTAAATTCATTTAATATCACAGGTAATTAGTATAACCAAATACTATTCTTCTTTTTCTTGATCTTCAAATAATAAAATGGACAGCATTAACTCTAGCAAGTTTAAGGGATAGAGTTAATTCAGAATTGTATACAGATACTGTATTTGCTAAAGCGGGAAAAATCAAGAAAATTTCAACTCAAGAAAAATTCAACTCTTCACAAGTATCTCCTGATGTTGCAATAGGAAAAAAATCAGGTGAGCTGTAGCCTCTTCCCTTAAACTGGAAAGGGCCCAATAATAACCAGAGTTACTGGAAGCAAAACCACCTGCATGTCATAAAAAGAAGACAAGATAATTTACTTAAGAAACAAGGAACACTGAAGAGGATATTTTAAAAAAAAAAAGTCTCCCCCAAAAGTTTCTATCTACTGTTCCTTCACCACTTTACATGTAAAACACCTCTTCAGATCAGTTGTATCAGCATGTAATCGAAAGTCTTCCTATCCATAAAATGTAGGAATTTAGTTTTCTGCAATCCATTAAGACCCACATCTCTATCATATTGAAAAAATAGTGCTGAATTCATCAACCAAAATCACTCAGTGCAACCACAAGAAAAAAAAAGGAAAAAAAAAAAAAAAAAAAAACACACAACCTCCAGCCCTCCAGCTACCACTCTCTGCCCTATCCAAAACAATTAGCTGCTTTGCTCTGAAGCCACTTACATTAAAAGACTGTGTTCCAAACTAAGTTAGCTCAGTGATTACAGATATGCGTAGTTCTATAATAACTTGCACAAATAATAAAAATATTGGAATATACTTTCTTCCTCTTTGTGGAAGGAGTATATATTCAGCACTCATTCTCACGTACAGTATTCAAAGTAGGCATGGAAGAAGAGAGGAGAGCACTGTCTTTTAAAATAAGAAGGGAATTGTTTATACTTTATTCGCAGATTTAAAATGTATACATAAAAGCATTCGCCAGTTTTATTGAACTACTTGTCGGTTTTCTGTTTCCTTTTGATATCAGTCTACCTCCCTCTGTCTTGAAGACTAACTTTCTTATCATGATTCATCTCGACAGAGCTGAGGCAATATATTTTTGGCTTGATTGGTGTGCAGTTAAGTTTATGGCCCCATTCGTGCAATGGAAGCTGCAAGCACCTCTTTCATTACTATTTGATAAGTAACGTGAGACCCACAGGTGGATGTCACTATGGAAACAGGAGTGATTATTATAGAGACCAATGAAACAGGAATGGATGCTTCCGTGAGGCATCAGCATCCCTCAGAAGGCTGTTTTGGGGAAAAGCAAGAATAATTTCAATAACATTTCTTCTTTACTGAAAGCTCAGACTGGTGCCTGAAAAAACTCTCTAAATGTTATTTTACTTTGGTTTATTTTCTTGTGCACCTCTGACTTAAGAAGCAGCGGGGAATCCACATGAATGCTGCGGGCCTGCAGAACTGTGTGGCAGCCTGCCCTCCCAGGAGCACCGGGAGACACTCTGGTCTTCAAAGTGCAAACAGCACGGCTTCTTGGGCTGTTTTATGATTGTTTATAGTGTCTTGTTGGGGCTACTTCAGCAACCACAAAGCCAGGGCACAGAAAACACTGTGAGCATGGAGAAATGCTCTTCTCTCGGGACAAGCCTACAACTGCCCCTGGCCACAGTCCCCTCTGTGCTACAGAGGCCAAGGAGAAATAAAGATGGAGAAGGGGCACCCTCCCTGCTCCGGCACGAGCCTCGCAGGCAGCTCGCCGCACGGCCCCCAGCCAAACCCAGCAGCCTTTGGGGATGTCACCACCAGCGCTACGCAGCTCGGAGCAGCCCGACCCGGGGCCATTGGGGGCCACCATCGGGGTCCGCCCGGAGCCCCCTGCCCAAGGTCACCCCGACCGCTGCGCTGTGACGTCACGGCCCCTCACGGCGCTGATGACGCCACACGGGGCAGCCCCGCCGCCGGCACTTCGCTCCCCCCGCCCGCCCGCGCTGCCCCCGCGCCCGGCAGTGCCGGGGAGGGACGGGGCTGCGCTCCCCCACCCCGCAGCCGCGGCCTCGGCACCGCTGTCAGAGTCCGGAGCCCGCAGGGGCGTCTCTCTGGCAGCGGATGCTTCGGTACCGCGGGGTGGAAGGGGGGGTGGGCAGCGCATCTGTCCGTCCTTCTGTCTGCCTGTCCATCCACCCGTCCCTGCGTGGGCGGCGGCTCGTGGGCGTGTGTGTGACTGACACTGCGGCGGGGCAGCCGCCCTCCCGCGAGGAACCAGGGGGCTGGGAGGGGGGACGACGACAACGCCGGCGCCCCCCGGCTGCGGCAGCCCCGTCTCCGTCCCCCGCAGCCCTCCCCGGCGGGGGCGACCTCAGCGGCCTCGCTGCTCCTCCTCCCTCCTGGCGGGTAGGTTACGTTACCTGCTCTCTAGCTCGGGCTGGATCTAATCCCGCGGCCGCCGGCTCCCTTTCGCGCTGCCGCGGGGGGGTGAGGGGTGAGCGGGGCTATTAATTTATTTATTCCCCCATGAGGCGTCCTCGGCAGCACAGCCGCGAGGAGGGAGGCCCGGGTGCTGCTGCTGCTGCTGCGGGGCCGACGGGGCGCCGCTATCCCGGGGGTGCCGCGGGGGAGCGGCCGAGGCGCTTCGGCACCGGCGCGGTGGGGCGGGGGCTGCCGAGGAGACGCCTCCCGGGCTGCCCAACCCGGCTCCGCGGGGCCGGCGGGGGCGCGGCGCCCAGCCCGGCGACACCGAGCCAGCGCCCGGCCCCCGCCCGATAGCATCACCCCCCCGCCACCTGCCCACGCCGGGTCGCGGAGCCTTGCCCCGCGACCTCGCCGGGGGTGGCGGCTGCGGCCGCGTACCGCGCTGTGCACCTCGCTCCTGGCACGGCGAGTCGGGTCCGGCCCCCCCGCGGCCGGCACCACCCCGTCCTCCGCCCCTCCGGGGCGCGGAGGGCCGAGGAATTGGCGTTATGGGGCTGTTTGAGATCGCTAGCTGTTCCACGCGGAGGTTGCAGAAAGAAACACTCAGTTTGTATGTTAAAAAAAAAATAAATACATAAATACATCACAGCGAGCTTGTTGTCCAAAATATGGGAACTTCATCTCATCAAACAGACCAGTCAACAATGAGTTCTTGATGAAAATCGTCATCTCTCCCTTCAATCCCCTTTTCTCGCCTTCCAAAAGTCAATCCCCTCTTCTTCCCCCCCCCCAAAAAAAAAAAAAAAGTTACACAACTTTTTTGTGTATGTCACGAACATATTAATGAGAATGGCCACTAAATTCTCCTAAAATCCTATCCTTGAGGCTAAAAGGCTCATGGGGAAAACTGCAGAACATAACCACATAATTGCATAAAGCCCTTACCGTAATGCCTACTCACACAGGTAGGGTTGCACTTTATGCGGAACATTTAAAGTAGTCTAAGAAGCATAGAGAGTAATTACAGTTGTTGAAGTGGTGTTGCAAAAGTAAATATGGTTATCAGGATTATTTATTTTTATATATATAACTTTATTGCATGTACATTGTTTGGCATGAGCTTTATGAATAGGATCTTTATAGGCTTATCAGGAACTGAGGCTACATCTAGGAAGAAAGAAAGAGAACTGGGGTTGGGTATATTCCAGTTTGCTGAACAGCTGTTGAACAGGACAAGGACTTGATAGGCTTGTCTATTTTCCGGTAATAACATTTGAATCCCTTTGATATCATCAGCCAAAATGAACAAAGAAGTTTGGAAAATAATCTGCAAAGGAGCATGGCACCCCAGAAAAGGCTGCAGCATGAATGGCAATACCTATTACCCATCAGAGTCCAAGCACAGAGGACTGCCATCTTGAAGAACACAAGTTCATAAAAATCTGGTTTCTTTAGGTCCATTGCTTATTTACTTTATTTGCTTTTATGTGAGAAATGTGAGGAATTTTTCTATTTTAAACTAACGTTAAACCAGAAGACAGACTCAGAAAGCTCAGTAATGTAATATTTTATCTTTCCTTCTTTCTCTAAGATATTGTTCTTGTAATGCATCATCAGCTTCCACTGCCAGTTCTTTAGATTCAGAAGGAGAGAGTAATTTGTCATGTACTTGTAAAGCAGCCAGTATACTCCAGTCTCTGGGCAGATCCTGGCACAGTAGTCGTGTAAGTAGCAGTAAGTAGTTCACTGGGTGACACAGCAAACACTTTTGTTGCTGAAACTGACTGAAAAATTAAGAGTCGTTTTTGCGGCATCACATAAGCTGAGCAGTACCTGAGTTACTTTCCTGAGTCCACACATATTTTTAGGGACAAACATCCATGGTGACTGCCAGGGCAGCTCAAAGTCATAGTTGCTTTGATGTAGGTAGCAGTGTCAGTCATCCCTTGTGCAACTGTGTGAAGGGAGCCTGTGCCCAGAATCCCCAGTCACATTGTCCGCCCCGGCATCGGGTTGCACTGCAGGCTTTGGAAGACCAAAAAGCAATTGAGAGAGGCCCACTAGAACAAGCAAAGGGGAGAGCGGTCACCAGTGACTCTTGGGTCTATGAGCAAAGGGGACTTTGGTACAAATGGCTGTGGCATTGTACCTGCCTTCCAGGGAGGCCCACAATTACAGGACTACAATTGTTTAAATTAGGGTTTTTCAAGCTGCTGTTACTGAAATCAAAACTTTATGCTGGGCATTATAGGAGTGGTAAGCTGTCTTCAATATTGAAACACTTTGTGTGCCCTGAAGAAAATCATAGGCCATAGGGGATCTTAGACGGTTCATGTAAAATGCAGAAGAACATGGGTGAATTGTCTTTTACAGTGAAATATTCACAGTTTACATACTGTTATATAGAATGTCAAAAGTTCAAAAGGGGAGCTGAGACAATAGGTGCATGAAGGTGGAAACGATACTGTTTTTTCATTGCATAGTTCTATTTCCATCACTGATGTGCCTTAACTTGAATGAATATATAGTTATAGAATTTCTTCATTTATAAATGTATGCAATATATATTATAGATAATAAATTTCGCAGTGATATATGTGATAAATCATGTATAGTATTTGTTGTGCATAGTACATACAACTCACTATACAGTACAATGCCACATGCACTATGAATAGCTATACGTTGTGCGTATGTATAATAAATATTTATACATTACCATAGTTATACAGAAATAGTAGATGATATTAATCTGTTAACCATTATATAGATATATACATATTCTGTATATATGTATATATATGCAGTTTTTTTCTACACCTCTTTTCAGAACAGCCTCTCTAGGAAATGTGCATGCATCTTAATTGACTTACTGCTTCTGTGTGCTTCATCACATTTTGAATTTTCTAGTCTGAGGCAGAAATTGAACATAGGCTATCTGCAGTTATAATGGTGTGATTCTGGCCTACAGTCTGCACAAGTTTTAATACAGTTTAGTGGCCTCCTTAAAGTAACAAAAAGCTATGATTTACCCTTAGATTAAAAGTTGGCATATGATTTTATTTTTTATGCAGACCCTGGTTTCAGTGGCACCATTTTTTAAAGCAAATTAACTCCTCTGTGAGTGCTGCAGAACAAGGGCTCAGGAGTGAGTCAGGTCCTTGATGCAGATACAACTGTCATCATCCTACATCCTTCCAGCCTCTGAGCACCTTCAGTGTAGGAAGCCCATTATTCAAAGTAAAAATGTTCACAGCCACCCTCTAAGGGAAAGAATTAAAAATGTATTAGTGATAGTGATTAATAATTTACATGTGAAGCTAGCAAAGGTTCAGAGCTGTGTGTGTACGTGTGTATGCGTCAAGGGGGAGGATGAATTGTGTATTTTCAGTGATCTAATTGAAGGAATTAAACAAACTTACCCATCTAATGTATGTGTGAAAAGAAGTCACACATTTGGTTATTTATTCCACATCCATTTGATAGTGAGATAGATTTTAGGGCATGTTATACACTTTCCCCTTTGGGTTCATAACAGTTTGAAGTCTTTTTTAGTGATTTTAATGGAAAATGTTTTTAAATATTTTTTTATCACCAGAGAAAAAAAAGAAAATGCTTTAAATGTTGAATAACTAAAGGTATTTCTGTGAGTCTGTCCACTGACAGTTTGGGTAAGTCTACTGAATTAGGCCATATTCCCCACCACCACTTGTTATGCTGTTTCATCTGAATGCAAAATTTTTCACTTTCCTCTGCTACATTACATATTATGTCTTCTAATCACAGAGTCTGCATCTAAAGGATTATGCATCATTCTGACCTACAGTATACATAAGGTTACATTTTTTCTGGACTGATTCCTGTTCCACACACACACTACTCATATTTCTCTCATGTACATATGTAAGCTGCTGTGGTGCTTGCTCCCCATTTCCCGCAAATATTCAGTGTTATCATTAAAAACATATTGGTAATTCACCTCAGCCACTTTCTGCAAGTTTTGTATCAACAACTGCCAGCCTGTGTCCCACTGCACCTTCACTTGTGCACACAGTCACTAACAAAAAACTTTAATCCTAGTTTGGCTAGTGAAACAGATATGTACTCTTTTTTGTGTGTGATAAAATTGATATGATTATGATTAGACTCTAAAATTTCTAATGATAAAATACAGCCAATAGGTGTCTTTCTATTGAGGTCAGTTTTCTCTACAAGCATCAACCACACTTGTTGCAGGCCCAATGAAATTCTTGTCTTTTACAGCTCCTGGATGCAGAAAACACAACACATCATAACAGCAGCAATAGACTCAGCTGCGAAAGATCTCTATCACACATCACAGAGAATTTGAGACAGCTGGCAGTTATCAGCTGAAGCAGGTAGTCAGTAGAAGTGTAGTAGAAGATAGATAGGTAATAGAAAAGCAATCTGGAAACTTAGGAGATATAATAAACCTCTGTTCTAGAGGAGAGGTAACAACTCTGGTAGGTCACTGATGAACTCAACTCCCAGATCAGTACTGCATCTAATACTGCTGAAAATACAGCAGCAGTTTGCTGTTTGTGCCTGTCAGGACTAAAGTAGTATTTAGGATGTTGTTGGAAACACAGTTTGATATATTCAGTTATAGAAATTGCTATCACAGTTAAGTGAAGATGGATCATGCTGCTGAAAAGCAGCTGACCACAATCCCAGGGACACCATGACCCTGTATTAAATTATGCTTGCCAGAACAGAAAGCTACTTACACCCACTTCTTATTCTACATGCTGTTGTGTCTATGCTGCAAGTGTAACCATTACATAACATTCCTGTCATATTGATCATGGTTCTCTATAAAGATCATGATTTATTAATTTTTTTGTGTGAGTAATTTCTGGTTGCCTAAAAATAGTTGAACCATTATATTTTCAATAATATGAGAACAGAGAAGAGAGAGAAAGGTCCATCTCTATGAGTAGGAGAAGAATGAGCTGTAATTAAAATAGTCTACAAAAGATCTTTTGCTTCAAATCACTCATAGTTCCCAAATTCATTCCTATAGAAAGTGTGAAACCCTGCATTAACACGCAAGGAAAATGGTACCATACGATCTTCTCTTGCTGTTTTCTGAGGTGTCATTGAACAAATGGTGGTAGGGAGACAGCATCAGATGTTGATCTATCAAGGTGGCCACAGAATAGAAATCTGCTAGTGGCATCGTTCTACCAAAAAAAGTGTTAGAGTGACATCCTTCTCGATTCATTAACACACTTAGGTGGGTCACATAAAGCAGCTGATGTCAATGAAACATGAATTCTTATGGAGCTGAACACACATGGGGTGGGGCTGGGGCGAGGCTTTTGTCCCATTTGCTTAGCAATATGCTTTAAAAAAAAACTGTATAACAGGAATTATAATTCATTCTGTGCTTTTACACTGAAAGAGCAAAAAACAAAACATGCATTAAACGCGTGTGTTTTTTTTTTTTTAGACATTAGCTACCACTATTAAGTAAAATTCTAACTTTCTTTATGAATGCAGCATATTATATTCACAAAACCCCTTAACAAAATTTGGATGTGTCCATGTTGCTGGTTATTTAAATAATGAGTCCTTTGAACAGTCTTCTCTGTAATTCTTTAAAAGTAACTGCAGTACGTGTTTTTATTTTTAATGTGTTGTTTTAATGTATTTTACTATGCCACTAAACGTGAAATAATTGTGTGCCTCTGTAAGTTCCAACTCTGAGTGGCGATTGCTTAGGATATTTTCCTTTCATATCTTGTCAGATGACTGCTAAAATAAGAAAATAATAACAGGCCAAACTTTCAAAGCTTACATACCTTACAAGTCTAAAATGACCATGAGATCTTAGTTTGAAACTTGGTTGGTCTTGTAATTACAGGAATATAATCCTAGAGATAGACTTTGGGCCAGTCTGAATCCATTTTTTATATCACTTACTTAGTTCAGCTCTTATGGAAATGTAAATTACTATCATTGTGTTACAAGCTATACCTAACTTCATTAGATTACAAAACTTTTTAAGTAGCAGGAGACTTTTCTTTCTGACTTGTTTCATTTTAAGCAGATGACAGAGAAATAATCAAAAATAACTTACTCGATAAAATTCTAGAACATACCTAATTTTTTTCATATAAAATTTCAGTATACGAGTAATTATCAGCTAACAAGATGTTGACATGTTGTCCTAAACAGTGCAAACAATACACCACGAATATACAAAGCTAGAACTAAGAAAGTATCACTCCCAGGGTATGATCCTTATTGTTGGACTATAAACAGGTCTTTTTAACTTTTTTTCTCCTTCTCATTAATTCTTTGAATATTTCAGTCTTTTTCGATGCTTTGATTCAGATTTAACAAGAAAAATGAAGAATAACTTGTTCAGCTCAGTATCCAGTCACATAACTCTCTGTTACAGTGGCATTCATGTGGGAGGTATAAACAAAGGTGGGTTCTAGAATCTTTTTCTGGTGACATTCCCTAAATGGGAATAAAGAGAAGCATCCTTCATTATCTGGTTGTGCTCAAAAAGTGAATTCAGTGCTCTGAATCTCAAGGGATAAAGGTACCTGTTCTGCATAGATACATGAGTTATCTAACTTTCTGTACTGCCAATTGAAAGGTAAAGACAACCTACTTGAGTTTTCTGAATTTCCTCTTGGAACCATTTAACCCACTGACTGCATAAGAGCTGGGTTACCCAAGGGAAGATATCTGAATCATCCTACTATGTAGATGTTAGCATACTGGCAGCTACAATAGTCTGAATTGGATACCCTTTAGTGTAGATTGGTTTGCAGAAACATTAAGCCTCAATAAGTGTACCCTGATGGGATCACATTCTTCACTCAAGGTGAAATAAAAAGTCAACTCCTGAGTTGATTGTAATTTGGTCTACAGAATACCATGAACATCTTGAATACTGTGGACCTATTTAATGTGCAGTTAATCTTCAGTACTTTCCTTTATTGTTGAAAGCACTGGACTATATGTTCAGAATCATACATGAAGAGCTTTTGCTTCTTGTCTTTATGTCTTCTTGGTAAAATTAGGGTTTTCTTTGCAACTATCCTCTGCAATAGTGGCAAACCTAACAACAAAAAAAGAAGTGTGTTTTGGTTAGTTCTGCATGCTTCAAAAATAAAACTCCCCAGGATATGAAGTATTTTCTTTCTTTACTGATTAGATCAAAAAATGTAGTTTTGCAATTTGAAGGAATGATGGGAGGTTTCAGGTGTTGGGTATGTAGCCCTCAAAACTTAAACATATTACTACAAGTCCTTCTCTCAACACACAAGTCAACACCAGGAGACTTTGGAAGAAGGAATCACATGATACTTTGTGTATGGCTCTATAGGGAAGTATGAGGAAGCAAAATTCATCTCTCCTTTTGGGAAGGCTTCAGATTGCTAATTATTGCTCTTGTCCATAAAGAATGGATGGTATGACAGCTGTATGTTTGCAGGTGTTCTCATATTCTTTTTGGTGACTCTTATCTTGTAACAGCCTGTGCTGGAGCTTCTGCTGTCACCCTGTTCTGTTTTCATTTTTCCACTCTGTATTTTTACCCTTTACTTTGCAGTCCTAGGAAAGGTCTAAGTCCTTGGCCTTCATTTTGTTTAATGAAACTGCTTTCTCTCTGTTGTGCTGTCTTTACTCTCTCCAGGTACTTCCAGTCATTCCTGTGCATCAGCCTGTATGGGAATAAAATATTTATTTTTTTCCTGTGGGTAGTGAATCACTGTAACAATGAACTGGGCGACTGTACAGCTATGTCAAAAAATCAGTAATAAAAATTGCTCTCTTCATGTTATAACTTTTTTTTTAATCAGTCATTGTCTCATTGTCACTCTCACTGCCAGAATACAAAACTGTGATATCTTGTATTGAAATCTTTACTTCCCATCAAATAATGAATTCTGCAGCAGTTTATAGTGGTCTAGGGTAAGATTCCAGTGGAGGTTAAGACACCTCTGGGTCTCTGTGTGGAAGAGCTCAAGTGTAAACTATGCATGTAAACTCCTGTTCTAGACAACAGAGTTAATCCAATCCACAGAGCCTAGTCAGTGCGTTGTCAGCTGGTGAACTGCCTTGCATATGTTTCAAAATGAGCTGGGTTGTGCTCTAGGCTCTATCTCAATACAGAGGAAGAAATGACATCTTGTGAAAATATACTGACAGTTTTGCATCTTTTGCATCTGGATGCACCCAGACACTGAAAAATATTCCACTGTAATCATTAAATTTCTTAGAAAAGTAATAAAATCTCTCTAGATTTTTTTTTCCAAGTTAAATTGGGATGCCATGAAATTATCAAATCTTTTGTCATTTTCTGTGGTTTGTGCACATCATACACTACACTACAATACTGTAAACTGAATACACCAAATAAATGCAGTCTTTGGTAATCTTCAGCATGCCTCTATCCTGAAAATATCTATCAATTTAATGAAATCAGTTCTTGAATTTCTTGGACTGTTTCAATGCATTAAGATATTAACAGGATTATATGAGTTCATGGCCTATGATAAGAGGAGGCTACATTTGCTGATGCAGAAGGTTGCTTTGAATTCTGTGTTAAAGTGTCTTTCTTACCTGTTCAATGTGAATAAAATACTTAATTTTTTTTACAAATATATATTTATATTCATAATGAATGATTGTATATATCGGTGGAAGCCATTTGTCCCTTTGTCTAAAGATTTCTGTTTCACATATCACCTCCAACCTGTTTTGTTTTAGAGCATTGGGTTGATCTGAAGGGTCAGCAGCCAATATACCATAAAGCAGATTTGAATCCAACCATCAAATAAAAGAGGAAAGCAATTGCACAGGACACAATCCACAAGTTATGGTAGGACTAAGGTTACAGAGGGTGGCTACAGACCCAGGAGAGCTATAGAGACAGAGCCTAGACAGCTGCAGAGCAGTGGCAGCCAGCCAGTGTTCCTGCACAGATGAAGATGAGGCCAAAAGGAGGAGAACTTAAATCTCAGACATTAGCTACACTAATATAGAACAAACAAGCTATGTAGGAACCTTACATACTGTGACAAGAATTACGACAGCTAGTGGACTGGGGACAACTCTCCCTGCCATGCATAACTATCCTGCCTCACAACAGATCTCTGGATCTCTTAAGGACTTGTTTAACCTTAGACAAAACCTTGAGTGCATTCTGGAGACATACCAAGAACTAGCTTGTCTGAATATTCCAAGCATAGTCAAAGCTTTGGAAAGCTACCATAACTCGCCTAGAGGAGAAGAATGGAAGAATGAACCAGTGGGAAGACACATCTTCCCCTAACCCTACCTCAGAAACTGTTAACAATGACACCTTTCACACTTTTTCCTCAGGGTGCCCATCTCAGGAGGGGTCGGGGGGGGAATGGCCAACAATAATTTCTTTCTTTCTAGTTATCTCTCTGAAACTGTACCTTCTAGCAGATTAAAGGCTTTTGACTTGCTTGTTGTGAAAACAGCATTTCTTTTATGAACAGCACATTCTCACAATTGACACTTTGCAAAAGTAGCGATAACACCACCAGCGTCTACCCAAACCTGTTTCTTCTTACCACAAAGCAAGGTAAGAATTCACAGTAAGGCACCTTTTTCATACAGCCTGTTGTTCAGTCTTCACAAATACTTAGAAACATTCTTCAGGGTCAGCCTTACCTGCATGTGCTTGAGCTTCTGAGGTTGGCTTTCTTAATTAATTTATTTTTTTTAATATAATTATTAAGTTTTAGGGCTGGGAAGGAAGCTTAGAATCCATGTAAGTAGCTTCACTAAAAACAGACAAGGTGAAGGAAGTACTCAAACTCCCCAATACGAAACAACTGTAGAACCCAGGGAACACTTACCTGCCAGCCTCTGAACTTGAGTCACTGCCAATCTACTTCCCAGTGAAGTAGTACCACCGGGGTTTTACTGTACTGAGAAGGCACCGCCAAGGTAACTAGCACCTAGAGTCTCTAAAACTATTTCACAGAGACAGTAGAAAACATGAAGAAAAAGCAGCCAACTGGGGAACACTGAGTCCATTTCACCACAACAGTAGAATAGCACCCTAGGTAACCTAAGCCTCAAACTCCCCAGGGAGGCAATTCTTCCCATCAGTCCTCATGCTTCCTATATAGCAAAGGTCAAATGATCCCCACCTGACAGATTTCACTTCACAAGGGTGGAGCCAAGAGACTTTGTGGAATAGGCTCATCTACCTGTGTTTTAATGTTTTAAGGTCCTTATCACTAAGAGAAATAACCTGACAAGGGGCTTACAGTTGACCTAATGAATTAACTACAAAAGGTGCATAAGGGTCATATTTCTGTCAGGAAATACTGTGAGGAAAATTAGTGCAGAGCCTGTTAAAATAAGATAAATAAACATAAATAAAAGAAAAAAAGAAAATGACCTTAAAGGCAAAATTTCTGTCATAGATTTTCACCTGTCTAGTCACGACAGATAAAGAATATAGCAATCAGAATGACTTTTCTTGACATTACTGTTATTTAAATTAGCTTTCCTGAGATCTCTTCTTTATGCAGGACTTTTCAAAATCTAGCACCATGACCTCTGACTACAGTACTCTACAGGTACCTTCTTAAAGGAGGCTGTAGCGAGGTGGGGGTTGGTCTATTCTCCCACGTGCCTGGTGACAGGATGAGGGAAAATGGGCTAAAGTTGTGCCAGGGGAGGTTTAGGTTGGATATTAGGAAAAACTTCTTTAATGAAAGGGATGATAGGCATTGGAATAGGCTGCCCAGGAAAGTGGTTGAGTCACAATCCCAGGAAGTCTTTAAAAGATGTTTAGATACTGAACTTAGTGATATGGTTTAGTGGAGGACTTGTTAGCATTAGGTCAGAGGTTGGATCAGGTGATCTTGGAGGTCTCTTCCCACCTACATGATTCTTTTGCAGTCTCCAAGCTCAGAGCTAACCACCTACTAGTCTGGCACAATGGACTTTTGTGTTCATTGCACTAGCTGTTCCTTCACCTCCTCTTCAGATACAAGGACACGCGTCTCTTTCACGCTCCTTCACGAGTAATCAAGCCAGGATAGATTAAAGCCTCTTCAGGTCAGGAATACACCTGCGTTTGGTTTCAGTGAGAATTCAGGCCCTAACAACTCAAGTGTCTTCTGGACGGTGTTTCTTCTGGGTAGGATGATTTCATTTCCCTTTTGAAGATTTACAGGTATAGAGTAACAAAAGCAAAGGCATAAAACGGTACCTGAGGCATAGGCTACTTTTCACCCTGCAGCAGACTGTAGGTATGATATCATTTCAGACAACTATGATCTACATAATGTGAAGTGTTCCGGCTTGCTTACGATCTGCCAAAGGCCAGAAAATGGGACCTTCATTTTAAGACTGTATGGAAAAGGAAACAAAGACAACAACAACAGAGAAGGAACTTTTCCCTCACCTAATTTTATTATGTTGCAACTCCTTCAGGTGTCCACAAAGAATTTTGCTCCTCCCCCCTCACCCCCCCAGCACCACCAAAAAAACAAAACAAAACAAAACAAAACAAAACAAAAAAAAAAAAAACAAAACAAAAACAAAACAAAACAAAACAAAAAAAACAACATTGCGTCATAGAGGTATAATTTCAGGTCACACTAGAAGACATTCTTCTCGCTACAGTACAGTTAAGCCCCACAAAGTGCCAAAAAAACGCCAAAGAGTAATGTATTTACTAATTAGTTTTACATGTTGGCATTATTTACTTGACTGATCTTGCATTCGGGACTTGATCTATCTGGAGGGGAACATGTAATGCCATGCAAGGTTGGTTGGTTGTATGACTGACAACGGGACTTTAAAAGTTTGAACTGTTTGTGTAGAAGCAAAATACAGAAGAGTACACTATCCCCAAGGGAAACATAGAAAACTGCCTGTTGCTTCTCAGGTTTAAAGTTTTCCCTTCAACGGTGTAAGCATCTGTTAAGGTGTAAGAAAAGGTATAATCAGCTGTTTGAGTACAATTCTTACGTATACATGAACATTTTCCTCTAAAGTTTCCAACTTAGAGCGCAACATTTTTCATCATGCTCTTAGATCAAGATTCTGATTCTAACAATGGTTCCTAGTGCAGAGAACTTTTCCAGAGGAGAAGCAAACCAGTCCTGACTGCTTTGAATGAGATGGAGAGAGCAAACAAATGTAAATGAAGAAAATAAACCTGTGTTTTCCCAGAATTGTCATAGTCCAAAAGCTTTCAATTGGTTCAATCCCTGAAAGTTAATTAGCGTAAACTCAGGTTGCATCACTGAATTTGAAGTAGTAGGATAGACTTGCACCATTGCAGAGCCTCAGTCATGGATTGAATTGACATTGCCTCTAACTCTATACAAGAATGAAAGAGAAAAGCACACCTTTCTACTTTGTCAGCTACTGGCAGACCTACAGAGAGAAAAAAAAAAAAAAAAAAAAAAAGGAAAAAAAAACTTGTTAATTAACAAGTGATGTTGTTTTAAGGCATTTCACCAAATATATAATACTTGGTAGTAACCAGACAACAAATGAAAGGGAAGAGGAAAGAGTAGAAAGTACATGCATGGCCTTAATTTACATGGCAATTGACAACAAGGACAACCTGCAATGATTTCTAAGTGCCTTACACCATTCACCCTTGAGACAGAAAAATGGGATTCCCATATGATGCAAGGGGAATGTAATACCTCTCAAAATACAAGCGTCTGGGGTACGCTACTGAGTACTGAAAGTGCTAAGACTAGGCAGCACCGAACTCAACAGAGAAGGGAGGCCGAGTCCCTCTGCCTGTTCATGTAATAGAAAAGAAACTCAGATTTTAGTCCTAAGCAACGATTCATAGTGACAGGCAAGGAACTAGTTCTTTTTAAGCCAGAGACGATTTCAGCATCTACAAAGCTAAAGAACTGGTTGATGGCTCTGTGGCTTCATGTTCCTGGAGCAAAAATCTGGGAACCAGGACTGGGGACCTGGACTAGAGATCAGATATCCTCCCACTGTCCCTGCCACGCATAACCTAATAAAAAGCCCTACTAAAAATAGAAAATAAAAAGGCAAATAAACAGCTCAAAAAGTAGTGCAGTGTAAAAAGTTCTCTTCATAAAGCCTATAGCTGTCTGTGACACTGTGTGACAACTAGTGTTGTCTGTGGGGTATACTCTGGTATGGTTGTTTGTATTAGCCACAGATACTCAGAATAGTCTGTCTTTTAAACCTTTTCAATTTTCCATTATGAAACTGTGGCATCAGATATGACACAGCCTCTTACACTTTTTTCTTTTAGTGCATGTCAATGTCAATAGAATTACTTTTTATTAAGTTGTGTGTTATGTGCTATGGATATTCTTTTTCCCTATCAAATTGAAAAAAAAAAAAATCCTGATAAGGGCATCTTTTCTCTAAATACTTCTTAAAATAGAATAGCTTGATTCTGTGGATAGTACTTTGACATTGATGAAAACCAGGGAGATACAAACAAATTCTAACAAGTCTGGAAGTGGCGCCTGTATACTTCAGAAAAGGTTTGACTCATTAGTAGATTAATAGGAAGTACAGCGATCTGAATCTCTGAAAGAAGTCAGTGAATTAAGGGCAGACCATTACTCTGTAGCTCCCATTAGCCTGCACATTAGTCAGATAGATCTACAGATATTTCTGTCCCACACAAATCACTGGAACAATGGACATGGGCTTTATATAAAATCAGCATGTCCATAAAGTGGAATGTAAGAACATTTTACAATTACTGCATTTAGCATAGTCAAAGGTTTTGGGTAGTTTTGTCATTATTTTTTATTCTCAAGGGCCTATCTATTCACAGACCTGAGGTAGCAGAACAATACAGATGTGGGTCATATAATATGGACATTTTTTCTCAGTAATAATTCATGAAACCATCTAATAGCTTTCATGTAACATGCATTTTGATATACCTCACAGAAAATATGCTTGGTCTTACCTGAGGGCAAGATGACCCGTCTTCTGTGACTGAAAGACACTTGCAATCCTTTTAAATATGGGTCACTTGCAATGACAGATGCAGTGACAGATTCAGCAAGATACAGCAGTTCCTTCCAAAGGGCTTGTAGTGTTCTGCATGTGCAGGAAGATCCCAAACACTACACATAAAAACACTTGGTTGGGAAGGGCTTCCCCTGCAACACACATTTTGGATTTCAGTTGTTTTTTGTGAGATTTGTATGACCAAATGGAACTTTTGCAATTTAACAGCTACATCTGAGGAAAGCTTCTAGACTACCCTTATTTTCAGTAGTAAAAACAGGCACCTCAAGGACACAAATACTTGAATTGGACAGGTCTAAAATGGGTGAATTGAACACAATAGATGAATTGTCTACGAAGACAGTCCAGGGTGTTTGTACAGAGATACATGTCTGCAGTTTAAATATCTAAAGTAAAGTGAAACGGCTTCCATTCTAACTTTTGCCTTGTTTGCCATCCTTTTTCAGGGAAAATTTGAGCAGTGGACTCATAACAGATTTATCGCACCACCGTTAGCTGTTTTTTGATTGCTCAATAGTTCATTATATTCACTCTATCTGTGTCCTGTCATATAATGACTTACCACAGGCTTCCAGTTTTAGCTGATAGTTCTGCACTAGATAAGCACGTTATTAGCTAAACTGAAAAATAATAATAATAAAAAAAGGCATTGTTATTGATGAGAACTTGTGATTTTCCAGACAGGTCTTTCTGCTGTAGTCTTCGACACAGAGCAGTAAGAACTGAGAAGACACAGGTTATATTGTCTTCCTTGGTTTTACTTTAGATATATTAACAGAAATTTCATCCTTATTGCTACTTGCCCATCAACATATACCCCTAAATATAGTCTTAAAACTTCTTTTCGTCACTTAAGTATACTTTAACTCCAGGTTACTACTTTTATCTATCTATATTGACTACTACTTGAAGAGTGGGCTTTGAACAGAATAGTTCAGCAGTAATAGCCAATAGAAAGGGAAAAAAAGCACAATTTTACTGCACTCTTATTTTGTATAAGGTATAATAAAACTACTTGCAGATGGCTTCAACAACATAATGGTCTCCAGAAGCAGGATTATGGACTGACAAGTCCAAAGATATGGCTGATGAACCCAGGCCAACAATGCAGCTACCATAGACCTGCACATAGTTGGCAGCTGTTCTGTGATATTCGTGGAGCAGATATTTTTCGCCTGCGTGCAACATTCCTTTGCCAAGTGTATTCAGACTTGGCACAGGTAGAAATATTTGACGCTCAGCTATTTTCTACTTTGAAAGGAAATGTTGGTGTTTTGTCATGTGTGGTTTTTTTTTTGTTGTTGTTGTTGTTTTTTTTTTGTTTGTTTTGTTTTGTTTTTCCTTCCCATGTATGAAAACTGTATTCTGTGTTTCTCACAGCCTTCATCAAATACTTGGCTAGCCATGGTTAGCTCTGATTGCTCTTCAGGATATGCTAGCTTTAGCTACTTCTTACACACATGTGAAAGTCCATCTTACTGGTTTCTAATTATAAAGTCTAAAGGTTCTTAGAAAGCGAAAAGGAAAATTTTTGGAGTTTTCAGGTGTTAATGAATTTATGCTTTGCAAAGATTTTCTCATATTACAAAAAAAAAAAAATAAAGTAAAATAAAATAATATCCATTAAAAAAATTCTACCAGTCTTCTTCTAGTGATACTGATCATTTTCAATTATCAAATGCAATAAGGCATGATTTTCAAAGGAGACCAAATTGGATATGTATATAATGGATTCAATTTCCATTTATTTCTCAATGAGAATTTTTAAAGGAGAGAAAGATGTAAAAATTATTCTCATCTGTATGCAGCACGCACAATGAGACTGATTTATTTATTATAAATGAACACTCATGCTCTATTATATATATATATATGACTATATGATTAGTTTTGCATCTTCAGAGAACTGTGTTTGATTAGTTCTTTGGCATGCATTTTGTCAGTCTCCTGAATGAAAGGGATGAAGTTAGAGTGGCTAAAATAAGCAATTATATTGATATTATAATTATATTATAATTATTACTAATAATTATTATTTCTGATGGAGAAAATTCTCTTTATATTTATATCATATTTGGGATAATTTATTTGTGTTTGTCTGAGGACCTAATTTTGGTGGTATCACAATATTTTCATTGTGAATGTAATCAGAAGCATCCAGATTTACAAATGAGTGCTTTTCTAAATCTTAATAATGAAAGATCAATAAGTGATTCCAAAATTACTTGTGACAGATCTCAGCAATAATAGAGGAATATAGTTTCAATTCTCTTGTGTACTTCAGCACATTTAGGTCAATGAGACTGATTATGTTTTAAAGCTGTGCAAAGAATTGATTTTTCAATTTAGCTTCTGAATTAAGCATCAGAAATAATTTTTATTCTGAAAAGGCTGTGTTTTTTGTTTTGTTGTGTAATTTAGGTTCTGGGCCAATAGAAAAAAAATCAATTTGTTGGAGATCGAAGTATTGTGTGGCCTTGCACAAACAATTTTCTTAGAACACGGATAAGAAAAAGCAAAGGAGATGGGCCAGATCAAGACAAGCCTGCTGAGAAAGTCAAGTATTTCTTTCTGCTGGAGTGTTAGAATATCCAGCTGTGCTGTGTAACTTCAGTTTACTTTTCAGTTAACCTCAGAGGAATTAAATCTTAAATTCCTCTTATCTTAACTGCCATTATACATGATTTTATAAGGAGAAGAACAATTCTGGCAGAAGTAACTTAAGTGTCATCTTCCCTCTTGTCTGCATTGCCCTCAGAATATCTATAACCTTGAGAGGATAAATTCATTTAAAATATGAAAGAAACTGATTCAGATTCCTGCCCTCAATCAGAAAGGGAACAGATCTGAGTTCAGAAAGTACCGTAATAGGTGTGGAGCGTGCTAAGGATGGAAAATCTATAGCTAAGATATGTGTATGTTGGAGACACTGTTTTGTGTAAGATGTCATTACTGAGACAGAGAGAGCAATTGCTTGTTTTGGGTTCAGGGAACCTTTCAAGAGCCACTGGATTTATAAGCACTAACATAAAACAGCTCAGTGAAAGCTAAATATGACCTCCCATTTCTGCTTTATATTTATACTTCTGCTTCCTCTTGAAGTTGGACTACTAACCTAGGATCTAGGAGAAAACTGGGAATGTAAGCAGGGACTGCCGAATCTTGTATAAATATCAGGAACATTAGTGTGAACACCTATAATGATAACTCTACATTTATGTGTAATGAAATTTTCAAAATTCTGGTAATGTACACATTTGTCTAGCACTTACATCATTTTGAAGTGACTGGAAATGCATTTATTGAGGAATTTACACTTGCATCATCATCAACATTGCCATCAACTCTCCTCACCTTTGCTCATATGACAACAGCTTTAGCTTCAGTCTTTCAATGGATAAGGATGGAACAGAATTAAGGGATACTATTGGGAAAACTTGGCACAATGGATATGTTCAGTATAGGACAGGTTTAATTTTGCATTGTGTTACTAAATTACTGCAGTTACAGAAGGGGGGAGAGGAACTATTTATTGTTTCTCAAATTTACCAAATGCTGGAAATACAGTTTGTTTTCTTAAAGAATTAACATGCTTATATGAAGATTAAAAATAGTAATAATAATAATAATAAAAGTTAAGATGCTGTTGCATTGCAAATTTGAAACATGACTGTATGAACAAGGACAATTTGACAACATGGCCATCATTCATTCTTCTGTTCATGAGGCTTAGTGACTTCCCTGACTGTTATTTCCATGTCATGTCTCTGTGTATTTCATAGACTGAGTTAAGAGATCTCATTCAGAATTCTAGCAGGTTCAATTCCCTACCACATTAATATTTGCTCAATACAAAACTCTCCCTTCTCTCTGTCCCACCTACACAGAGAGCGAGAGAGAGAGAAAATTAAGGATAGGCATTTTTACACAACCTGATGGTTTAGAACTTTGTAGATGGAATTAGAGCCTGGTTTAGATCAAAATGAGTAAGAGGTATTAAGAGTTCATCTTTATATAACATATATAAATATATAGAAATATTTGTTTAAACTACAAGAACAGTTGATTATGCAGTTTCAAGGTTTTTAGGGAAGTCATAAAAGTGCCTTAGTGAGAACTTAAAATTTTGTTTAGAGAAAGTGTGCATTTACAGCACCACTAGAGGTTTGTTCTTTATAGATCTCAGAAACAGGATATGAAAGGGTATCTTAGGCAAACAAGTTCAATCAAGTCCAATCTCCTGCTATTGCTGTCTATATTGTTATAAAATAATTTTTTCTTCCCAGAATTCCTCAATATTTACTTCCCACAATTCCTTACTTCATATAGATACATTTCAGAACTTCTCTCTGATAAGTCTGTGATTTCTTTTTATTTAAATTGGGTAAAATATCAACCACCTCTAAGGTTCGCAGCCAGTTTGTTCTATTCCTATTCACATATTTACCTTATTTTGACATTGATCTTTTTAAATTAAACTTACTTTTGGAGGTAAGAATGTCTTTTTTTTTTTTTTTTTTTTTTTATATATATTCCCAACCTACAAGCTCTTTCCTGTAATTAATGACCTAATAGCTACTTAATGGCTCAAGAAAGGATAAATCTTTTTTATTCAAAGAACTCAAACATACCTTTAAGAGTAAAGTATTTTTCTTTGCTACACTACGTAGTTAGATCAAGCTGCCTATTAATTAATACAAACAACTTTGTTAATGTATAGTGTTTATGCTGGTTCTTGACTGAGGCTGTTTACAATGGCAGTCAACCACTGATTTGTGCGTGAATCACCCTAAGACTATTTCTGAAGCATATCATAAAAATTATGCCAAAAAACAGAATTACCTTCAAAATTGTTAAACTTCTATGGCATTTGCAGATGCCAGGCAGATTCCATCCCAGCACTACATTTTTTCCTTCAGCTTCCTGTACAAACCAAGAATAGATTTCTGATCTCCTTCAGGACTGAATTCCCCATTGTCTGCAGCTATTTGAATACAAATAATAGCCTTTACTATTGTGATGGAAGGGTGTCTTTTCCTGTGATTTATAGAAATTATTTTTTTTTTTTATCATACTCATATTGAATTTCAGGTTCCCTGCTTTAGGCACCTGAAACAGATTAAAATATCCATGTCTCAGAACGTACATATACTTGAGTGACTTCTAACTCTGGAAATGTCTTATTCAATTAGCCCCTCCCTTTCAGTCTAAAGATTTATACTTTTACTACAAAATTACATCGTTCAGAGCAGCATTACCTTTTCTGCGTCTGAATTCCATTATGATTTAGAAATCTAAAGTGTGCTGCCAAAATGACCTAACTGTACATTGGACAGTCTCATGAATTGGCAGCAGAGTTCAACCTAAGCCAAACCAGAACCTGTTCCTTCAGAATCAGTGCCTGAGAAGAGATGTTATGGTGGTGTGTACACTTTACAAAATAGCTGGGACATTCTGATGGGAAGAAATTATACATGAAGTTTAATCATTGCTCCCTAGATGATTAGTGGAGATTACATTACTTTTAGAGTTAAAACAAAAAATATTAACAAAAGCACAAATTATCCACCTAGTACAGAGTAGATGCAAAACTAATCTTTCTAGCTGCATGCTTTGGGTAACACTGTGAGCCCCAGGCTAAGCTATAGTCTTATGGTTAGGGCACTTTATTAAGATGTGGAAGTTATGGATTTAAGTTTGTTGGATTTGAAGGAAATTCAGTAATTCCCCAGAATATACATGTATTTACAAAATAGGCTACATTCATAGGATAGATAGCATGTGGTGTGTTTTAAAGAAGGAAAGAAGGCGAGCCCTACTTGAATGCTTATGTGTTTACTTATGTGTTTAGTCTAAGGAAAGGACTTAGCACCTGAATCCAATGGTTAGAGAAGCCCCTTTAGATTCCAAATCTGGGAGAAAAATAATAATAATAATAAATAGGTCTTACATACCTGCCTTCAGCATTTCCTGTTAACCTGTTTCTAGACTTCATATTCAGAATGTGCAGCCCATCAATAGCTAAACCCTGCCAAGTTCAGTGACTTTCTGCATAAACAATACCGCTGACCTACATCCCCAGCCTGGCAGCAACCGGTGGCATCTGCACTTGAAAACAGGTAAACCCGAAAACACCAACAGAACAGTCATCAGCTTTAAGGCCAACTGACAAAGACTAGCCACACCCACACAACGTTCTTGACCTTGGTTCTGTGCCTGGGATGGTGTCTTTGGATACACAGATACAATAATGTCTTTTCTTTCTTTTTCTTTCTTTTTTTTTTTTTTTTTTAAACGAAGAAAAAATGAAAAAAATATTGCAACCCATCAGCAATCAGCTTTTTTTTTTTTTTTTTGACCATGTTACTGAGGGCACCTGCTACAGGTTCTAGAGTGTCAGGGCATGTGGGTTTGAGGTACAAGACTTGCTGGAATAGTGCAGGAAATGAGAGGGATGGGAATTAGGTTAGTAAGGGATAGCAGAGTAGAGAAAGCTCTGGGGCTGAGAATGGCTCTCAGCACATGCAATTCCCAAGCATTGTCTAGGAGTGCTGGTTAGTACAAGGTGAAAACCATGCCAGAGATTATGTTAATAATTAAGTATTATGAGCGGCTGGGTTCAGAGTTTGAGCTTGCTCTGTAGTCCAATATTTTTAGCACTATAGACATAGTCAATTGAGATAAGATTTTACTGCTGGGCTCATTTTCTCCTAATCCAAAAAAAATCTTCAAACATGACTAGATAAGAAGACAGAGGAAGATAACATCAGTTTGGTTTCAATAACAGGGAATGAACAAAGGTACCAGAAAATATTTGCTTTTTCCCTTTACAGCTGAAGGAAACTATGATTTTACCCTCTGCTACACATAGTTGTTTAGTGGGTTTTATTGGAACAAGAGCTCTGTAGGGACATCAGATCAGAAACAGAAAGTAGAACAGAAAAACAGATCAGAGTTGTGAAGAAAGGATGGAAGCTTAGAACTACAGAAATGGGCAAAAGCTCAAATAGAACTTCACAAGTACAACAAAGGTTGCAATGACACCTTCATTCTAGTACTGCAATAAGCCTTTAAGAAGGACTATTGACACTAATGCTGCGATACTCCGTTTTATCCAGATATTTATTTTAAATAAAAGATGAAAAAGATAAATGAGCCCAGAACTACATCATTAAAACAGAATCTTATGTTGTCTGATTTTTAAAAATGAACACATATATGTATGGCCAACTCTGGTGTTCAAATCTATTTGTCTTAAAAAAAAAATATGAAAATAAATGTCATACTGTTGCTCTGAAATGTCTTCAGATAAATTCTCCATAAAGTACAACAAAATAATAACTATCTATACCCATTCAAGGAAACGTGACAGTTTAATTTCTTGTTGCCTGTGGATTTTTACATTATCAATTTATTCTAATAATGGCTTTGCAAAATAACTACTAAAATACCAATATTACTGTTATTTGTATATCGTTGATTGCAAATAACTGTAGACAATTCACTAACAGAAAAAGAAATGACAAGTCTTTTCAGTTGGCAAGTTTACAAAACAAAGTAACAGTATGTATTGCATAATGTATTGTTAATGTATTAAAGAAAAGTAAAATAATTGCAATTACATTAAAAATCAGTTGTAATAATGTGTTAAAAATACAGAACAGCATTGTCACTCCTTGAAAAAAGTCCCTTTTCATGGCATTTTCCTTACAACACTTTCTGCTGCTGGTTTTGCAGTTTTTAACCTAAACTAATGTTAAATTGTTAACATTATGGATGTTAACATTTTTTTAAAAAATTGTTAAGCATTATAAATGATTACCAGTTACATGGTACTGATGTTTATTTAAATAAGAAAATTAACACTGAGACTACACCTTGAATGAGGTGCATTGACAACAGTAAAAATGTGTATCTGTAGAAATCTGATGTGGCAGATCTTTCTCCATGCAATGCATTAATCTCTCAATTCAGTTCTGATTTTTAAAAGTTAATGTGAAAGGTTCTTCACAGAATAATCGCCTGAAGTGAAGAAGTGCTGATCAAGCATTTTGTCATTGCAAAGTAAATTATCATCCTGCTGTCGTTAGAATCCCATGAACATGGTTTTGGAGTGTGATTCGGAGAAATATTCTTCCTAATTTTTCAAGGAGATGAGCAAATCTATGAAAAATATTTGCTGAGAAATCAAGAAGCCAAGTTAGGAGGGAGGGATAAATAGTCATAACACATTTAAATCCTTTGACTATCCTTGCACTGTAACTCTGTCTAGTTGTAGTTTGTGGTGGAGTCACAAGACTTCTGTTTTGTTGTTTGTTTGTTTTTTAATGTATTGACAGCCATATAAATCTGTAAAGGTACTGAATCAAGTATATTATTTACTAGTAAAGATGGCAACAGGAAAAGCTTGAATGGCAGCTTTAAGTTTTGCATTAACATACAAAGATGCAGATCTATCATAAATCTTTCACGAGGCTTTCATAACATGTTTGCTTCTCAAAACATAGCTGGAAAGACTGCAGCCCTGTACTGATGAACCTGAGAAATGCAGGTCTCTGCTGTGAATAGGAGAAATAGTGCTGTGCTGATTCTTCTGAGGGCAGGCTGCTAGCACAAAACTCAATAAGCTTGGCTTATGTTCAGTGTGTGTATGCTGTATAAAAAGGCTCTTGCATTGTCTTGCTTAAAAAGATCTCTGATCTGCTCAGACAAGATGATGAAGATCAGCCTCAACCACCCAGCCAAGTAATTTATTAAGATCTTGGCTTGCGTGCAGATTCTGCTTGCTACCGTTTCATGAGTTGCAGCTGCCTTGGAGACCCTAAATTGTGAGGAAACATAATTTAAACAAATTTCCTCACCTATGTGCAGTTCCACACCTCTATCAACAGAGACAAATATTGGTTCTGTATGACCATAAAAGCATCTTTTTCATTCTTACATGAAAGTAAATTCATCTTGGAACTAAACAAATTACTGCCAAAGCTATTTTTCACTGAGCTGATGTATTATTTTCAGATAGCAAAGGGGATTGGTTTATATTTATCAGATAGCTCAAACCTGTCATCAGGCACTCTCTACAGGTGTCATTATTTGACAGTAAAACTGGGAAAACCCTTCTTGATCCTTGTGTCTTTAAAGGCAGGGAACATGCTCAGATAAAGTATGCAAAGCAAATATAACTGTGGGTGAAGTGAGAAAGGCAAAATGAGCTGACTGGAAGTGGATGGGGTTGCTCTGAGACTTAGTGATGACAATTCCACTGTATTAATCCTTTTCGTCAGGGAGAGGATGCACTTCACACAACAGATGTCTTGACTCAAGGTGTTTGGGAGACTCTGAATCCCTTGTCAGATCAAGTATGAATCATTTCTGGAAGGAGGAAAAGAGCAGATTAAAGAGATGAGACAGACAGTACTCAACAGCAGTGAGATGTTTATCTGAGGGAGAGAGCCACATTCAACCTCCTGCTCCATGTGATTCAGAGCAGAAATTAAACCGTTGGTCTCATTCAGACTTTAAGAGAAGAAATCCCATTTTGAGACACTCCAAAGAGACTATTGCCATGTGCAATTGTGTAAATAAGAATAGTTATGCTGTAGCTGAATTTGGCCCAGAATTTGATTTGAGTAACTGCCATATTTCCAAGTAACTGGGAATGAATATTTGACTGCAGATATTTTCCTTGATCATGTAAGTGTCTTATACCTTATTTGCAAGTAGTTGCATTGAGCATCCTGGCATTTTTTCTGCCTATGTGGCTGTATATCAATAGAATTCTGATGTTAGCTAATAAAATAGTTGAAATGTCACCAGTGCAGTTTTTTGTGTGTTCTGGTCATAACTCAGGAAATCATTTCAATGGATGTCTCTCAGTAAATAAAGGACTAGCTTTCTCAGCTTCAGAAATGTAAAGTGAAGCTTTTGTTTGCTTCATCTGTAAGATAACAACATTTTACAAATAGCTTTGACCTTTCTTCTCATGGATAAATAAATCTACCGTTATTTTCTAGAACCTTTTTATTTTTGAATTTGAATGTTGTCCTTAAGAAAAAAAAAAAAGGATCAACAGCAATTGAACCCACACTTATTAAATAAGTTGTGAAAAATACTGCAATAGTACTTAACACCAAAAAGAAATTGATTGACAATTCATATTGATAAGGTTTGAATTTCTATCACTATAAGCTATATTAGCATCATATTGCTACATTTCATAATGTTGGGAATACACAGCTTCATATTAAATATCAGCATTTTCTATGACCACAGCTTTTCATCCAGGACTTTAATATGATATTAGAACCTGCTAATAGTAAACTATAATTGTGCCAGATGAGTAATAAAAGCAATAAAAAGATGAAGGGACAGGCACTTGAATAGAAATATCTATGAAATAATCACTTACATAGAAATGAATTTGAACAAAAAATTCTATAGTCATTTTTTCTGTTTGTGAATGATTTCCACACAAAGAACTCAAAAGAACATCATATAAAGAAAAGGACAAATATGTGGATGTACTTGCAAGCATTGTACCAAAATGTTTATGAATCTGATTCTGAGCAGCTGCAGAATGATCTAGGTAGCTGTTAAAATAGAGATGAAATTCAATACCAATTATTGCACAGAAACGCACAAGGAAAGAAAAACAATCCTAACTATGGAGTTGCATCATTCTAACTCTTTCCACCTGGAAAAAGATCTTGGGTCTTTTTGGTTAGTTCTCTGACAATGCAAGCTTGATTCTCAGTAATAGTCAAAAGCCAATCACAATTATGTGAATGATTAGCAAAATAACGTAGAACAAAGCAGAATACATAATTATACCATTGTATGAAACTGTGATGTTTGCAAAATTAAAATATTTCATGAATTTCAGGGAAAAAAAAAATAGAAAACAGATAAAAACATCCAAATCTGAAAAACTATGGAGAAGGTTTCATGGAATGATATGTATAAATAGGTATAAAATTACTTAGGACAAGAGAAAAAGGAAATAAAGATCCTGGGTTTCCTAATTCTGATTGCTTTATTAGATACAGTTTATGAATGTATAGATGCAGATAGATAGAAAATATATAATATCCTGAGTACATGCTTAACATGTTTCTTTATTGAAAGGAAAATATTTTAGCATATCCCATGACGCTCTTTAGGATTATATGTATATATATAAAGTGAGGTGTCTTATTTTCAATGACCTAAGTCTTAGCTCATCACTTCAGCTATGCTAAAAGGGCCTAGAATGACTACATCAGCAACAGTAATGTGCTACAGGTGTTTCTCTTGTAGGATGAGTGTCTCTGGCTGTTCACGTAGAAGAGGCAATCCAGGGACAGGATCTATGGAAGCTTAGAATCTATGTAAGTAGCTTCACTAAAAACAGACAAGGTGAAGGAAGTACTCAAACTCCCCAATACGAAACAACTGTAGAACCCAGGGAACACTTACCTGCCAGCCTCTGAACTTGAGTCACTGCCAATCTACTTCCCAGTGAAGTAGTACCACCGGGGTTTTACTGTACTGAGAAGGCACCGCCAAGGTAACTAGCACCTAGAGTCTCTAAAACTATTTCACAGAGACAGTAGAAAACATGAAGAAAAAGCAGCCAACTGGGGAACACTGAGTCCATTTCACCACAACAGTAGAATAGCACCCTAGGTAACCTAAGCCTCAAACTCCCCAGGGAGGCAATTCTTCCCATCAGTCCTCATGCTTCCTATATAGCAAAGGTCAAATGATCCCCACCTGACAGATTTCACTTCACAAGGGTGGAGCCAAGAGACTTTGTGGAATAGGCTCATCTACCTGTGTTTTAATGTTTTAAGGTCCTTATCACTAAGAGAAATAACCTGACAAGGGGCTTACAGTTGACCTAATGAATTAACTACAAAAGGTGCATAAGGGTCATATTTCTGTCAGGAAATACTGTGAGGAAAATTAGTGCAGAGCCTGTTAAAATAAGATAAATAAACATAAATAAAAGAAAAAAAGAAAATGACCTTAAAGGCAAAATTTCTGTCGTAGATTTTCATCTGTCTAGTCACGACAGATAAAGAATATAGCAATCAGAATGACTTTTCTTGACATTACTGTTATTTAAATTAGCTTTCCTGAGATCTCTTCTTTATGCAGGACTTTTCAAAATCTAGCACCATGACCTCTGACTACAATATTTACTTTTGATGCATATAAACTATCATATAGAAATGCCAGGATCTGGATCATCACTCCCTATTCAAGTCAATAACTGGGTTGAAAGTTTTGGCTTTAATTTGGTTACGTGACTACATTGCTGTTGCTGTGGTTTCCCCCGGCCGGCAGCTAAGCACCACAAAGCTGCTCACTCACCCTCCCCCCTCCTTCTCTGGGAAGGAAGAGAGAAATAGGAAAATGAAGCCTGTGGGTCGAGACAGAGACAGTTTATTAAGACAAGAAAACAAAGTAATAATAATAACAATAATAGTACTGCTACTACTAATGTGTACGGAATAAGTGATGCACAATGCAATTGCTCACCACTCGCTGACCGATGCCCAGCCTATCCCCGAGCAGACAGCCTCCCCATCCTGGCTAGCCACCCCTATGTATTGTTTAGCATGACGTCAGAGGGTATGGAATACCCCTTTGGTAGTTTGGGTCAGCTGTCCTGGTTCTGTCCCCTCCCAGCTCCTGCTGCACCCCTAGCCTGCCTGCTGGCAGGACAGAGTGAGAAGCTGAAACGTCCTTGGCATAGTGTAAGCACTGCTCTGCAACAATTGAAACATCAGCGTGGTATCAACACTCTTTTCATCCTAATCCGCAACATAACACCCTACCATCTCCTCGGAGGAAAATTAACTCTATCCCAGCTGAAACCAGGACAGGTGTTTTCTGGCAGGTCATGAGAAGAAGATTGGCTGGCTTGAGGGAGCTTCTGTACACATGCCTTTTAGGCTGCAGCCGAAGTGTTCCTCTAGATCAGGAAGTTTGAAGATGGTTGAGTGGTTAGAAAGATGCCTGGCAGAGAAGGACCTGGGAGTATTGGTTGATAGTCAGCTGAAGATGAGCCAGCAGTGTGCTCAGGTGGCCAAGAAGGTCAACAGCATCCTGGCTTGCATAAGAAACAGCGTGGCCAGCAGGGCTAGGGAAGTGATTGTCCCCCTGTACTTGGCTTTGGTGAGGCCGCACCTCAAGTACTGTGTTTAGTTTTGGGCCCCTTGCTACAAGAAGGACATCGAGGTGCTCGAGCAAGTCCAGAAAAGGGCAACAAAGCTGGTGACGGGTCTGGAGAACGTGTCTTACAAGGAGCAACTGAGGGAGCTGGGATTGTTCAGCCTGGAAAAGAGAAGGCTCAGGGCGACCTTATCAGACTCTACAGGTACATTCTTAAAGGAGGCTGTAGCAAGGTGGGGATTGGTCTATTCTCCCACGTGCCTGGTGACAGGATGAGGGGAAATGGGCTAAAGTTGTGCCAGGGGAGGTTTAGATTGGCTATTAGGAAGAACTTCTTTACTGAAAGGGATGATAGGCATTGATATAGGCTGCCCAGGGAAGTGGTTGAGTCACTATCCCCAGAGGTCTTTAAAAGACGTTTAGATGTTGAACTTAGTGATATGATTTAGTGGAGGACTTGTTAGTGTTAGGTCAGAGGTCGGACCAGGTGATCTTGGAGGTCTCTTTCAACCTAGATGATTCTGTTGCATATTCCTAAAGAATAAAGAAAAACTGTGAGGCACTGTGATGTCAATTGTTTGTCAGCCATACGTATTGCTTTGTAACATTGGGATAGCAATGTATTTTTCCATATTCCCTTAATCACATGATTTTGCTTCTTGCCTTTCTTAGCTTCACATTAATTACCAGATATCTTAAACCGAATTTGTAATGCTGATGTGAAATGAAGTGTACAAATACGCCTTTTATTGTATATTTTTTGCACAACATGGCAAGATTTTGAACTCAACCCTTTTACATTCAGTAGGACTAAATTTAGGAGTCCAACTTAAAAATACAGGAGTTTGATCAGATCTAGTGAAAGCACAGTGCAATGTTACAGGAGGAAAATAAATGCATCGGGAGTGAGTTCGGACAGACAAAGGAAACTATTCAGTAGAATTAATTAACATTATCCTTTTTATTCCTAAGCAGTGAATATAAAAACTATTTTATTCCAAGTCATTATTCTTCTCAATATCCAGTAAGAACTGGGTGAAATACACCGTGATTTTTAGAAGAGAAGTTATGTTTCTGCTAGAATTAGAAATGTGAAATATGTGGTAATTTCACTCTTGGAGTGTACATTTTGTTATGGCAACTATTAAATTTGTTTTTTTATTAAGTAAGAAAGATTATCTCTCATCTTAACAAATACCTTTCTCTTTTACTTGCTAATTAGAAAAAAATGTCTTCTACAACAAATTTAGCTGTAAATTTTGTCAATAGAAGCTTGCACTGTTTAGCATAGTTCTTTTCTATATTTCTCCATGTTCAGGTTATTACAGAATATCATTGGTAGTCTTGGGATTATTTGTGATGTTAGAGTATGGTGTTAGTACATACAAGGGACAGCAAACCAGTATTATCCAGGGGAAAGCCAAAATGCTTTTCTGTCTCCCCATTGTTCCAAGCAATGAGTTAATTCTCATGAATATGAACTAAATTTCTGGACAGGCAGAGGAACAGGAGAGGATCCTTCTGGGAACAGTTTATTGCAAAGTCCAAATCAATCAGAATAATTCAAAACAATATATATTCAATTTTTTCCTCATAAGAATGTTTTTCCTTTCCTAAGTGAGACCTGTCCATCCTCCATTAACTGATATTACTTGAACCTTACTGACTGTTCTCTCAAGTTAATACCCAAAGCATAAGAGAGTTGTGCAATCAAAAAAGTTCTTTCTCCATGTCTCCTGCTGGTTTTTGTTGTTGTTGTTGTTTGTTTGTTTGTTTTCCATATACAAATATATCTGAAGATGATATTTCAACCTATGGCTACAAAGGTCTTCACAGGAGTGAATTCTGATTTCAGAATAATTTCTGTCTTCCATCTCAACTAAGCATAATTATTTATATAAAGAGAAACAACTGTATTAAGAAATGAATATTTAAGACAATTACTTGGCATGTACAAAGGATATTTAGGAAACTGTCCAAATTTGACATTAATGGACTCATTCTTTAAGCTATACTATCGATTTCAGGCTGATTGTCTAGGATCTCCCTAAGTTTGATACTCAAGAAGTATTGGTTGGAAGTATTGCAAAGTACAGAATGTTATTAAGGGAAATCCACAGACATTGAAAAATGTGGGAAATGGTTGAAAAGGAGGAGGTAGTAGGTTAGACATGTTAAGTCCAAATGAACTGAGAGATGGCACATAACTTATTAATTAACAAAGTTTTATAAGATTTCATGAGATTTGGTCAACCAAAATTAAACAAAAGAACCTTCTTGAACAAACATGAAGGGTCGTATATCCTTCCCAGCAGGACCGTGGAGGTGATCATCCCCTTGTACTCTGCTCTGGTGAGGCCACACCTCAAGTACTGTGTTCAGTTTTGGACCCCTCACTACAAGGACATCGAGGCCCTGGAGTGTGTCCTGAGAAGGGCTATGAAGCTGGTGAATCATAGAATCATAGAATATCCCGAGTTGGAAGGGACCCATAAGGATCATCAAGTCCAACTCCTGGCACCGCACAGGTCTACCCAGAAGTTTAGACCATGTGACTAAGTGCACAGTCCATTTTTTTAAATTCAGACAGGCTTTGTGCAGTGACTATTTCACTGGGGAACCTGTTCCAGTGTGCAAACACCCTCTCGGTGAAGAACCTCTTCCTGATGTCAAGCCTAAACTTCCCCTGCCTCAGCTTAACACTGTTCCAGTGGGTCCTATCACTGGTGTTCACAGAGAACAGATCACCTGCCTCTCCACTCCCCCTTGCGAGGAAGGTGTAGACTGTGTTGTGGTCCCCCCTCAGCCTCCTCTTCTCCAGGCTGAACAGGCCTAGTGACCTCAGCCTCTCCTCATATATCTTCCCCCCCTAGGCCCTTCACTATCTTCGTCGCCCTCCTCTGGACACCCTCCAACAATTTAATGTCCTTTTTTGTACTGTGGTGCCCAGAACTGCACACAGTACTCAAGATGAGGCCACACTAGCGCAGAGTAGAGCGGATCACCTCCCTCAACTGACTAGCAATGCCATACTTGATGAAGGATACAGTTGGCCCTCCTGGCTGCCAGGACACACTGCTGGCTCATATTCAACTTCCTGTCAACCACAACCCCCAGATCCCTCTCTGCGGGGCTGCTCTCCAGCATCTCATCGCCCAGTCTGTACATAAAGCCAGGGTTGCCCCATCCCAGGTGCAGGACCCGGCACTTGCTTTTGTTAAACTTCATGCCGTTGGTGAAGGGTCTGGTTGGTGAAGGCTACAAAGCTGGTGAAGGGCCTGGTATACAAATCCTGTGAGGAGTGGCTGAGGGAACTGTTTAGTCTGGAGAAGAGGAGGCTCAAGGGAGACATTATTGCTCTCTACAGCTACCTGAAAGGAAGGTGTGGGGAGCTGGGGGTCAGCTTCTTCTCACAGATAACTAGTGGTAGAACTAGAGGGAATGGTCTCAAGTTGCACCAGGGGAGGTTAAGGTTGGAAATTAGGAGACATTTCTTATCAGAAAGAGTAGTCAGACATTAGAATGGGTTGCCCAGGGAGGTGGTGGCATCACCATCCCTGGGAGTGTTTAAGGAAAGGCTGGATGTGGTACTTAGGGACATTGTTTAGTGGATGATATTGGTGGTAGGGAGATGGTTGAACTAGATGATCTTGGGGATCTTTTCCAACCTTAATTATTCTATGACTCTGTGATCTTATTCTGTGTTTTCTTATCCTGTATGTTCAGGATATGTAAACCCTGTCCAGAATCTTTACAGTTTAATTTTATAAATATTTTTTGTACATTTTTTGTACATTCAGAGAAAATTCTGAATTTTCTCTGAACACCTGACATTTCCACTTTTTTATTTTTTTCAAGCATTCCTGTGGTACCCATTTTTCAATTTCCCACTATGCCAGCTGGCCTAATATCCCTGTAAAGAGACTTATTCCAAGTCCTATTTTACGTATACAATTAACCTTATACATTGAGTTCTAATAATTTCCATCCATCCCTGACAGATTTCTCTATCTCTACAATGTAATTAAATAAATACATTTCCTTCATGAGCATGGCTGTGAATAAAACCTGGCTTATAAATATCCTCTTCCATTCCAAGGAAAAGAAAAAGGAAGAATAATTTGCAATTCCCCTCTTCAGAATAGAGTTTACAGCTCAAACCTCGAGGGAACCAGCTATTTATGCTGAGGGATGTGTAGTCCAGATATCTGCTTGTCATCATTTTATGTTTCTATTCCAAAAGATGACTGCCTGCTTCAAAAACCTTTGCTTCTGTTAATATAGAGCTTAAATTGAACACCCAGATAGTCTCAAAAACAAATAACAACCTTAAGTTCTCTTATATTTTGGTAATCTACAATATCAATTCAAGGTTTTTGTTTGTTTGTTTGTTTTTCATGAAGAACTATTATTAGCAACATTGAAAATGAAAAATAAGTCATTGGTAAATAAAGTCAGCCTTGCTTCTAAATATAATTTGCTCTTAGCATGATGGTATGACTGTTATGGCTATTACTACATTTCTATGAATAAATAGTTCATATTATTAAGAGACCTATTTCCATTCCAAGTAATGTGCCTTTTTTTTTTTTTTTTTTTTTTTTTACTAGAAACAGTCAACCAGAATGTGATTTGCAAATATTACCTAGTTTTTATGTTACAATGTTGCTGTTAGGTTTTTTTTTCTGTTAGATATTCCTATACACATTCATACATATATAGATATACACGTGTTCTCATATATTTTTATACAGTTTTGAATCTGCCAATATGAATTATGAAATCATATAACTACTGCAAACAAAGGAAACAATTATTGTATTAAAAGAGACTCAATATACAAACTACAATGATTATCATAAAATTTCATGACAGTGAAAACATTAATATTTCAAATATGATGTTAGAGACAAGTGACAAAGTCCCCCTTTCAGTGTGTTTTTAAATACTTTTTTAATTTTTCAGATTCTCACTTGTCTGTGAAAATGCTGTGAAAGAAATGAATGCAGTATGTGAGCAGGTATCCTGAAATCACTGTTCAGAGGTTAAAAAGCAAATCAAATGAGAGCTACAGAAGTTAAAGAGAAAGGACATCCTTATGTTTTTACCATGTGTGAGTCTCTAAGGAGCACATGTTTGAATGAATAACAAAATAGAGCAGCAATGGTTAGATGATTCAATGTTATTTAAAGAATAGCTACTACAGATGAACAGAATTTCTCTAAAATTAGAAGACAGTCAACCAGTATAAACTCAGAGGATAAACTATGCCTCACAGAAGATTCATTCTACCATTATGCCAGCATTCTTCTGTTTTCTGATTCTAGATGATGAATGCAGTATTCTCATGTAATTGCAAAATTTCAAATAAACTTTCATACAAATATATGTTGTTATGGACAAATATGTATTTTAGGTACAAAATCTAGAAAGTTTTTGTTTGTTTGTTTGTTTTCCATAGAAAAACATAGTATCTGACAGAATAAACATTTATGTATTTACACAGTTAAATAAATATTTTACAGCAAAAACATCAATCAGTTTTCTATTCAAATATTTTGGGGTAGTTGGAGGACATATTTTTTGAAATTAATCTTATGCTTGCAGTTTTCTAATCTGTTCTCATACATAAAATGAAGTCACATTTCAATCCGAGAAAGCAGTTAACGGTTATCTATGACCAGGCCTAAAGAGTGTAATCTAGGAACACCTAGTCAGACACAGTGCGTTTGTCTCCAAAATCCCAGGAATGCATCAAACCCTTCCCACCTGTGACCTAACTAATATGGAAGGTAACCTAAAAATGTGACCAAGAAGGAGCCACATCATGTATACAACCTACAAAATCAAAGGAACAGGTCCGTAGAGCATGACATTCATTTTAGAAAAGTGAAACTATACTAAGTATGATCAAGTAGCGGAAAAAAAAAAAAAAAAGATTTTAACTAAACACATTCCAATATAGAGATTTTAGGAAAAAAAGAAAAAGACAAAACAACAAAAAAAAATCACTCATAAAAGACATGCTATTTTGGCAATAGAAAGCATCTTTGAAGTTTGAATATCTGCAAATAAAAGTATATGCCAGATTGGAGATGGATCGGAAATCAGTCACTTTTTGTTCTGATTCCTAATTATTTCATGTTTCCTTGGAAAGAGATTAAATTCTACAGGAAATGAAAGCTAATTGTGGGTATTTTCCATCGTTATTTGAAGAACAAATAACTTTTAATATTCTGGATTACTTGCTATTACTGTAATATCCCAGCACAGATGCAGTTAGCTGCTAACTTAATGTACAATAACTCTTCAGTATTATCTTGTCTGTTCCCAGGCAAAAATTTCAAGCCCCGTGCCTGATTAGAAATAGTTTGTATGAAACTTTGACAATCTAGAGAAAAAACAGTCCTTCTTACCAAGAAAAAGTAATATTCCACGAAGAATCACTCTAAATTTCTTGACACTTCATATGCAAATATGTCCCAAATAACAGATTAAAAATATATCTTGGGCCATTGCTTCTAGATGAGCCTGTGACTAGTGGAACTGCTACATGTACAGTATACAGAGTATTTATCATTGCTGTTCTCATAGTGAAATTGGAGCTTCAGTGATAAACGGGAAACGTCATCCCACCACTTTTTTATTAAAAAAAAAACATTTTTATTAAAAAAAAATAATTTTGTCATTATTTAGTGGATTTTCTGAAAAGAATACAAAATTTTTCTGTCTTGGTTCAGGTTGCTCTAAGTAGAAACTGCTCTATTTTCAAATTCATCTAATATTGAAGTAGACATTGCACTATAGAGCTGAACAAATTTGCCTGGTGAATGAAGAGTAATAGCAAATGCAAGTTATGGAGTAATATCAAAAGCGTTGGACTTCCAGGATTTCTTCAACAGTTATTTAGGATTACTTAAGTTATATGAATCAGTTGAACTTTTTCAAAGCCTTCTTTTCTGTAGTGAGGTCAATAACACAATAGCCTTAACCTCTATTTCATTTCTTGAACTATTTTACCAGTCTTGCTTTCCCACCCTACTTTTCTCCATGCCTTTCAGGAATTGATCCCTGTCTAAATGCTCCTAAAGGCAAGAAATTTCCCCTAGAGCCATATTTTATCTTTTTTTTTTTTTTTTTTTTTTTTTTTTTGTCCAGTTCTGGTCCTCAGCACCCTTGAAAGAATTTATCATTGTCTGTTTCTAGTGAGATAGCCCGTCCTCCAAATCAAATATATTCTGAGGAGCCCTAGATGAAAGGCTTTCCAAAACATGTCTGAAAAAAAAAGGGATCATTTGTATAATTATATCAGTAATTATAACAAGTTATATCAATAACATCTGTTATAGTTACCTATCTGACATTATTGTGCGTGACTGCAGATGGCTAAGGCTCTTCTCTTGTTCTTTTGGATCCATCAGTAATTTACATTAATGGAGGGTAGATTATGTAGAAGAAAATCACAAAGCTTAGGACTTGTTTTAGCATTTTAACTGTCTTAATAAACTTTACAGCTATTTATTTTATTGATTTATTTATTTTTATAGAGCGATCACACTATGACTATGTCACTGAAATTACTTCATTACATCAATGCTAAAAGCATGCAAGGGGCAATAATCCCTTTTAAGAAAATTTTCTTGAGTGATAAAAGAAAATCTGTATTTCCCCTTGTAGCCATAATAACTGCTAAGGTGACATGGGCAAAAAGAGTTTTGTCCATCAGTAAGGTTTCTGGCACTCCTGATAGAAGATCATTTTACCAGTTTGCTTGGAGCTTGGTTTTAGAAACTTCTTTGCACTGTTAAGTCAAGGACAGCAGTTGTTTGGCAATAAAGGTTGGGATTTTTATTCTTGAAATGTAATTTGAATTTCAGTGAGTAAAGGGAAAAGTTTGCTAAAGAGCAAAAGAAGTGATGGGACTCAGTAGGTCAAGCTGATGGTTGGACTTGATCTTGAAGGTCTTTTCCAACATAGATGATTCTATGAGATTCAGAGTGAAAACTAATGGAATACGAAAGGAAAGCAGGAGGTTGTGAGACTTTGCTTTGCTGTTTGTAGCCAATGGTCAGGACATCTTAGATATACATGGTCACTCTCCAGGAAATAATGCTGCAAGATGTCATTAATGTCAAACTCTTAATTGAAATGGAATTTCCTGACATTAAGTGGGAACACAGCAAAGCACTGTGAGAGCTGGGAAGTTTTAAGAAATATAAGTCCAAAGGCTGGATTTTCTCATATATTTGTAGCATCCTCTTTCCCTAGCAAATGGAAAAGGTTTGTAATAGTGTCAGTTAATTATCAGCTGTATTCCTTGACAGTATTCCATATACTGTGCAGAATAAATATAGAGAAAAAAGTGGCTCCAGAAAGGTATGTTTTAGAGTATGAAGTGAGAGCCTTTTGTTGTTGTTGTTGTTGTTGTTGTTCTGTTTTATTTTGGTTTTCTCACAGAAAGAGCTTAGCAACAGAAAGGGAAACTCTAATGCTAATCAGGATTTCTACACAGGCAGCAGATGATAAAGAAAAATCAGTGTGTGTTTCCATTGTGAGTTTCCTAACGGACCAGTAGGAAATGAACCTAGACAGCAGTCACAGCCAGCATGTATCAGGCTCCCCCGAAATCCTCTTTGCAATAAAAGCAGACTCAGCTGTGGGTGATATCACTGGGGTACATAAAAGATGTGTAAGACAAACCCATCAGGAATTTTGTTGTTGAACTTATTTTCTGTTATTTATTTATTAATCTCTCTCATAACTGAAGACCGGGACATCTTTCAAGTAGCAAAGCTTTGTATGCAATCTTTTATTCTATGCAATTTTTATACAAATAATTTAAAATTAAGAATGAAATAAAGGGTTTGATATAGAATGAATCCTCGGGCAAATGTGTATAATATATGTATCCAGCACTGAATTTCCCAGTTGGATTATTGCAGTATTCTGTTAAAGAATAAGAAAGATTTTAGAGCTCAGGAAGTCTCCACAGAACCTTTCCATGTAGATACCATAATGTAACATATTTTGATATATCTTATTTAGTTTCCAGACTGGGTAAACAGAGTCAGCCACACACTGTGTTTCAGCTGAGAATTTCAAGGCAGTTTGGGAGGTGAAATGTTGGTCTCCTGTTCACAGTACTGAGGACTACAGGGACTTCATTAGATACAGTATGCGCAGAAAAACCGGCATGTTTATGATGGTATCTAGAGGAATGGCACTATAGGGAAACATTTAAGTTATGCAATGATCCCTTAGTAGGCTATGGAGGTTATCGGCATAACATAGTAGATAAAGGAATGGTTTTGTCTAACCTTCTACCTAAGATTTTTTTTTTTTTTTAATTGAAGAATTCCCTCAAGAAACTCAAGGTATGGCTATAAGTTGTTAATGAGCCAACAGCTAGGATTAACAGCTTTACCCAAGGCAAGGGAGCAAGCTAGGAAACAAGACTACAGGCCTGAAATTTGGCGATTCATTGGAATTGCAGGACGAGACCAAATTTTTGATGTTTCGGGCCCAGTACTTCCAATTGTAAACTGCTTATGTTCCTCTGTCTTTAGTGGTAAATAATAACTATAATAATAATAATAATAGTAATAAATTTTGATGGCATCTCTGATACATCATCCAGCATTATAAAATGCTGGGAAAGCTTCATTGAAGTTTATGACTTGACAGTTTCTATTTCACAGTTAATTGATTAGTTTTTAAAAGTCTAAAAAAAGCAAACAACAAAACAACAACAAGCTAAATTTGCAAGCTCTTGAAATGCATTTAAAGACATTACATAATGTTACAAGAAGCTTAATGGTACCCTTATGTATAATAATGCTAAACAAGAAAAAGGGTGGTTAATTCTCCAGAAAGAATGTGAACGTTGTTGCGATGGTCATGTTATACGGGTATAGTTTGCAGCATACTCTGACTATGTCTTGGTCCAAGCTGAATTATGGAAATACAGGATTATGGGTCGGTCACTACTGACCTGAATTATCCCTGTGAAATGATAAAGAGTTCATGAACATTATTCATTCTGGATGGAACGGTGGAGATTGACCAAGCAAAGGACTCCTCTCTGTGTCCTTTCTCAGGGTACCTGCATGTAACTGACAGTAATGTGGAATTTAGTTCTGCAAATACCAGATGATGCAGATGGAGACAAATAATGCAACTTCCCCTATATGATAAGGCACATCTGTAGAAGAAAGAACCATGAGTACCGTAATCAGTCATCAAATCAGCAAAGTGATTTTGGATGTAAACTAACAATAAAACAAACAAATGAAAACATAACAGGAGAAGTCAGAGGTGTTTCCAGAAGAAGTAGAGAGTATTAAAGATACCAGTGAAGTATTTTATTAAGCACTAAATACGGTTCTCTTTGATGATCAAGACAGGTGAGCTGTATAAGTGCAAAAAACATAGAATGAGTGGACGCTAAGGGTCAGTATTATCAGTAGATACTGTAAGAGCAAAAGTATACCTGCAAGAAAATATTTTATAATTTGTAAAAGTATCAAAATAATAAAAGCTATAAAAGAAAATAAAAGTTTTACACTTAAAGGACAGTGTTGGCACATGGTTAATTATTATAAATTTACCTGCAGAGGGACCTGGACAGGATGGGTCGATGGGCAGAGGCCAATGAGATGAGGTTCAACATGGCTAAGTGCTGGGTCCTGCACTGTGGCCACAACAACCCCACACAATGTTACACGCCTGGGGCAGAGTGGTTTGAAAGCTGTACAGAGGAAAAGGATTTGAGGGTGCTGATTGATGCTCATCTGAACATGAGCCGGCAGTGTGCCCAGATGGCCAAGAAGGCTTATGGCATCCTGGCTTGTATCAGGAATAGTGTAGCCAGCAGGACAATGGAGGAGATCATCCCTTCTGCTCCACTCATTCACCACTCTGCTCTGGTGAAGCCACACGTCAAGTAATGTGTTTCAGTTTTGAGCCCCTCACTACAAGAAGTACTTCGAGGCCCTGGAACATGTCTTGAGGTGGTAGCATCACCATTCCTGGGGGTGTTTAAGGAAAGGCTGGATGTGGTACTTAGGGACATTGTTTAGTGGGTGATATTGGTGGTAGGGAGATGGTTGAACTAGATGATCTTGAGGATCTTTTTCAACCTTAATGATTCTGTGATTCTATAATTTTTTCACCATTCATATACTTTTTCAGTATATAAGAAGGTAAGACATATTAGATTTAATTATTTGGCTTGAGCAGTGTCTGACATGATAAGAATATGAGTTCTTAGGTATGAAATTTTAAGTTGCATTCTTGTTCAGCTAGTGGATTTATAGATTATGACATTTCTATATGACAAAAACAAGATTTCAGAGTTGGTCTTTGAAGTTGAACTGAAAGTAGTGACTTACCTATCTCCTGCCAGGCGAGGGTGATGTGTGGAAAAGATGGACCATGACGCTTGCAGAAGTGTGATCTTAATCATAATTTTTTGTTGCTGCTGTCAGTATTTACAGCTTCTCCAACAACATACATACAGGGAAAGTTGCTTAAATTGTAGAGTTAAAAATTTAGGAAATTTAGGAAAACATTGTTTACAAGGAAGTTAGGTAATACTTTTTTTACTTTAAAAAAAAAAAATGTCTAATGCAAAAGGTGATCTTAGAATAAAAGTTTTAAAATTAAATACTGACCCTTGAAACAAACACGTATAAGAGCTGTCTCTGGGACAGATGATCCAGATGATAAGACTGAACTAGTTCCACGTGTTCTGTCTTAATGCTTGTATTATACTCCTTGACTTTTTTTTTTTTTTTTTTTTTTTTTAAAAAAAAAAAGCATTGTTCTATAAGTAGTCTATTCTCTTTTGGACAAACAGTAGTCTGATGCTTTGTGTGTCTGATATTCTTAATGTGAAAGATAGGATAGAACTACCTGAGAAATTGGATAGGTGTTATACCTGGTAAGTTTATCCTGTTACGTATTTTTTCCTCGAGCCATTACGCAATATCTATGTGATCAGTGACCCAGTGATTCCTGTTACAAGCCCCTTTAGGTACTACTGTCAAAATATATCCACATCTTGTAGGTATCCAGATGTAACAGAAAGACAAGCACAAATTAGTATGAAAATTATCAGTAGAAATAATGCTCAATGACTAGAGATCTGCAGTTTACTCACAACAATGCTGTTTTGCAACTCTTTCATAAATTAAGTTGATTTCTCCACAGGATTTTCACTCTTACACCACTGAAAAATGCTTGACAAGAAAAGGCTTGAATTTCTTTGGATTAAGATACACATTCTCTCCTTGAATACACCCAGTACTGGCTCAGACCCAGATCTCACATTGCCAAACTGCTCCAAATAATCCTTTCATCGTTCAACATAACAGTGAATCCAGCTGAAATGCATGTGGATTTTGCCATCTGGGAAGGAAGAGTAAAGTTAATGCTTCACTGACACGTATTTTAGCACTCTTTTTCTTGATATTCACAAGTTTTGGTTACATACACATCAACTTGTCTCCAGGTTTTCAGATATCTGAAAGTCATTGGATTAAACATTCTGGAAAGGAACACAGTTTTACTGATATTTTAAATCCCAGTTGCAATGGGCATTTATTATGTACCACACACTTCAGATCCAAACAGACATAATTTTCTGTATGCCAAGGTAAGTTGTCAAGAAACAATTTGTGCAGTATGAGTGTGGATAAATGGGGATTTTTGCTTGGAGCTCGTGTACATATGTGGGGACGTGCAAAAGGTTTGTGGAAGAGAGCAGAGTGAGAAGAATGCATGGGACTCAGTAAGAAAAATAAGGTAAGGTCAGAAGATATATTCATGATTTAAAGCTCTGGAGTTAGGATCTGAAGTAGATGACAGATACAAAAGTTTTCTCTACTGCTGGCAGAGATTGTAACTATCCTGGGACTCAGTAGTAGGAAACAGACACATTGTGAATACCAGTGGGAATGAAATCAAGAACAGAATCTGCAAGACTTTCAGCAGACAGTTTAGCCTAAAAATAAAATATAGCTTCGTGGAATTCTTTTGAACACGGGGATATGTATCTCTGGCATTGTTACTGTTTTGTATATGGAAAGTGAAAAATTGTTCTGTTTGTCCTAAGAGAGAAATTTGGGACTAAAGAGAAAAGTGTAGTGCCAAACCACTAGTCACCCAAATAAACATGAAAAGAGACTATGATAACTGATCAAGGATTCGGTAGGGTCTGCGTAAGCAAAGATAGAATAAATGGTAGAGAAAATGGGTCTGAAATTAAAGAAGAAAAAAAAATGTGGTGTGTTGCGCTGATGCAATGACATTATATAAGCATGATTACTGATGAGGTGATAAAAGGCAGCAGGGAGACATGAATAAAGATATCTAAAAAAGGTCATAAACACATGAGTCATCAAAAACAAGAATCCTTAGAAACATTTTGGTGTACAAACATTTTAGTTTGCAAGGCTTTCTTTAGAAAAAGGACTTTTCAAGTAGAGAATCAAATCAGTTCCCTTTAGTTAGCAAAATGCATATATCAATTTTCAGCTTGGAAAGAGACTATATAGGAAAAAAAAAATGTGTGTTTTTTTTTTTTTTTAAAAAAAGGATACTTTGGTAAACTTTTCAAAGTTTATAACATTATGAGAATGAAATGCCAGATTGCCACAGTCTGGGTCACAGAATACAAGGTAGGTGTTTTCATGCTCCAGGATAATTACAACTACTCTCTAGTTTCTTCAGGCAGGAACGGTTTCTGAAATTGCACTACTACAATTAACAGATTAATTCTACCTGCTAAAACTTTTGGCTGAAAGGAGAGAAAACAAAAGAGAATACAACAAATGTAGATGTCTTTTAGACATATTTTGACTGAGCACTAAATGTTTGGAGTTCTAGATTTTACTCAGGAACCCCCTAAACATTTTGTCTTAATGTAGCTTTAGAAGTGCATAGTGGCAAGTAGTATGAATTTGAAAAAGTAATAAAAATACCCCACTATGGGATATTTTCTATTGTCTTTATTATTGTAGTACAAAGGCTATGTGTGAATAGAATACTTGTATTCACTGTATGTGAATACAGTATATACAATAGCTGTTGCCAGGGAACTGACTGTATAGCTATATTGAAATTATCAGCATTTAATTCTGTGATTGGAATGGTGGTACTACATAGGAAAAATATTACCCACTCTCAGTGTCTGTGGATATTCAGGATTTCTGGAAAATGCAGTTATTTCAGATTTGGATAATACTGCGTACGAAACTACATGTATAATATATAGCCCAGTATTCCAAATCAGCTCATGAGATTTGGATCCTCAACTACTTATGACTTTGGAATGAGGTTTTCATACCATGGTCTATGTTTTTATCACTTCTCACGTGAAATATCCTTCCCATTGTATAATTCCTTATTTAGTGAGAAGTTGCAAACATCAGTATTTAAATAGCACTTTCCTAATCTGCAACACAAGGAAGCCAGATTAGTCCTAATACTGAGATTTCTGATACTCCATGTTCCATGTTGAAATTGCAGTTCTATTTATCCTTCACCTTCTTTCAGTCTGACATATCTCCTTACTGGCATTTTTCAGTGTTGTTAACAAAGAAAAATGTGTTCTGTTTATTTTTAGATAACATGGACAAGTAAAGTTCAAAGTTTTGTATAGAAATACAGTGGCTTTGAGTTCACATTACTCATATTATCTTTTGTTAATTGTTCCATTTAGAAATTTCAGCTTCATTAAGGCATATAGCAAATATGACTTGCTGTAAAGGCATTAAGAAATAAGGGCACTGTTATTTTTCCTATCCATTAACAAGTAGGAGCAGAAGGAATTGATTTTGACTTCATATACTTTTTGAAGCATTTCTGTTTAGTTTTTAAATCATGTCACCAGAAGTTTAAAAATATGCCGTTAGTTCCATGTAGACTTTTGTTTACATTTCATATGTATAATAATAGCAGCTAAGGAAAAACATCTTAATGATAAAACTAGTGGCTATTCTTAAATTCTGAAATAGCACATTTTCTTACATTTTTTTTTAAAGAACATAGCAGAATTAAACATTTAAACTAACTTTCATGATGAATACATGTATGTGGAGAAAAAGTCACTGAGATTAAAGTCTTTGATGTTATCTCAGAGAGTTTTGGTTTTAAAGAATATTTTAATTATGACAATTGCTATTTAGTATTTCTGTCAAAGAAAGAAATAATCCCAAATATTCTAAATTATGGAAGAAAAAATTGTAAATCACCAAGTGTACTTTGAAGCGAGTTAGTCTCACCTAACTGAGACTCATTGCTGGTGTTTACAGGAAAGGAGAGAATGCTAAAAGAATGTGCAAGCTGCAGCTTTGAATTAGCTTTTGCTTGTTTAGTGCAAGAGTAGAGGTAATCCAGAGGTAATCAAAGCTCAGGTGATCCGTTTGCTCTGGTTGTGTATCATCTGTGATTTGAATCAAGTAATCCAAATAAAATGTAACCTGCGCTGCATTAAGGAGCTGGATAGAAAGAGATTTATGGCCCAGTATATTTGGAAATCTCATTTTTCTGTTTCAGACAGTGTCCAAATTCAACCAGCTCAGGAAACACAGCTATAAAAGAGAGAAACATTTTGGAAATGTCATCTTGTCAGTAATCACAGATTTTCAAGAGATTAACTGTAATGAATATGAATAGCCAAACTTCAACTTAAAGGAATACCCAAATTTTTAAGATGGATATCACTCAGAACCCCTCACACCCTCTTTTCTTGTGATCTGTGAATTTTGCTTTGCACTTTGAGTTGTCAGCTATGACTGTTCTCCTTTGGGCAAACAACAGTGAGGGGAAGAGAGAAACATGGGCTTTACAATACTTCTCCCACGCTGCTTTCTCTGCAGTTGAAAGGAAAAAGTGCACTCCTGATTCTAATTCCTTATTCAGATTGTTTGTACATGTATAATAATGTAGGCAAATTTCTGAGCTTGTTCTAGTTACTCTAGCCTGGTGAGAGGTGGCACTGATAATTCATTAGCAGTGTCTAATCCTCCTTCATGGGGGATAAACATGTACAATTTAGATTAATCTTCAGGATTCTGCTGAAGCAACTGTAGCAACCCAGAAGTGGAGATGTAAGAGAAGATGTCCAAAACAGAAGTGGTAGTGGAGTAAAAAAACAAGATGTGTGAAAACAAAATGCAAGAGATAAATTAGCCGTAGCAAAAATGAGTGAATGATCTATTAATGTCTAAAGCTTTTAGATTCAGTATCTCTGTCCACTCAGGGCAGTATACTGAAAGAGGCTTCTTTTCGCTGCAGCACTCCTCAAGATAATTTTACTTCTATTTTGACTACATTAAATAACTAACTGTTATTTTAAACCATCACTAATCATTTAAGACAATCCACAACATTAAATATTTCTAGGCATTTTATTCATTTTATCTGTTTTGTTTGCATGATCTTTTTCCAACTTCTTTGAGAGATTTCAGTTATGTATTCTTTTTACTCATTGAGAGCCCATTGAGAGATACTTCAGAGAAACTTTTGAGAATTGTAAAACTAGTCTCTCAAAAAATGATGAATGTCTGAAGTGTTTGTGTAAATTTATTTAGGTTGTATTTGGATTTTGAGATTGTCTTCCATGATATAATTGCTACCCAGTTTTCTGCCTTCCTAGTAAATAGAACTGGCTCTGTAAAAGATGATATAGTGATAAAGATACAATTTAAATTCCGTGTTAGGTAAAGGGAGAGAGAAACATCTGGAAAAAAAAAAAAATTAGTTTACTGAGGATGGGGTCCCGCATTGTAGATAAGCTCTTCTAACTCCTGCTTCCTGTCCTTGGATCGTGTATCCTATCTCCATTGCAGTGCTGGCTCTATTGACTTTATTTGTTTGATTTTGGGGGGTGGGGGGGTGGGGGGGGAGAGAAGGGAAGGATATATGTGTGTGTGTGTGCATTTTGGTTGGTTGGTTTCGATTTGTTTTGTTTTGTTTTTATCCCAAAACCTCAAGTTCACAGAACTAAAGTGGTAAAATGCTTTTTAGATTTTTAAGGGTTAGGATATTCCTTTTCTGGTATTTTTCTCATCCAACAGGAATATTACACAGTCCCAAAAGCTGCAGAGTTGGCAGAAGGTATGCAGCAGATTTGTCAGTTCCACCCTCGAAACTAGGAGACCAGATTATCTTTAGGCACTCTCTAAATTATCTTTTTTCCTTTTTTCTCTACCACATACCAAAAATTTAACCTTCCCAGGGGAGGATCCAGTCTTAAGCTAGGGCACTCAGCTCCTCTTTTAAGGAGGGAGGAAATAATAGGAAATAATAGGAAATGTCCAATGCTCCTATTCCCTTGGGATCTAGTCTACCTAAGGAAATAATTATCGATAGTCAGATGGACTTGTATCACCTGTATCACCTACAGAGTTGATTCTAAGATCTCCGGGGTGAACATACTCTTACCCCTTCTCTCAAAATTGAACCATTCAACAGCCTGAGGAAATAAAAGGGAAAAGAGAAGGAGAAGCCTGACTATAGTGGGTTATTAGGGTGTTCAGCTGGGAGTGAGGAAGGTGATTCTAGTTCTCTCTAACAGGCCTGACAGATCACTGGAGTGCCCCCTGAGACATATGTAAGCTTTAGTGGAACATGCCATGTGCCTACCAAGTAATGAAACTTACCTTCTGTGCACGGAGAGAGCAACAAGACAAAACTAGTAAGTTTATTGATGGAGACCATACAGTAGGGCTGCATATCCCAAACTGAACATTACATTGAACATCTACGGATACCAGAGAGAAACCTTTTGCTCTGTCTGGAGACACAGTGAATAGTCCTGGTGTTGTGCAACATACTAAGATTCAGGCTAGACAGATAGGGAATCTTCTATTTTGCTGATCTAGCTAGGTGGAAAGATAAATCAGACTGTGATAAGATTTCACAATTGTTTGAAGAAAAGAAATACTTAGGTCAAGATGAGAACAGATCACACATTCATTGTTTTTTAAGAGACTGTATTCTATAGGGCAGAAATCCTTAGATGTATAAAATACCTTTAGAAGAAATCTTTAATAGAAGAGGTAATATGTCTACAGACTATGAAACAGATAAGAAAATTCACTTATCCTGGAATACAAGTAATAAAAATAGTCCTTTCAGCCTCAAAAGAAACCTCTCAATCTGAATGATAATTTAGATGGATTCATTAAGTTTGGTATTGTACAGAGTGTTCAAGAGCATGCTGAACAGATTCATTCCTCAGTAGCTATATTTCAGTGGAGAAGATGATCACAAATAAGTTGGAATGTCTGTGGTGAAAAAAAATATATATATCATCCCCTAGCTAATAAAGATGATTTCCCCCCCCCCCCAAAAAAAAAAAAGTCCAATATTCTGCACTGATTGTGAATAATAATGATTTGTTTTATTTGAAAAGACGTTTGCAAGCTTTTAATGCTTTGTTTCAAGAATAATGGTTTTGCTATTTAGAGGAATGCTTTGTTCCTGAAATACATTCCCCAAAGATATTAATAGCTGATGCTGTTCAAATCATTCAGATATTACACAGAGGACAGTCAAATGTAAGGTGAAACAATGCAGAAAGATAACCAGACATGCAAATAAGCTCTGAAAATGGCTCACCAACAACAAATGTAAAGTTAAAGAAAGCACAGAACTAGGAGAAGAAATATCCTGTTATGGGATACGCATACATCTTGATAAAATATTTGTAATTCCTTGACTTATAGAAAGAAAATGGTGCACAAAAATTCATGGGAACAGCACGTTTCAGGGAAATTTTTTACCTAGTCCAACTGCTAACTTTTAACTAACACCTTTGTAAGTTTGTAAAACAGCAAAACAAGTAAGAAATACTGAAACACGGAGCTTGAAATTTTTACTTACATGTAGTTTGTGAAGGAACCTCTACTGCAATTGTAGAACAGTAAGTGTGGGACCATGTCACCTGGTGCTTGCAAGCAGGGCCTTGTTTTTTGTTGTGTTATTTTGTTTTCCTCAAGGGAAACTAAGTTTGGTAGAAAAATGTCATGAGTTTAGAATAATGACAACAAAAAAAGAAGTTAGAAAACAATTTTGCATTTCAGAAGCTTTTATTTTTCAGTTTCAATTATACAACTTGGAAGCAGAGATGAATGAGGAAAAGACTATGTGGTAACATTAAAAAATATATAAACTCAAGTTTGGATGGAAATGAAGTAGAAAGACATAGTAGTCTGATTTTGGAACTAGATGAGTCTGGTCAGAAGAAAATTATTCACAAGGTCTGATGGTCATCTTTCACAGAATATGGTCTGTCACTGCAAAAACCACAGCATAAAATCAAACTGAAAGATAGTGATGGCTGTTAATATCTTACTCTTATAATGACTTTGAAATAGATTTTTGTAATGTAGATGAAGCTGTATTATTAAGAATAATAGGCTTTATTCTGTGTCAATTCCAGATGATTGTTGGCTATTTTCCAGATGTGAAAGTATCAGAAATATAAGTACTAAATATAAAATTACATCAACTATGCGGTTAAGTTAGAGTAGTATCCTTGAATCTGATCCTTTTACCTGCTCCAATATTGTTTAACAGAAATCAGAAATTAGACCATTCAGTTGTTTAGCTAAGAATAATGGCATTGTATGCTGCTGTAAATGTTATAAGAGATTATAGGGATGTGCATGTGCATGTATACGTACATGTATATATATGGAGGGGGGATAAAGGCACATATGATGGATCAAACCTGTTAATACCAGATAAACTGGTATATGTGTGTATTATTCAAATACATACAAAAAGTAAAAATATGGGAAAAGAAAATTTGAGGAATTTTCCCTTATTCAGGGATAAGTGGTAGCTAAACAAAAAAAAGAGCTGTGTGAAGAATATAAATCACATTTTCAGAGTCCTCATCAAGAATATGTAGGAAAGAGGTGGACTCTGTATGCTTGCCTTCTAAAAAAGAACAAACTGTAGAGTGCAAAAGTACGAGAGGAAGTGCTGAGCAAAGAAACACAGGGCAAATATGTAGTAGTGCATGTGTATTGTCTCGTTGGAAAGGGTTGTTGAAGGGCAAGTAATGTGTAACTTTGTGTTGCAAGGCAACACCTCTGGAACATTCTTGTAAAACTGGTTCGACGTCTGTATACAAGCAGAGCCAATTTGGATACAAGGACAGGTGCAGACCTTACCTCCTCCTTTTTCAGCTCTTAGAAAAATATTTGTAATTTGCTTGATAAATAACAAAGGTTTGCCTTAGAAACGAGCCCAGGGACATAATTTGCTTTACCTGCAGGACACCTGCAAATGCAGGGCTGATTCCTAGATTGTGAGGGCCATGTCACACTGCTGTGTCCACTCCTTCCCTGCTGAGATGCCTGGCTTTATGACAAGGAAGCAAAAGTGTGTATAGTGTGCACCCAGTCTTCATCATGGATCTGTACTGTGGAGAAAGGGTGAGCAACAGGGCACACCAGTCTTTCAGCATCAGTGTTTAGTTCTTGGACATTGACAGTCACATAGCATTATTTGCTGTCTAGTCTGCCTTTTGCTGTCTTATTTGTTTAGCCTGAATCTCGATTTTTAGTGAACATAATCTGACTGTTTACCTGTATCTTGCTTCTTTCTTCCATTTGGTTATAAAATATACTTTCTCAACTAAGCAGCTCCATTCCTTGATAATTGTCAGTTCTTTTCTCCCTGTTCTCTTTTTTCCCACCTAGTATATTTTTCATTCTGTTTAAAGGTCTGTACCACAATCTGCTCACCATCCGTTCATTTGTTCCCATTTTTCCTTGCTGAGTCTTAGATTTGGCTCATCTCCTCTTCAGGTCAATGCTTCCTCCGTATTTCTTGCAGGCTGTAGAAGCAGGGTCACAGACAGCCTAAAAGATAGACTCCTTTTTTCTTTTAGTTCTAACATCTGTTCAGTCTCACCCCAACTTTCTCGACTGTTATGTAAACATTCTCACTTTTCTTATAGTGACTCCATAGCTTTGGTTTACATGAGGCTTATACAGGCCTGTTCCCTCTCCTGTGTCTTACTGCAGGAGCTATGAAAATGTACTCAGAAAGAAGCACTCAGAAGGTATGTGGGGACTGAGCACAGTGACTTGCCTTGCAAAGCTGGTGCCTGTGCCGGCTGGTACAGACATGTGAGAAAGGCTCTGGCAGGTTTTTAAGTATGTATTGGTTTTAACTGTCAGGCCCGAGAGCACTAGCAGTCCTTATGTGCCCTAAGCAGTCTCACCTGGGACCCTGTCCCAATCAAAGTAGGGTTGCACAGTCCATAGGTGCATAAAGATTGCAGCATTGGATAGGTAGGATTTTGTAATACACAAGGACACAAAAACTTTGTTTGATGTTTATTACAGACCACCACGAATCACCACGAGCAATTATACTATGAATACTAAAAAATTAAAGATATATATACATAAATAGGCTACTGAAAATATTACCAAAATGCAAATATATAAGTAGTAGATATTATCGCTATCACACTAATTAATAATAGCAGCAATGAGAAGTAGTAGAAAGGCAATTAGAGGTAGTAAAATCAGTAATATAGCAGCAAATATGGACTGGTATTACAAGTTCAGCAAACATCAATAATACTATGACAGTAAATATATTTCTTATGGATAACAAACTAATATAACAGCAAAAATACTTGTGACAAACACACTTATCAAGACTCTATTTATCATGACTATGTTTGTTTCCACTATACTAATTAAGACTTTCATAGTTTTATATGCATATATTCATAAAATCACTGGTAAAATAAGCACATCAAATGAATCCCAGAAGGGGACAGGTCAGGATCATACCGACCTCGCAGGGTCTAATTAAAAAAGCTGATATCAAGAGAGACCCCAGAAGTGAGCACAGAAAGGAGACTTAAATAAAGTGTCTTCAAAGCTGATCCATGTCATAGGGTGTGGAGCATCTTAGAGTTTGAGTAAACATTCCAGCAACACAGTTAACCTGATGTTCCAGCAAAGCTTCAATCTGTTTAAAAATGAGAGAGGGAAATGCAAAAAAATGAGGCCCTGTCACAGAGACATAAGAGAGCACAGGATGCCACCACTTCAGGTAGCGCTATTGGTTAACAGATGCTGTTAACTTTTATCTTCCTCCTGAGACAGCCAATAGATGACAACATTCCTTATTTTCCTTTACATTCTTTAAACAAAATTTTATTTCTCAAATCAGTTCCCACTTTGTCAGGTTGATTCCCTCTGCTTTTAAATATTTCACCTTTCCAGGTGATAAACTGTTCCTCAGTTTCTTGTTTTGTCTTTATCGATGGTCTCTTCGAGCTACCTCTGGTTTTCACTTGTCCAGCTGCTCTTCAAGGATGCCACCTGAACCCCTCAAGAAGTCCATAGTTCTGAGGCCAGTTCCTAGTTTGAAGACCAAGTTCCTAGGCCTGCAGTTCCCAGGCTGGCAGACATTTTCTCCTGTCAGTGTTTAGCAGCCATTTTATGTTAGTACTTTCTCAGTATAATGAGAAACTTCATAACTACTACTATCACACCCACACCTCCATCCTACCCATTGCAGCAGGAGCTTCATTTAAGCTGAGGCCTGGGCTATGACTCCTAGTTGAAGCTATGATGTAGCTCTACTTCTTCAAGACCTGTCTCTGGCCCGGTCTCCTGGTCTCCTGGCTGGATCCATCAGATAGACCCTAACCCTGGTTCATTGCTTGCTTTAACCAAGGCTGTCTGCAGACCCTGTTGTCAGTCCCAGCTCTTCCCAGCATGGTCAGTCCCTGTTGGATGGAAACTATTGGGTCCATGACCCTACTTGCTCCCCAGCTGTCCGCTGCTGTGCCCTCACACTGACATGTTCCTTACATATGCAGTCTGGCCAGTCTGAGGGTTAAAAAAAATGGCAGTGACAAATTCCTGTGTTAAAGCAAAGCCATGATACAAAAAGAGTATAGAATTATCTTCAGTTATCTTTCCTCCCCATAGTTTCACTGTGTGTAGCTCTGCTGCAGCTTTAGCATCATGAGGAAGTTATTTGCAGAAGGTACTGTAGGTGGGGAAAAGAAAATTCCATGCCTTGGAAGAATTGGCTGCTTATTCATTTCCTCTGTGTTAGATTTCTTCAGACAAAAATTAGTCTTTATGACTGATTTCGTCTTAATGTTGCACTACTTCCTATAGTGCACTGACTCTTCCAACCCAATTGCTTGGATTCTGACCTTGATCGTACACTCTCTTTCATGGATAATAGGTGCAAGCTTCAAGAATATCTATTGTTATACTTCTTAATTTTCTAGCCAGTTCAAGACCCTTTCTCTTGAAGAAAATGTTTGAGATTAGTAAGTGACTTTCAGGTTTGCCTGAAAAAGTAATGAAGCCTTCAGACCTTTGGCTTGTATGCTTTTTATTTAATTTTATTCCTCCCTCGCAGCTTGGATCATGGAGCTGGAGCTGAGGGAGCAGGCAGGCATGTCTTCAAATTGTAATTCGCCTTCAGCTGTAGCTTTTCCTGGCATATGAACACAGTCCCTGCTGCAGGGCTCCCATTCATGCTGCTTCTTGTAAAGCTTGAGCTATAGTCACTCTTACAATATACTGAATGCGGGAGTGTCTAAGACTATGCAGTACAGTTTTGTATAAAAGCTATTGCAATGGATAGTTATGGGTTGTCTGAGAGGCCAGATGAATTAATATCTAAAAATACCACTTTTTTTCTAGTTGCAAAATTTTCTTTCTTCACGCTTCTTACTCTTTCTGATTTTTGTGATCTAGTTCTGTTACTTGATCATTGGTTTATTTCTTTATTTTAAATAGGAGGGTATTAGTGGCTTGTTTCATAGATGCTGAGTTTTCAAAGAAGGAGTTTATTTTTCTGTTCTATTTTACATATCTGATTTGTCTCATTTGCTAATTATATCATCTAATCTTTCCAACCACTTAACTATACATCATGTCTGATCATATGACTGGATTGGTTTCTTACGAATCTGTGATCAGTTTCTCCTTAGACACCAAAAATGCAGTGTGCAATTTCTATTTATCATCTCGTAAATAACATATTTTCTAAAAAAGAGAACCAAATTTCCCAATTTGGTTTGATATATTTTTCTGCTACCATTTTAAAAATGGATCTGTTTTTGGGGGGGAAGAGGGGAAGAGGGCAAATTTTCACACTGATGTTGCCATTGAAAGATAACTTTTCTTTTTTTTTTTTTCTTTTTTTTTCTTTTTCTTTTTTTTTTCCTCTTTAGAGATTTTTTGAGTCTGCAGTATTTATATCTGATTTTTTTTTCAGCAATCTGAGCAGTTTTCAACCATGTAAACCAACTGGACTGAATTACAATGCAGTTCAATGGAAGTCTGTATGGGGTTCTGATTAATTGCTCTCTGGTGTGGGATTCTTTCTTAGTATGGAATGGTATTGAGTGGAATGTGACAGCAATGTGGTTCTCACCCAGTATAAAACCTACCTGATATGTGTCAGGAGGGAGTGGTGTTAACAGATCTCAGAGAAATACTTCCAGACAATAAGATACTGTTTTGCTAATGATTGGGTGTGAATAATTACATCAGCTGCTGGGGATGCAGAAGCCTTATAAATTTGGAAAAAATAAGGGGGGGGAGGGAGGGAGGTTAGTATTCATAAAGGTATTGTTGAATATCTATGATTTATTTTCTTTATGTTTTATTTTATTTACCCTCTGGTTTACTTATGAAAATGACAGAAGAGCCATTCAGCAATTATACTTAGAAAACTCACTGATTCCCAGAGGTTTCTTTCTTCCCACTGTGACTTTGAGCCCTACTCCAAATTCATGCTGTCTGAATCTGGCTACATCATTTGTCTGTAGTCCATTGGGTACAAACTCAAAGGAGCTTTCATTACACTGGGTGATTGTGTCATGATTAGTAAGGCAGGTAGCATGCTGTACAGCATGTTATTTACCCTCCCCCTCTTTCTGCTAACTCCATGTGGATGTATCACCCCAGAGCAACAAATCATGTAGCCTAGGAAAGGGTGCAAAACCAGCATTCCAGTGAAGGATTTCAGTGTGTCCTAGTGATGGCAGCTTTTCAAGGGACTGTGAACTTGAACTTCACTAAATTGTTGGAGAAAAGTGAGTTACTAACATTCTTGCATCTGTATCTGACCTGCCAAAAAGAGTAAATCCTAAACTATTTACTTTAATTTCACAAGTTTGCTCTCTGAATCAACTGTTTTTTTCACAGTGCCTTTTCCAGTGGCAGCTGTATTGAGTGTGAAGGCTTAAGCTATGTACATTACAGACAGGGTACTCCATGCTCTTATATTTGCAGAGGAGAAAGATTTAAAATTATTTGCCCCAACCAATTTCCTAGATGCATTTCCAATATTTATCCTCCTGTTATTTCTATTTACACTGGCAATTCTGGCAATTTCCATTGCTCTCTAAAACCCCTCTAAGTCTGGCCTATGTCTTCTCCAGAACTGCCATATAAATAGAGTGTTTATGAAGCTGAATGGGTACTGTGGCAATAGCAGCTTATATTTGAATTTGTGTGAATATTGGAAAGTTATAGAGAAGAATCACACTCAGCAAGGTGGGAGGATGGATCTACCCTGTGAATTTATAATGGTTTACAAATATAGCTATATATTCTCAGATTCCTGTTCATTTATTGACCTGTCTTTGGTATGCAATGAAGAAGTGAAGCTGCTGTTCCCATAACACACAGAAACAGCAACACAAACTGGAAGAACTGATTTATACCCTATTTCCACTAAGTTATGCAAATCTGAAAGCTTCAGAATGCTTAGCAATCTGATGCAAATGGTATGATCATTGTTGTGAGCTCATTTCCATGTTTATATGTTGTATGTATGCCTTCAGACAATATACAGACATCTTCTATTAGCAAAAGGAAATAGTGTGCATTCATTGAATGATTAAGGACAATCTTGTTTTCAGAGGAAAAGTAAAACAGTAATTTTGTCACAAACAGCCACGGCTGGGGGTAAAAAGAAGAAAAGATGAATTGATCATTTATTGTATGATATATTCATGGATTTTCAGAAAGAAATCAAAAGAATATATCTAACAAACCCTGAATACAAAACAGGATTAAAACTGACCTAGAAACTAATGCTGAAAATACATATTCTGTCACAGAGTCAGAAAGGGGTAATTTATATTAATGATATCTGGATAGTGTGTTACATGTAAAACAATTGTAACATGCATGCATGTAGGGGAGGGTGCAAAACAGTATAAAAATTACAAAATTAAAAGATGATTAATAATTTACTAAAGACAGGTTGAGAGAGATGGCAAGAGGAGAACAGTTTTAATTTTCTGTTGAATTCTGTTTTAATTTTTCTGTTAAATTTCTGTTAGCACCAGAACTCCAGACTGCATGCACTAGTCCCTTCCTATTAATGCAGTGTCACTCTTTCTCTTTGCCTTTCTTATCTGGTTTAGATGCTTTGTGTGATCCTGAAGTACTCGTATTTTCCTTCTCCAGCATTCTCCACAATAATATTCTCTCTCTTGCCCCATATATTTCCTTATGCACAGGTATTTTAAAGGTCAGATCTCCATATACATTACATTCTACACAATCTCTACTGCATCATAGGATTATTGCAAAATTAGCATAAAAACATAACTGCATTGCAGCTCTAGTTACATGCTGATTGAATTATGTTTTTATGATGGCTTTACAGTCAACACTCAAGTACACCTAGAAGGAAGGTACCCTTCCTCAGCAGGGCAGGCTATGGTGTTGTAAAATAAAGGAAAGAAGAAAAGCCTGGTTTGGAAAGTTGCTCAAGGCTTCATAAAGAAAGGGTGAAGGACCCTTAGCATTGATACTAAGATGCAAAACAGAGAAGTGGTCAGATTTAAAGAAAAAGACTTTGGTTGCACTTAGAGGCTTTGTTCACACCAGTAAATAAACCAGAATTGCCTTGTGGACTCAAACACTATTGTGTGAGTGTATCTAAAACCTAATTTTTAGCACAGCTAATAAGTGACAAGATATTAAATCAAATAGAAACATTTTAGAAAATTGGTAGTTTGACTTCTCTCACCACTTGGAAAGAAGGTGTTTAAGCAAATTAATAAGAATGAGGTCATCACCAGGCCTCAGGGGTAGCAAATGGCCACAGCATCTTTTATTTACTTCTGTAAACATGATAACAGGCCTCAGAGAGAGGACAGAGCATAGACAATCTTGTGACAGGGTCATTGTACTGAGAAATGGGTAGTAAAATGTGTAGGCAGTCATGGTAAAGTGTTGATTAGAGATCTGATCCCAAGCTTATTCTGCATTTTCAGCGCTTCTGTGAAATTCCCAAGGGACATTAGAGGTGCCTTTCTCTGCAGGCCCTAAGGGGAACAAGCAGCTGCTTTCCTTTATAGTGTATCTCTTCTAAAGACTAATGGGATTTGCTGACAGGAGAGAAATAATTTGCACCTGTCTAAGCCATCTTCTGAGCATCTGGTCAATTTAAACCAATTTACATCAATATTCCACAAGTGTGCATATTGAAGTAATATTACACTTTGAAATTGGCCCATTCATTATTTATGATGAATGTTACTATGTGCCAATTTCTTTCTAGACTGGCTAGAAGGAGGATCACTTGTTTTTATTGACCAGTGATAGCGTGGAAATTCTGGATTCTGCTACAAACGTGCATGAAGAACACATTTCATCAGTGAAAAAACACTGCTGAAACATGAGTCAAAATAACTTTAAAAATATAGTTCTCAATGACTTTTCTGCCTACAGATTTTCACTGGGACACAAAATTGTATGCAAACATTTTATGAAGTCCGGCTGAACAAGTATTTCAAGAACTTGCCCTCAATTTCTCACAATTCTGTTAGGTTCTAAACCTTTGGAGTAAAATGTTCCACCTGAGAATTTTGCCTTATCTTGAATTTCTATGGACTCAGTGTGTGGCCATTTCATAGAACAAGACTAAAAAATACTGCATTGGTGTTTCAAGTTAAAAATCAGTAAAACCACTGCAGGAGTGTTATTGCAAAGCTCTAGTAACATAGAACAGGAAGCTTGACATTTGGCACTGGAGTAAGCTTCTGGATTAAGAGCCATTTGCCAGCAAGTATCTGTGAAACTTACTGGAATAACTAGAATCTGTAGGGTAGGTCAACATGCTGGGTAAAAAATCAGTGATACTTTTTATCAGATGTACTGTTATAACCAAAAGCAGAAGTCTATGCCATGGATGAGTTTCCAGTCTTTGACTCTGTAGAATGTCAGGACTATGTCTGATGGTTCCTGGATTTTTGTTTTGTTTCTAAATCCAAAATCACATTTCTCATGAAGTCACAAGTAATGTTCATAATGCTCAAATGCTGTAAAATTATGAAATGATAAGATTTATGTTGCCTTTGCAACCTTAGCCAAATGTGTATATATTGGGATGCAATTTTGTTTTGTGCTTTGTTTTTGGTTTTGGGGGATACTTCATTCAGTGCTCCTGGTAAGCTGTGTGAATCATCAGAAAGATTCAGAACTATAACGCAAAAGTGGCTGCTATTGCTTAATTTATTACTGGATTTAGAAGGTATGCAGAGACAAGAGAGAGAACAGGAAAAATGTTTAATGCTTCTGGCCTCAGAACTGCGGTGTGATTTTAAGCAAGTCAGTGAAAGGTTTTAGTTGCAATCACTGGGAGTAACTAGAACCTCCGTCAAGAGGATGAGCTTACATTGAAGCCCACAGAGATCTATGGGGTATTTTTCTTCACTTCCTGAAGGTTTCAAAGAAGGAACTGCTGAGGATGAACTTGAGATAAGGTCTTGACTCACTCATTATCTGGAAGCCCTGTTGCTCATCTACTTTGAACAAAGAACAGAAAATAATATTGTGAAGAATGACACACTACACCCTCAGAGGAGCCTTGTATCTGCAGATCTTCTTCCAGAGTCTTGTATCTGGAAGAATATGTATCATTGTGTGCTTCCAGAAGCTGATTATGGCATTCTGGTGTTTTCCAACTTGTCAGCTTTAATTTTGCAACCATTTCATTCTATTAGAATTGTGAAATTGAGAAATAGTTTAGGAGCTTTATAATGAATAGGTGAAATATATTTGAACATATCAATTTTATATCATTTGCATTTTATACAGAAGATACTTCAGATTTATTTTTCCAAAGTTAGATTAATTATTTTCCTTTCATTCACCTTTTTCTTTTGTCTGTGTTCCTATTTAGCTGTTGGTATCATCTGGGATCTCTCTCTTTTTATTTATTTATTTATTTATTTATTTATTTTCCTTTCCTCTTTATATGGTCCCATTCACCATTTGTCATTCTGACCCTTTCTCCCTCCAAACCTTTCAACTACCTAACATCTGCACTAGTCACTTTCTGAGTGAAAGGGCACAGCTTCTGCTCCGCAATGTAATTGCAGAGAAATGTTAAGAGGTTAGTGAAGAGAAATTGAGAGTGGAGTGGTGAAGGGAAGAAGAGACAGGAAGAGGAGAATGAAGGAACCTGTTGTCTGCCACAGGCTGTGTCCTTCTTGGTATGTCTGGCAGCTACTGGAATAGAGCCAAGGAAGATGTGTTGGGCTTAGTAAAATACTGCAGTCCTAGTCATTTTCCAAATGACTATTGACTCTGTGAAGAAAAAGAGTTTTAGCTGGCCTTGATTCCTGCTGCCCTTGTCACCCTCTACACGCACAACTTATTTGTTGCTTGTTATTTATCTGCATTTCAGCTGATTTCCATATTGTTTAGAATTTTTACTATCACTAATTAGAAATTGAGTGCACTGAAGCATAAGGTGAAATCACATCCTCGGCAGTTACTTGGATACTCTCCATAGTTCTCCTTAATAGTTCCTTGTTGTATGATTATCCCATCATAAAGAACCCTGGCAGGTTACAATAGCTACTGTTTTTAATTCATGCCTGCCAAGCCTGTTCACTTAGCAGCAGGCAGTGTTTCAATGAGAGTTTTAACAAGTCTCCCCATTGGACAGCACGTTGTTGGTTTCCTCATTAAAGCAAGATCTGATTTCCTTCATTAGCTACAGGACTTCTACTTGTGATACAAATATCCAAGAACTCATAACAACTTCAGACTTTCTAAGCTAGCATCCAAGCCCAATTAGAGATAGTTAGATAACTTCAGTAGAAGGGAGGGGGAGACACACAATATTTAAATCTAGGATTTTATATTTTAATTTATTATTGTAGTCTCTGCATACTATCTTATCCATATAACACATGTAAAGAAAGCATATGCTGAGAGTCCTTTTGTCCTGACAGAGCTTTGTACAAAAAGCTTACCTGTAAGTAGAAAATAAATAAATAAATAAATAAATAAATAAATAAAATTAATCCTTCTATTTATAACAACTTGATTCCTATTGTATTGATCCATGGTAAATATATTCAAGTTGCTGTCCAACCTAGAGTTTTCTTGTGGTACTCTTTGCAGTTATGAGAAGCATTACAGATCCTGAGCTTGTACCCTGTGCTGTATAGTTTCAGGTACTACTGCTACAAGAACATGGTATAGACCAGAAATAACATATTAATAGGAAATTGCTCTTAGAAGACCAGGATTACATGTTAAGCATTGGATATCAGCTCTAGGATTAGATCTTCTCTATGAAGAAAGAAAAAATTACAGAAACATAAAAGACTTAATCTAGCACTTAACATAAAATAAGTTCAACTATCATCTTCAAGACTATCATCTTCAGGTAACGGCTGTTTACAGTCTGCCTCAGACATACTGGTTTGATCACAGAACCCACACAAACAAATGATTAAAAAATAACTACTGTTGAAAGGTTCCCCGAGACCTGTCAGGGTGAATATAGTCTAAAATGAATTTATCCTGAGGTGCAATCAGCTGTATAAATATGCCTAATGTCTAGCCAGCATTTTAAGCAAACCTCACTATACATTCAGAATACTACTCTGCTGGTGCTCAGGTGCTTGTAGATGTCTGGAAAGGAAAGCGTTTGCAAAGAGCACATAGTGCAGTGAATTCAATACATATTGCCTGCAAAAATCTAAGCAAGTTTGCACATCATTTTTTCTGACAATCTCCCATCCTTTATGAAGTCTTAATCTGATGTGCATGAAGAGGACCAAAGGTAGTTTGGAGGGCTGCTGCATGTTCGACAGTCTTAAGAGGAAATACCCTGAGATAAATTACATTGCTAATAGTTACCACTGAAGTTTGCTTACAGAAAACCGACATGTTACGTTACTATAGTAGAAGCTCCTTAGGGGACCACTTATGCAAATGCATTTATATCCTACAAAAAAAAAATAGTAAGACCTTGAACAAATATTGATGGATAGGAAGGATTGTAAAAGCAGCATATATGAACTGGATTTCATTTTGTTGAAAACAGTTAAAATGTCTTCAACATCCTAGGTGAATATACTCATAGTGACCATTATGTAAAAGAAAAGAACTTTAGTTCTGCATTTATTGCAGAATTTTGCATTATTGCTTTGGTTTCTTTGTTTGTTTAATTTAGCACTCTTGGGAAGAGGTAGACATTCATCAGAATCAGGCCTGTGATTGGATTTTGATACAAAAATATTTAATTCATGATTGCCAGGACTCTAGTAGTGGCTAGACTTGAATTTTTCCAGACATTAACCTTTGAGCAACAATTGAATATTTAGCATAGGCAGATAGTGATGTTTCAGGCTTATTGTGAGTATATTTCCAGAATTAAGTAATACTGCTGAAAGGGTTTGAAGCTCAGATAAAATGTGAACTGAAATTAAGTTGTCTTTCCTTAAATGTCCATATGCAACTATTCTTGATTTGATAAAATAAAAATTACATTGTCTTGTTAAAAATTATAGTTAAAAAATTATAGTTTAAAAATAGACTTGTACAATGTTGCAACTTGAATTTGTACAAAATTAGTAGTTAAAAATTATAGTTAGAAAATTAATAGTTAAAAATAGATTTATGATCTAATTCTATTCATATATCTATATTCAAATATTCAGATGATAAAATAAATGGAAAAACATAAGGCTCTTATAAGATCTGATCCACAGACTTATTGCAAATAATAAAATTATCAATATCAGATATCTATCTGAAGGCTGCACAAAAGGTTTCATTTAGTTTGTAGGATTTTTGAATATGTATCTGGAAGAATCAATGATTTATTTAGTGACAAATAGTTCATAAAAATATGGTATTTTCAAGATATGCAATTTTAAAATATAATTTTATCTTTTGTGACCAAAGTATGGTTATGCAGATATTCATAAACATAGATATCAGCAAAATTCTATGTTTTTATTTCCCAGAATATTTATGAATTTGTTCACCGTCTTTGTCTGTGATTTCTGATAAATCTAAATTCTCATAGTTCTGTTTTTACTTATATCTTAAAGGTAGTCAGATTAATATTAGGTTATAGAAGTTGTGGAGTAGGAATAAAGTAGACAACATTAATAGCCTTAATATTGGTTCTATTTTTTCATATGCATGAAAAATAAAATATGCATATTGAAAAAAATAAAAATATGCATATGGTTCTATTTTTTCACATTCCAAGTGACGTGAGAAGGATGACATTTTCAGTCATACAGTTAGTGGAGGATCCTTACTTTGTCTTCTTTGGCTTGGATTTAGTTGCTCACTTTGTTTCCTTATCAGTGAAATCAATGCCTAACTTTAGTGATTCCGGTTTTAACCTGATATACTTTCTGTTATGATATGTTCATGCCCATGACTAACTGTGGTGCCATAACTCTCCTGAATAAATTCAGGTGAAGCTGGAAAGTCTTATACCTTGCCTAAGGCTGGTGGTGTAACATTAAATTATTAAGTTCTACTGCTTTGTGATTTGAAGGCATTTTAGTTTTCCTGCTATTGAGGAATGATGAAGGCAGGAATGAATGAAAAGCTCCTAGTTGCTTGTAATTAAGGAACATTGGTGCAGCTGAAAATCTCACAAATAAAGCTCTTATAGTTAGCAAAATTCAGTTTCTGTATTGGCACATGATGCAATGATTTCCCCCTCTTTGATGCAAATGTTAATAGTATTTTTAGTGTGCTGAAGTACTAAGCAAGGTAACACTACAAAGCACCATAGAAATCACTGTTTATCCCTACATAGCATTGTATTTTCTAAATATTTATATTTCAATGCTACTTCTTGTCCCCTATAATATCACATATCATTTGATATAGCTGAACACTGTGGTGCCTGTGCTATTTTCTGAAGAACAGTTTATTATATAAATGTGGTAGAGAAGCAGCTTCAAAATGGAATAGTTAGATTCTATGTTGTGTCAAAATGTTGTATTTATTTCAGAACAAGCCACTCCCATTTCACCATTTTAGCATATCTTTCAATAGAAAGCTTAGAGGAAGTGTATGTATGGCTGTGAAACAGAACACACAGAGAATGACTGCATTACACTCAGTACAAACCAAAACACTGATATTATCTCCTGAATTGCATTCGCTCAAAGAACATTTAAATTTAGCAAAAGCTTTCCAGGGAAAGATAGCTTCTTTGCGGATATGTTACGGTATGTTTCTTTGGAAATCTGATCTGAAATGTCTCATTAACTCTATTTGTAGAATAGTTTATGAGCTTGTTTACCACAGAGAATGAAGCAGTTGCTTGAAAAGATTGTCCTAATAAAATTCAGGTGAATGCTAGTAATGAAAAATTACATTATATTTCCTACAGAATCTTCTTTCTTTCTTCACAGTGTTGCAAAACAATAGCAGCTGGAAAAAAAAAAAAAAAAAAAAAAACAAAGTTATGCAGCCTGTAGAAGCCAGTATAAGTCAATTCCTGGTATGTTACAAATGTTACAGTTTCCACAGATATATGCAGCTTAAATTTCATATTAAGTCTCTGGGATGTCATTGGTCCCAAGATCACAATATGATCTCCTGCTTTGGAATTGGTTTCAACAAAGATTCATGTATTATGATGCACTTGTTTGTATTTCCAGGGAATTATTTAAATTCTCAACAGTTCTCCAACAATCTAAAAATACTTAATATTTTTAATGACAGAATTCAATATATGCCTTGGCTTTTAATTTGTGAGCATAATATACCATTTACTTGAGGGAAATGGGAATTTGCCTAAAAGAAATTGTGAGATATAGATAAATGTTAAATACTTTCAGTGCCACCTATTGGCTGATAAATTATTTGAATTAACAATAAATGTCAGCTTCAAAATTTTGGACAGTTAAACAAGATAGGGCCACTTACACTAATATTTCTAATCTGTATGGAAGTTAAAGCTAGCATCAGTGTCTTCCAACATCTTCAAGGAAATCATCCCATCTCTAAATAATTTTAACTCTAAACACGTGTAGTATTTTTTCTATATTAAAAACAACACACAACAAACAAAACTCTGGGATGCTGCAGAGATCTCACAGTGGAATTGATGTTCTGAAACGTGGTACAATCAGGAACAGGCAAAGTGGTAGGAAGAAGTCAAGACATGATTTAAACCTGCCTTGTTAGCCTGGTGATGAGTTTTTGTTTGCCTAAACTTATAAACCAATTACTTTAGCCATAGCTAGCTTCTTCTTTGTAAAATCTTCTTTTTCACTGCATCTCATTTCTGAACTATGCTGAGCACTGTGGTATCTCTGAGCTATTAAACATGTCCTTACGTTTCCTATTCAGTATTTCATCAGAAACCTGAGTAATCCCATTCAATACACTAGAATTAAACATATCCTTACAGGGAAACTAGTGATTATTTTCTGTAGCAAAGCAAAGTTTGCCACCTTGCAAGAATTAGTCTTATATACTTTATCGTCTTTAAAATGTTTATACTTCTTAATTCTCATAATGACTCTAAGTTGAGGATTTTTGATGAGCTATTCAGAGTCCATATTTATACAGGAAAGACTTATTTCATTCATATATAGTTATGAAGTAGTATTTCATTCCAGAGATGATAAATTAAGTGTTATGATTATTTCTTAATTCTAGAAATTGTACCCTTATATGACTTGTGTGCTTTCTCTTGTGCTTTGCAGTTTATATTTTGTCACCTCTACATATATATAGAGAGAGAAAAGTGACAAACTATGTATATAGTTTATATATATCTATATCTATGGCTTATATGCCACAGCGAAGACATGAAGAAAAAGTAAACACAAGAAAATCTATCATAAGCAGTAGCAAGAAGCATGACAAAAGGCTGAAAATTAAAAAATTGTACATGTGAGAATGCAAAATGCAGATTTTGTACAGTGTGAGATGGCAAAATGTAAGAACTTCAGGAAATACAATTTATGAAATTAAACTAAAAAAAATGATAGTTCATCCTTTGGAAAACAAAGCTGAGTGAACATATAATCCTTTCTGTAGACACATCAGAAAAATAAGATGCTGGGAGGGAGAATAAACACTTAAATTACTGTTTGATGTTGGTGTAGAGCCAGATGGGTATAAATGGACAATAAATACATTTGGTCTACAAAATGAGAGAATTCTTCTCTTAAAAACAGCTAAAATAGTAGGAGCAGAGAAACTAACTGCTTTGAAAATTGATCTTGATTACACTTCCCTGTGTCAGAAAGGAACTTAGGGTCCCATACAGCTCTTTGTTCATGTTGCTGACACTGCTTTTTAAGGTGTTAGATTTTTGTTATATTGTTCAAGGTAAGATATCCTTTTAACCAGTGAAGCTAAAAGGAAAAGCACTTGGTGTGACAGATAGTTAGCTCATCTCTTTGATAAACTATGTTTTAGATAAGATCCTCAGAGAAGAGCAGATCTGCACCAATAACAAGTGAGTCTCACCACTGCAAACTGAGAATGGAGCATATTCTGGCCTGTTGTATCCAAGGAAATTCATCTCACACCTCTTTTGCTACCGAAGCTCAGGATCTACCCAAGCTGGCTGTCTAGATTCCTTAGAGTCAAAGGCAACCTTTGTAGCTGAGCAACCTTAAAAAATAAATAAATAAAATAAAATAAAATAAAATAAAATAAAATAAAATAAAATAAAATAAAATAAAATAAAATAAAATAAAATAAAATAAAATAAAATAAAATAAAAATTCTAGTTATAGAACAATGATTTGGAACAGCGAACTATCTCTATGAGGTGTCTGTTTCATGCCAGGGACTACACAGAAAATATAGGTGACCTTAAACTTAACACAAAATGTTTTTAGGAGACTGATTTTTTAGGTAAGTCCTGAACTTATGTCAAACTCTTTGACTTTAAACATGAGTCTGTCCTATGCGAGTACTTCCAGTTGTCTCAGTTTCTCGCCAAAAGTAAAATTCATCATATCTATGTTACAAAATAATCTTGGATGAATGTCCCCAGCTGGGAGCTAGCAGGGCAGGACCTCCCTGGCCAGGAAGATCCTGCCCTGCCATCCCTATGGTCAACCCACACCATTCCTGTCCTCACAGTGTCCTGACACTGTCAGTGCTTTGGCACTGATTTAATCCCTTCTTTCAGGCCTTTTCTGCTCTTGGCATTTATTTTTGCTTTTCCATTCTCCTTATGGCCTTGCTGAATCAGGCTGCCCTTTTCTGGCACTGAAATGCAGCAAAGCAGCCCAAAGGCTGTGAACTTTTGGCCACAGACTCAGAAGCCATGACAGAGGCTGAGGCAACAAAATGACTCAAGGCCTAAAGCACACTAAAAGGAAAAAAAAAAAAAAAATCTGTCCCAAAGGATTTCAAATGCATTAGGTTTTTACTGGATGACAACACAATCCTTGGATAAAGGTCAAAAGAAATCCCAGAACAGGGGCAGTAATTTTTCTAGGCTAACATGGTGAAAAAAAAAAAAACCAACAACAACAACAAAAAAAAAACAAATAAGTAGGTAAATAAATAAAGAATACCAAGCTCCTGTGCTAAACCAAATCATCTTGGCGAGGGAAGAAACCCACATTGCAATAATTTTGTAATGACGGAAGAAAATATCTGCCTGAATCTTAGCTTTGGGGCCTCCTATACCAGAGAAGATCTGTTCCCAGGTTTCTCTGATTTATTCCAAAACTCTTGCAACTATTCTGTTCTTATATTCATTAATCCTCAACCTATTTGCTACTTGGTAGCAGGGTTAACTATCACATCTGTGATTCTACTTTAATTCCCATATCCAGATCTGATATACTGAATCAGGAATGAACCTTGGCTGTGGAAGTTTATTTCTTGGTTAGGGGTAAAATCATATGAGAGCACATAGTTTTTCAAAATATGAATTATGTAGGGGATTAGAAAAATTGTTATAGCAACTGATTTGCAATGCATCTGATGTTAGAGGCTTTTGTGTAAACATGTCACAAGATTTTGGTGCTGTCACATCCAAACCAAAATACACATTTTAATTAGTCTTCTGGATAAAACCAAATGTGGATCTGAAATATAACCTGGCCTGTTTAATACTAAAAAGCCACTCATCATTTATGTAGTGGGTGGTTTTTATTATTATTATTATTATTATTATTTTTATTTTTATTGCTATTGCTATTATTATTACTATTACTACTACTATTATTACTATTATTATTTTATTTTTTGTTTGTTTGTTTTTTAAAAAATGCTTTGATTTTAAATAAATCAATGTATCATCCTCTAATTTCCAAAATCAGATAAATTTTCCTATTTAATTGTCAAGCATTTATATTTGTGTAAATAAACTTTTGTCACAGAGTTGCCTGTGGTATAATCCTCATTTTGGTGCTTTCCTTTTCCAAGCAAACAGAACACATGTAAGACCTCCATTTAAGATGTGATTTGTACCCTTTTTCAATGTTTATATCATTTGACTTAGAATCTCATTCCTCCTGCTCTATATTCAAATAATTATTAATAATGTTCTTAGTGAAAAACATGTCATTACTGTGATTAATCTCATATGATGACAGCACACTGCAGAACTAAATTGTCACTGTAGAATAATAATAATAAAAAAAAAAGACCAGCAACTCCATTTGACAGGGTTTCTTGGGTCACGATGCTTATTCGAGTACTACAAAGTTCGTAATAAATTATCTCCATATGGAATTAACTATGCTTATGTCAGAGACATTGATCTCAAGAGGGATGATTTTAAATTTCTACAAACAAACATTTAGTAGAATCAGTCACTTGAGAACACAGTAGCAATAAATTTGCTCTCAGCAACACTGTAAAATTACACACTGAGCTGGTTACTTTCTTTAAATAGTGGTCTTGGGTTGTATCTCTCCACAAACTATTTAAAGATACAGTTTATGTTTTGTTAAAGATCTCTTTCAATCAACCAGTTGGAAATAGAGAAATAAAAATTGAGTAAGAACCTTTCCTGCGTGCCAAGCTGTTAACTATTTGTTCTCTGTGCTGTTCTTCAGAAAGCAAACGCTGCACAAATTAGGCTTGACTTCACTGCAATGGACTTTCCCTTCTGTTAGGAACAAAGAGAAAAGAAATAAAATTGTGGTGTTACATTATTAAAACTTCATTTATATGGGATACTGTCATCTTACTCCTATGATTCAATGCTTCTTACATCTTAACTGCTGAAATATTTCTATGGCTCCTTTTATTCCAAGTTATGATTCTAAGCAACAGCCTGTTAGTTGCATTTTATCCAGGGTAATTTTACAATGTCTATCTATCACTGTTTATTAAGAAATAAAAACTCAATTTATATATGTTAAAATATATATGGATCCTGAATATATATGGATATAAATATGATCCTGAATATTATGAGTTGGAATTCCAAACTTTCAGAAACGGGTATAACTGTTTGGAGTTAAACTCTCCTTAGTTTGAGAGGTGTTTTGTTTGTTTGTTTTCCAAAAAGTGCCCATATTATATTCTGAGGTTTATATGAGAACATTATAACTTTATTTCATTTCCAAGTCAGCTGAAACCAATTCTTTACTTTAAAGAGCCAAATCATTTATGTGCTTTAGATTAACACATTACAGTGATTGTATCCCAAATTATTTTCACTGGTTATGCTTCATGTGGTGGTTTGTTAAACACATTCTTAAAAAACAAGGTGCAAAGTAATCTTATTAGCCCTCTTTCATGTAAGGACTTACATCTCAGAGTTTCGTGTGACTCTAAACAATATTCATTACAATTTAAAAAGATTATGTCAGAAAAAAAAAAAAAAAAAGAAAAGAAAAAAAAAGAGAAAAAGAAAAGCACATTAAATGTTTGAGTATGATTCTGGACAGCTTGGTTTTTATGTCCTGCAGCTGTGTCCCTTACATTTTTGTGTACAGATTTATGTTGTAGATTTTCAAAATAAGGAAGATTCCAAGTGGATACACTCAGATCATGTATTTTTAGAGTTCTATAGTTCCCTTCATTCTTCTTCTTCTTCTTCATCTTCTTCTTCTTCTTCTTCTTCTTCTTCTTCTTCTTCTTCTTCTTCTTCTTCTTCTTCTTCTTCTTCTTCTTCTTCTTCTTAAATATGAGTACCTACAGACAAACTAGACACATTGGTTATTGCTGAAATGGTGGATTGCCTGGTATGTGCAATTGCAATAACATGTCACTGAAACTAGTTTGCGATGGACGCAAGCATTTTAAATGAGGACTTATATGTTTATTTAAATATTTGTCTATTTTTCAATGGAAAAAAAAAATAAAAAGATTAGTAATTGCTCTTCATAAGGTAAAAGAAAAATTCCTGAACCACTAGAGCTACATAGGTTGGCAGCTGGTTTAGACAAATAATTTACTGCAGCCTTTTCCACAGTGTCAGTGTTCTTATGGGACTTGCCTCTCCTTTATGCCAGATTTTGGACACTGAAATGTTAATGTTTATTTTATTAATTTTCTATTGCACAGAATTCCCTTGAAAATTCTCATGAGCAATTCCTTATTAATGAAAATATATTCTTCTTGTTCTTTTTAAATATATCTTAGTGTATCAATTTATCAGCTGAAAAGGGCATAAAAAGTCAACCAAATGAAAAGCAAGCCCTAGGAAAGAAATAAATACAGATTAAGTACACACATTATTCTTAACTGAATGCATACATCGTATTTTCATCATATGTTTTTCAGTGTTTTCTTTATAACACTCTAGCATTGTCTTGTTATTAATTCAGAGAAAAACAATGCTAGTATCTTCAAGACAAATTGCAATAACATTGCATAAGATCAAATTCATATTACCAAATTTTAGCCAGCTTAAAGTTAAATATCTCGTCTAACCTCTTGATGTTTCACTCTGCTGTGTGCTCTTTTACAAAGCAGCCCTGCTAGAATGGGTATGAATTGATATCTGGAAATAACTGTCTGTCTGTGTTTACCTCCCTCAGTTAAGGTTAGGTCAGATGTACTTGCCTCACCTTCTCCTGTCACCTCAAGCTTATATAAGGACTGAGTATAGGAAATCTTCATGTGTTCTTTTTTAATCACACATTTTACAGAAAGACAGTTCACATTTCTATCTTATTCTGATATCAGTTGTTACTTCAGACTTTGTGATCTCTGTCACATATATATCAGCAATACATTACTGACCACTAACTCTTTATTATTATTGCATTTAAAGGTGACAGAGAGATGCACAAGGGCTACATGTTGACATTTTTATTGATTAATTCACAGTAGAATTGTGTGTGTGTGTAACTATAACAAAAAGATGAAGATCCTATTTAATGCTCTTTTTATCAACAATTCAATCCCTTGTTAAATAATTCCTTGACATAAATACATTAATAGTAAAATATTTGGGACTGAGACTTTTATTCAGCAGCCAGCGATAGACCTGTCACTCTTGATGACTAGTGAAGCACAGCTTGACTCTTTTCAAATTTTGCACTGTCTGATGAAATAAAGGAAGATGTACTTTATATTTGCACATATGCTTTATAATTGTTAAATCAACTGCATCAAAAATTTACAATTAAAGAAGCATTACTCATTTCATTACTGCATTGTTCGAGGTTGAAGAGGCATTTAATCATCATAATTGAGTAATGGATTTTACCTACAATGATAATCAAAATAAACATAGAACATTTATATAACATCCTTCATCACAAGGTTCTTTTCCAAATTATATAATCCATGTACAAGTGAGCATCAATAAAGTGTTAAGGTTAAAGAATCAAGCCTCCAGCAATCACACATGGTGAAGTCAAGCATTTTCTTCTGGGTACATCTTCAAAAGGTGGTACCTCTTACCATTACAATGCTAAGTACTAGATTATGTGAACACTAAATATTTCTTGCCTCAGTTGTGTGCAGTGACTGAAATCTCATTGTTCAAAAAGATTTAAAAGCTTAACTTTACTGGCCAAGTAAAGCTAAACATGAGTGATGCAGTTAGTCTGTAAAAGTCTGGTTTCTGTTAGATTTTTTTTTTCTAACATAATTTGAATGAAAATTCAAAATTTAGAAAATAGAACATAGAAATTTTTTATATTCATAATTTGAATGAAAATTGAGAATGAAAATTTAGAAAACAGAAATATAGAAAATAGAAAATTAGAAAATAGATTTTTCTTTTCCTACTAGTAATTTGAATGGAGAATCTCTATGTAAAAATAAAGCAATTTGAGTGCCATTGCCATTTTTCAAAGCAACTGTAAGAGGAAGCTCACAAACGTCATCCAAGAGAAAAACTTCTTTTATGCTATATGATCCAAGGGTTTTGGTAGTTGAAAGACAGATGGGAAATTTAATCCAAACTTTTGTCCATCTCTGTAATTGTGCTTAGAAATGCTGGAAAAATACCAGCATAAACTGTTTTTTTTGTTTGTTTGTTTGTTTGTTTGTTTGTTTGTTTTGTTCTTTTTGTTTTTAACCCTAAACAGAATGAGATGTGAAACTTTTCAGGAAATTAATGATTGTGTCCAATTTTTCTTTTCAGCCTTTTCCATTTCACAAGTGCAATAATCTTGCACTAAATCTCCCTGATCCATCTTTTCACATCCGATTGAATTTATGATTGACAAAATTCCTAGGGAAAGGCATTATCTTCTATATCTCAATGAAAAAGAAAGGAAAAAAAAATCAGGCTTACATGTGCTTTTCAGTCTGAAACAGAATCAGCCATTGTACTACATCTTCTGAACTGTATAATTAAAATATTGCTGTAGACACTTTTGTAGTTTTTGGCAACTGAGTAAAGTAATAAATTTCAGTTTATTTCCCTGAATGGATTTAAGAAAAGCTGTCTATTTGTTTTCCTGGAGATGTTTGTCAAATATCTCCAGAGATTAATTAATCAAATACATTTGATACTTAGTAAATTTCAGAACACCTCAAAATACATTGCATTCAGTCAATATATTTTCTATCTATTTGGCCATCTTTATGTTAACTAGTTTGTCAAAAATAATCATTTGTAAATGGGGGATTACTGTTACTATTTATTATCTGTACAATCCCAGAAAATTTTCAGAAAATAATATATATTTTTTAAGATTGTAAAGTGGTGGCAGATATGTAAATAGACTGCAAGAACATGAGATAGAAGAAAAGCATGGGAAGAATTGATGGACTACTGCATATATTTTGCTAATTACAGACTTATTTTTTGTTTTTGTTTGTTGTTGTCTTTGTTTGTTGTTTCCTTTTTTTTTTTTCCTCTGTGGAATTCAAATGAAAATTAGTATCTCTTTGTAATAGGTTGTACAATGTGTTGGACTCCTTGTTTTAGTAAAAGTGTAATTAAGGAGGGACTTGAAAAAAGAAAAGGGGGCTTTCAGGGCTAGTAATTGAGGGAAGTACTAGAAAGATTTCTACGAGCTTTTGTAGAAAAAAAAACAAGCTTTCTGTTTTATCTGAGGGTGTACTTGGTCCTTCTGGAAACAGCTTTTGAGGAGATTTTTGTGAATAATGAAAGGACTCTCTTGCAGTATGATAGGCTTAAGATCAGGATATTTTGCCAGTTCTGTGGCTGAGTCTTCCTGACAATGTTTAATAAATTCAAAGGAAAATGTTGCTTTGTGTTATATTTTACTTAAAGATCTCACTACTGTTGAATAAGTGTTGATGAAAGTAGCTTCATAATTGACAGTATGATCTTTCCATCATTTTGGCTGTCTAGTGAAATATTTTTCTCAATTCCCACAAAGAAATTATGATTTTGGGGATGCACATGTACATATGTACTTTTGTCATAGATTTTAAATCAACTGAGAAACCTGGAACAAGGAAGTTCCTGATTTGTCACAATCCTTGCAATCTAGCACTTCTTCGAGGAAGGACCTATTAATCAAATTAATTCATGTTCCTGCCTATACCTGCTGTCCAAAACATTGTAACTCAGTCCTCCTGACAGTGTTTTCTGTTATACTGACAAACCTTTGTCACCCTACTTTTCTGTTATACTGACAAACCTTTGTCACCCTCCTTTTCTGTTCAGAAAGCTTTAAACACCTTTATTACCATTAACTGTTATTTTAATTCTGGATGATGATTGGGTCATTCATGAAAGATCTTTTTATAAGGCTGATTATTTTTAAATTATTCCACATAATATATAGCAATATTTCCTACATGCTTAAGGTTAATGAGGATTCTTAAGAACTTAACTGACTTTTCAGTTACATGGATCTTGTATTCAGGTACTGTGATATCTGCAGAAGTTTTGAACACTGTCAAGGCCTTGAGTTTACTGACATACTTGAATTATTTTGGCAACTCCACCCCTGCATTCTCTTCCCCTGGAGTTGGAAGCTGCATTAACCTCATGCATATCCCTGCTTGGTCCTTGCCTAAGTTATGCAACAGGTATGTTGTGCTCTGCCTTGTCATTCAGGAAGGAATTTGCAGATGGAACTCTGCTCTACCACATGTGCTCTAAATGCTGAGCTACTGGAATTGTCATAGAATCATAGAATCATTTATGTTAGAAAAGACCTCTAAGATCATCAGGTCCAACTATTAACCTAACACTGACAAGTCTACCACTAAACCATGTCCCTAAGCACCACATCTATGTCTTTTGAATACCTCCCGGGATGGTGACTTCCCTGGACAGCCTTTTCTAACGCTTCATAATCCTTTCAGTGATTTTATTTATTTATTTATTTATTTCTAATGTACAACCTAAACTTCCCTTGGTGCAACTTGAGGCCATTTAGTTGTTGTTTGGGAGAAGAAACCCACCCCCACCCTGCTACAACCTCCTTTAAGGTGGTTGAGGAGAGTGATAACCAACTGAGCCTTTTCTCCAGGCTAAATAACTCAAGTTCCCTCTGTCACTCCTCATAAGACTTGTTCTCCAGATCCTTCACCAGCTTTGTTGCCCTGAGAGCCTGTCTCTCATCTTTATCTGAAAAAGATGGAACTACCTCCTGAAGAGGACTCACAGTTCAAAGCCATTCATGGAGGGTCTAAGTCTGACAGGTAGTTATTAGGACTCAAATCTCTTTTAAAGAACTTTCTTTTTGGCCTAGTGATTTTTGTAACTCTTTAGAAACTTATATTTTACCTTGATCTATGTTCGTAGGAGTCTCTTCTTGAAGCACTCAGGACTCGGTGTGCTCTTCCAGTGTGGGGAAGATGAAAATTTATTTCCCTTCTCCCTGAGAGAACATGCCTTCTTCCCATCACTGAGTGCCCTAAAAAGCTGCCAACAGAATTGGGTGGAGAGGTGTACATTGAACATTCAAGTATTCAAAGAAGGACAGGTGTGGTTTTGACATGCTTCAGAGTTGGTTCCCTGGTAGCTGTTGGAGCTACATGTCAGCTGTCTCAGAGGATTCCACCCAGACAGACTTGACAGTGGATATAGCTCTGCATTTCTTGGGATTCAGGGAGTGCCTGGGACCTCTTCATGAAGCTAGAGCTGACAGTCATCCCTTCTGCAGAAGGAGTGTTGTTGTTGTTGATGAGTTATATCTCCATGTCGAGTTACAGGAGGAAGTAAGCAGGCTGTATGGCATTCATGAAGATGAACAAGAGAGAGGGAGAGAAGATATTCTCCGAGACCCTACAGCTTCATGAGTCTCAACATCCACTTACAGTGGAGATGCAGGTAGGCTCTGTGCCATGTGAAAAAATAAATCAAAAGTCTGTAGAAGATGAAGCCTGGAAACTGGTGACTCCTCACATAAGAAGAAAGGCTCTTGCTCCTCCTGAAGACTTGCAGTTAATGAACACATTTAGTGCTCTCCAAACTGAGGAGAGGCAAGCTTCAAGTGAAGCAACTCAGCCCAATGGACCCTATGCTACACATACAGATGTATACAAATACATATTCTGACCTGAATGGCAGGTCTCAGAGAGTTGTGATCAATGGCACAGAGTATAGTTGGAGGCCTGGCTACCAATGACCCTCAAGGGTCAATACTGGGTCCACTATTGTTTAATTTATTCATCAATGACTTGGAAGAAGGGATAGAGTGCTTCCTCTCCAAGTTTTCTGATGATGCAAAACTGTTAGGAATGGCTGATACCCCAGAGTGTTGTGCCACCATTCAGAAAGATCTCAACAAGCAGAGAGGTACAGAGAGTTGGGCAGAGAGGAACATCTTGAAATTCAAACAAGGCAAGCGCAGGGTTCTGCACCTGGGGAGGAATAACCCCATGCACCAGGGGCAGAGGCTGACCTGCTGGAAAGCAGCTCTGTGGGGAAGCACATGGGGGTACTGATGAGAAAAAAAAAAAAAAAAAAAAAAAAAAAAGCTTGACCATGAGTCAGCAATGTGCCCTTGTGACAAAGAAGGACAGTGGTATCCTGAACGACATTAGGAATAGTGTTTCCAGAAGATCAAGGGAGGCAACCATCCCTCTCTTCTCAGACCTGGTAAGACCTGACCTGGAGTTCTGGGCTCCCCAGAACATGAGACGTGCTCTAAGGGACCCTGCTTGGACAGGGAAATTGGACTAGATGATCTCCAGCAGTCCCTTCCAATCTCAATCATTATGTGGTTGTGTTGGATATAAATTAATAAACTCATCTGATATAATAAATTAACCTGAATATTAAATACAGCACTACATCATTTTCCACTGAGAAAGAGAAACAGTGAGACATATGTATTATTTCCAAACTTAAGCCCTTCTCCTTATTCTGCAGACATGTTTTCTTTGTAATATTATCTCTCAGTAAGCCATTAAAATGTTAAGTATATTGTATTATTCTTATCGTTTTTTTTTTTTTCTGAAGCCTTACAGTAGTGGAGGAAGATGAGATATCCTCTATTTCTTGCCTAGAAAGATTAAATAAACAGGGTCACTATTCACAGTTATCTGGTTTGCATTCTGAACACCAGTCATTTAGTGGTATTTACACACCTACAGGACTGATCGTGACTTATGTGCCAAGAATCTGCAGCTGTCACTGAATCCAATTTCTTTCACTGTGACATCTATTCATGATGGATCACTTTCAGAAAAGTGATCAAAAGCACAGGAAATTTTTGCTTGTTGTAGGGGAATTAAAATACAAATAAATTTGGCTACTCACTGATCAAAATAAAAAATCTCCAAGAGGACACTATAACAGGGAAGAAGAATTATGAAACAAGATTGAAGATTCCTCAGAGAAGTAAGAGACAGAAAAACTGGCAATAGCCATGTAGAAATGAGTGCTTATTTTATCACAAAAATGAGTGTGATTGTCCATATCAGGAGGTTAGCTTACAAAATAGTTCCTTAAGGAAAATAAGCATTTGCATCAATGATAATGTTTATAGAACTTTTCTCACTGTTTCTATTAGCAAGGGAAAATTCAATTTTCCCTAGAGTGAAAAAAATTAATTCTGCAGGATAGAATGGCAGAATGAATAACAGAAGATAGCAGCCCCTACAGATTTTTTTTTTTCTCAGAATGTTGCATAAAACTTCAAAGATTTTGTTGTTATTATGGCCATGAAGATGGCAGTTAACCATTTTCCTTGACTAGGCTACAAAATATTCAAGTGCTAGTAGGCCAGTTCGTGACCTGGAACATTTAATAATTTAATGTTGGGACATTTAATATAAGGTTATTATTATAAGGTTATGTAAAGGGACATTTATTATGTATTATAAGAACACTGATACTGTTGTGATAATTCATATAATGCTGTCTTTGTAGCCTTCAAAAGGGAGACTAATTGATTCATAGCAATTGCTTTCATATTTTCAGTATTTTGACACTAGATTACAACAGGGAAAAAAAATGTAAGAAACAGTTGTTTTTTAGTATAAGAACACCAGAAAAACGCTTTCTAAAATAAACTCTAGTCCTGAGTGCTCTGGAATAAGCACCATGGTTTTCTGCAAAATTATTATCAGTCATGGAGTTCTTTTTTTTTTTTTTCTTTTTGAATTTGTCTACAAAATCAGCAAGGGATTTGACAGCTGCCTGCATGCAAAATTAAGTTAAACTACATTGTTGTCAATATTATATATATAGAAATTGCTTTTAGCAAACCTTGATGCAATTTTGTTCTATGCCTAGAAGCATATCTTCCAAATTATCTAGTGTAATGTAGTTGCATCTATTTGCTTTATGTACCTATGAAATGTTCCTATTATCATAGGTCTCTTCAGTGCATTCAAACCAACCAAACCTATATATAGTCCTTTTCCAAGGAATAGACTTGGTCCTTGAACTGTTTGGATTTGGGGAAGTTATTGTTAGTACAGCTTTTTCTATGAAATGGACTGTTGTTCACAAAAAATTGTTTAGAGATGTTCAACTGAATGCATCTTACTAAGGAAGAACAATGGTTTATCATTACATCTTCTGGTCTTGAGCAACTTTTGAGATTATACTAACAGTAGAAAAGATCACACAAGCTTCTAAAATTTCTTCTTTCTCTTAAACAGCGTAGAATAACACAAGGCTATTATATACGTTGAGATAAAATTACAGTTACCATTGTATGGATTACAGTGTAGAGATGACAGTAAAGTACTCCCACATACGAATGCACCAGGATCCATTAAAAAAAAATAAAAAAAATAAAAGAAGGAAAAACAGTGCACTGACAAAATGCTTACTGAGGAATAATATAGAAATAATATATTGTACAGAAAGGGTAGCTTTGCTTCAAGAGACAGGTAAAAACTACACTGTTCCTTATTTTCAGAGCAAATGCAAATTTGGGCAGGATGCTGCTAATTTTGTTCTGTCCTCTTCTGTGCTCAAGGAGTATTATATATGGTTATGCTACTAGATCCCTGTTTGATCATGTCTAGAATGATTCCCATACAAGGGGTTGAGAATATCATAGGGCAGAATTATGAGATGCCCAGCGTACACAAAAATAATTGTGCACAAGTGTATACATGTGGGGTCCTTATTAGGTCCAGATTTTTGTCTCACTTATTTATATAAATGCCAGGTCTACGGCCAGGCAGTGTTCATATCTGCTGGGTATTCCCCCATCCCATTTAAAGTGCCATCTGTTATTTCATATATCTGCCAAGTATATGGATTGTTTGCTGTTTTCCATTTTATGTCACATTCTTAATAATGGTAATAAATGTTTACTGAATGATGGTTGTAAAATTCATGGCCACACATTCCTCTCCTTCCCTAATTTATCTTAGGAGTGCCAGAACTCTGGACACACTTTTCACCTCTCAAATATTAGCTTCTCCTAATCATTCCTTCTAATATCCTGACATATCATAGTGCTTCAAAAAATATCAGTTCTGTCTTATATAAGTAAACTACATCAGGCTGAGACTGCAGGTATCCATGCATTTTTCAACCTATGCAGACTGCAAGCACAACAGTATAACAAGCTTTAAGTACACAAAGGGGAAAACCTGGTGGGGCTTCCCTGTGTTGTATATCATTGGAAAAAGACCTTGTATTGGGTTTACGTGGCAAGGTTTTGGTAGCTGGGGTCTGCAGGGGTGGGCTCTGTGAGAAGAATCCAGAAGCTGCTCCATGTTAGATCAAGGCCAGTTTCAGCTGGCTCCAAAGGGACACATTGCTGGCCAGAGCCGAGCTAATATGCAATATTTTAAGATAAGAAAAAGACAATAAGCATATTTAAGAAAGGAAAATAAACAAACAAACAAAACTGCTGTGCCATAGCAACTGAGAGAGTGAGGAGTGAGAACCAGCCCTGCAGACCCCAAGGTCAGAGAAGAAGAAGGGCAGGAGGTGCTCCAAACACACAGCAGCAGTTCCCCTGCAGCCTGTGGAGAGGCCCCTTGTGGAGCAGGCTGTCCCCCTGCAGCCCATGGGTCCCATATGGAACAGATCTCCATGCTGCAGCCCGTGGAGGAGTCCTCATAGGAGGAGGGCTGGAGCTGCCACCTGTGGGAGACCTGTGTTGGAGCTGTTTGCTCCTGATGGATGGATCCCGTGGTATGGAGCCATGTGGGAGAAGTTCTTGAAGAGCTGCTGCCTGTGGGCAACCCCCGCAGGCTCAGTTCGGGAAGGACAACATCTTGTGGGAGGGACGCCACGCAGAGCAGGGACAGAGAGTGACCATGAAGGAGTTGTGGAAACAAAGCGTTAGGGACTGGCCACAGCCTCCATTCCCAGTTCCTCTGCTCCACTCAGCCTGTTAGTAATAGGTAATAAATTACATTAATCTCCCTGTGGTAAGTCTGTTTTGTCCATGACAATGACTGTTGAGTGATCTCCCTGGCCTTATCTCAACCCTTGAGACCTTTCCATCACATTTTCTTCCCCTTCCCTTTGAGGAGGGGGAGTGAGAGAGCAGTTCTGGTGGAGCACAGCTGCTCAGCTGGGTAAAACCACCAGGGACTTTCCTTTCATAGTCACAACAGTAAAGATAACAAAAAAGTAGTTCTTCCCCACATCTCTCCTGACACCCATTATAATAAACACTGTGTAGCATATTTTGGTATTTTAAAACATGATAATATGGAATCCATTTCATTTTAGAGAGCTTCATGCAAGAACACTTTTTTTTTTTCAATACATCTTATTTTTAAATGTCTAAGGTGCAAAAACCCTTGTATCTATGGCTTAAATTAAAGGAGTATAAAAATAACCTTTCAAAGGGAGATCCCGTGTGTAATTTTTCATGATGTGTAACTCAATTTCATTATAGCTGTGGATACTTATGATGGTTGCATGATATATACTTCATATATTTATTGGAACTATTTTTCCACTGAAATCTGGTATCAGACCTCTGCAGTAGGATACTAAGATGTAATCAGAACTAATCATGTCTTTTCCATCAGAACTGTCTGTCCCAATGTTCCCAAGGGTGTCTAAAAAGCCACTTAATCACTAGCTGTAATATGTTTGTTGGCAATTTCATTTTTTGTTTCACCTTGACAGCTACTGTGAGGTCAACCCTCATGAGTGCAATTTTATGCTTTACTATACATGTACTTTACTCGAATTCTACCTTGAATATTTTTAACTTGCATACATAAAAGGTCAGTGTGAACTGTAAATATATGTGTTGTTGATCTAATAGTCATTACTTTGGCCTTATTTTCTGACAATTCTAGTAAATTTAAATAAACTTCAAGCTAGATCCAAAAGATGACTTAGCAGTTAAAGCAGACTTAAATAAAACTAAGGTCCCTAAATTCAAAACAGTAGGGGTGCAAAATGCTGGTCACCTTCTGCTTAGCCTTGCATGTGTCTCAGGTACATGAAGGATGCTCTTCTCATGTCCAGGACTTTGCAGATCTTAGCAAATGGTTGACAAGATTTATTTATTTATTTATTTGATGATGATGATAATGATGAAGAGATTAAGGGTTTTCCACAATTCTCCTGCATGAACCGTAATCTAGCACCTGTTCCTAGGGCATACCTTATGCACTTCAGTATGTGAGAGCACTACTTTGTGTCAGATTTCAGGTAGAGGGAGATAGTTTTTGCATTTGGTAAAACTTTCTAATTTCACCTTCCTTCTTTGGCCTGCTTGTGAAGTGTCATATTGAGCACTACCTGTGAAAGAGAAGTTCTGCTTGAAGGTAAAAAGAAGATGGTGAATTTCACTGCTCAGGCTGGTGCTACATATAGCAAATTTTAAAAAAATGCTACAAGTCATTGTGCACTTTCCCCAAAAGAACAAAAGAATAGGGTTACAAATTATAGTTCTACTCTTCCTCTCCCTTTCCCTTTGTGCCTTTCCAAGCTGACACACATTGACATCAGGTGAGAAGGGAATGATCCCCACCACTATGAGATGTCAAGCACTGGTGTGAAAGATGCATACCAAATCTGTTACTTGAGGGCAGAGGACACTAACTCTCAATCTCACCCACAGGCAGGCACCATGAAAACTAGTCTGTAAAAGTGAGAACCTCACTCTACCCTTGAGTTAAAGTCTACACTCTTACCTTCAAGAGGGAGTTGCAAAGTAATGAGAATATTTCTCCATGTAGTCCAGTGAGAGAAATGAGGTTCAATGACTTGTCTTTGAGTTCCCTTGCTAAGTAGTACTCGGTGACAGCTGCCAATGACTGTACACTTCTGGCTCACTTCCAACATGTGGCTATTTTCAAATTTTTCTGAGGCATCTGTCTCCCCTTGGTGTCTACCCAGAGACTAAACGTTTAATTTTGAACTCTACGTTCTACTGAGAGAAACAAATACTTGAAAAACGAATACTGAAATACCTCAATTTTTTACGCAAGAATATTTTTTTGAATCTGGTACTTTTCCTCTGGGAGCTCTTCTCATAAGAGATGCTCACAAAGTGCCACAATGTTGTGACATTTTTATGTGAAACAATAAAGGTAGTCCAGCTTTCATCTGTCTCTGTCTCTAGACGGCAAACACACACACATAAAAATTGGACATTATTTTTTAGACAACTGAAGTATAATATAAGGCCAGAACTGCTTATTTCCCAAAGAAAAACAAAAATGTATATGTTTATGACACTTAATTCTGAACCTTTGAAAAGAATTCATAGTTTAGAGTTGGAACCTGGGTCTTTGTATTTTGGATAAAGGCACCTTCAGCTTTCCAAATGTGAGACCCTACATGGAATATATATGTATATATCAAGTTTCAGAAAGGAGACTTATGAAGTAAACAGTGGCACATTCTGCTTTTCACTTGCTCTCCACTTGAAAATTAAGTTGATTTACTAGCTCAGTTTCTGTTCTGCGTAAGACTTCATAAATGGAATTCAGCTCAAACTGGAGGGACAGATTCATATATCTCAAATATTTGAAACTGTTTAGACTTGGTTCTTAATCCACATCTATGGTAAATGGTTTATCTCATTACAAATTAATGTACAATTGTCAAAAGTATGTTCTTCACATCATCGGTTTTCTATTCTCAATTATTCCAATTGTTCAAATTCAATTCCATATTTATTTTTAGAAATTCTCAACTGAGTAAACCTAATATAGTGCAATGTCATTTCTACTTACTGATGTGTAAATAGTTATTGTTTCTACAGTTATACTACATACAGTATTCAATTTGTAAGGAATTTCATGGATGATAGAGTAAACTAATAATTTGATTATCTGATTGGGTCATTTGTCACCACTCTAGCATTACTAAGCACTAGTTGAACCATTTTAATTCCTAGGAAAGAGAAAGAGAAAGAGAAAGAGAAAGAGAAAGAGAAAGAGAAAGAGAAAGAGAAAGAGAAAGAGAAAGAGAAAGAGAAAGAGAAAGAGAAAGAGAAAGAGAAAGAGAAAGAGAAAGAGAAAGAGAAAGAGAAAGAGACGAGACGAGACGAGACGAGACGAGACGAGACGAGACGAGACGAGACGAGACGAGACGAGACGAGACGAGAAGAGAAGAGAAGAGAAGAGAAGAGAAGAGAAGAGAAGAGAAGAGAAGAGAAGAGAAGAGAAGAGAAGAGAAGAGAAGAGAAGAGAAGAGAAGAGAAGAGAAGAGAAGAGAAGAGAAGGAAAAAAAAAGAACAAAAAAAAGAACAAAAGAATAAAAAGAACAAAAGAGAGAAAGAAAGGGAAAGGGAAAGGGAAAGGGAAAGGGAAAGAGAAAGAGAAAGAGAAAGAGAAAGAGAAAGAGAAAGAGAAAGAGAAAGAGAAAGAGAAAGAGAAAGAGAAAGAGAAAGGGAAAGGGAAAGGGAAAGGGAAAGGGAAAGGGAAAGGGAAAGGGAAAGGGAAAGGGAAAGGGAAAGGGGAAAGGGAAAGGGAAAGGGAAAGGGAAAGGAAAAAGGAAAAAGAAAAAGAAAAAGAAAAAGAAAAAGAAAAAGAAAAAAAAGAAAAAGAAAAAGAAAAAGAAAAAGAAAAAGAAAAAGAAAAAGAAAAAGAAAAAGAAAAAGAAAAAGAAAAAGAAAAAGAAAAAGAAAAAGAAAAAGAAAAAGAAAAAGAAAAAGAAAAGAAAAAGAAAAAAAGGAAAAAGAAAAAAAAGAAAAAGAAAAAGAAGAAGAAGAAGAAAAAGGAGGTTATTTTCTTCTCTTGGTTCCGTGAACAACCTGTAAAGCCTGAAATAACTTTTTTTTTCTTTTAACAGATACTGATTTAATTTTTTCTTTTTCCTTTTTTTTTAATTTAGACTTTTTTATTTATTTTTATTTTATGTTTGTGTGACAAAACTTCTTTACATCTACACTTTTAATAATTTGCCTTGTTGTGTGTGTGTGTAAACGAGTCATAGATTTGCAAAAGTTTTTGGGTTGCTGAAAACTGTGTTTTTCATATTGCAGGTAGCAAAAATCAGAGATCTCTTCCATTGTAAGTCAGATGCAACACCCATGCTGCTCTCTTAGAAGAGACAAGGAGAGGATGACTGTGATGTCTCCAGGCTGGAGAGACTGGAGTTGGGACTACTGCTTGACTTCAGAAAATTTTATAAAAGAAAAAAATTTTAGAAAAAAATTTTGTGCCATTGTCTGAGGTACTTGGCATTGGCTGCAGTCAGTAAACAGACAGTGAGTAACAATGAAGTCCTAGTCCAGTGGATTCTTTCTTGTCTTCCTGTGATTCTAGAGAGACAAACTGATATGATAGCGATATGACAGCCAGGTATGATAGCACTAATCATTTTGTACTTCATTTTTCAGGACATTTGATTATTCTGCTGCAGAAAGCTCCATTATACTTATGGCTTAGCAAAAAGTCAGCTAACCTAGTTTTAGTCTTTTACAAGTTAGTGATCTAGTCAGCAGTAGTTTTGTCAACTACTCCTATACTGAATGGAGAAAGAAACACTCAGTAAGTAAATCATCTCATTTTAAAATAACTACACCATGTAGATAGGATGACTTTCCAGGTTGGAGGTACTATCTTCTCTTTCTTCCTCTTGACTACAGAGGAAGCAAAGACAAAAAGCTTCTCACCTTTCAGACAATTAAAGCTAGATGAGTTAATTCCACCACTGATAACTGAAGACAGTTTCTCTGATCAAAATCCTCCTGACAGAATATTAAGTGTACCTGTAGCTCTGGTTTCCTTGAACACTCTAGCAGCAGAACATATTTTTTTCTTCTGTGTTTTCTCTTCTACTCTTACATTTTATATATAAGTGTATATATATAATGTATTTGTTTATTGCTAGTGAGATTCCACCAGGGGAGACAGTTGCTCATAATTATATTTACATTGTTCTTACAGTAGCTGTAAGCCCTGAGACAGAAAAGCTCTGCCATAAAATGTATGAAACTAATTTATTAGCAAGGGATTGGATTGACAGCTGGTAAGCTAACATTGCTTTAAATCTTTTAACAGAGTTTCAGCATTCACAAAGTGAAAGATGTATATTTTATTGGAACCTGATAAAATATTATTTTAATACTTCATAATAAAATGAAGAGCAATAAGGGCATTATGCCTATTGAAGCTTGTACAGTATTTGGGGTTGCTTTGCAGGGACTCATAAAATGTCAAGAAGCATTTAACAGAGTGTATCTGGTTCACTGCAGATTCTGTTACAAGTGTTGACCTGAAAAGCATTGTACAGAAAGATTCATATGGTTGGACTTTTCTTTAGAGAGTTGGGATTAGATTAGTAAACCAAATCAAAGAAATAATATATATATTAAAAAAAAAAAAAATCCCGTAACACTGTAATACTTTGGTTTTCATTCTCTTCTGTAGACTAGTTTACTAAATACAAATCTTATTTTATTTTATTTTATTTTATTTTATTTTATTTTATTTTATTTTATTTTATTTTATTTTATTTTATTTTATTTTATTTTATTTTATTTTATTTTATTTCGTTTATTTTCTCTGGTTATGTCCATGCTTTTCATTTTTTCCCTTCCAAATTTGAACACAGTATTTTAATTTTTATGGCCTCTTAGCTAGTATGATGTACCATAAGACTGCATTTGTTCATGTTCCTCCCCATTCCATCTTTCAGAGGTGTGGTAAACAAATCAGAGGATTACACATATCACACATTGCTGTGTATCTTAGAATGAGAAAAGGGAGCTTGACCTCAGCATGTTTCCCCACATCAACCAGAGAAGATACCTTCTGTTATTATGACCTCCAATTACCAACTGCATCACAAATATCCCAATGACTGGAAAATAACAATCTCAAGAAGAGACAATTTGATAGTGGTATTAACACCTGCTTCCACACATGCAGGAGAGCTCCCCTTCATTCTACATCTGCCAGAGATATCCTCTGTGACTGTGGAAATTATTGAGTAAAATGAGATTAGTGACTTTTTCTCCTATTTTTTTCCTGATTTCACCTGCAAATTTTTACTGCAATCCCTCCCCTCCCCTCCTTTCCCTTCCTTTCCTCTCCTTTCCACTCCCCTTTCCTCCTTTGTTTTATTGTGAGTCTTATTTGAAATATTGACCATTTATTTTCTCCTAATTTCCAGATAAATCTACCACATAGCTAAGGTAAGCAATTGGAATTTAGGAAGCTTAACAGTAACATAATATGTGTCAACACATTCAAACAGAGGCAGATGCTACCTCTGCAATGTTTATACATTGCTGGTTTACTGGCTGATTACAGACTCTCACCTAATCCAACTGTTTGTGGACAGCCCAGTTTCTGGACTGTTCACAGTCCAGTGGACTTGGTTGGACTAGGTGATCTTGGAGGGCTCTTCCAACCTAGATGATTCTGTGTGATTCTGTGTGATTCTGTGTGATAATATACCATGCTGTCAAAGATTTAAAAGTTTATCTAATTTATCCCATTGCTTTCATTTGCTACAGTTTTCAAGGTGCTTCAAGGTTCAGTTTTATTTGCTAAACACAGTCTTTTTTTTAACATCGCATTTTCCTTCTTCTAGCCCACATCCAGTCTTTGGAGTTCTAAAATCAAAAGTACTTGGTTTAATGCTTATCCTATTATCTTACTCTGAAAAATGGTGATCATTTTTCCTTGAGGATTAAAAAGTTTTAATTATTGAAACAATACAGTGTATGCAGCAAGTGCTCTGGGTAAGATGATGATGGAAATCATTAGCTGCATCTCCATTAAAAATTTGTTTCAGAATAACAGTGCAGAATAACAGGCTTCAAAGAAATCCCTAGATTCTCTACTTACCTATTTACCATGTGGTGATTTAGTTTCCAAGGTGTTTTTAGTCAGCAAATTCTATATTTATTCTGGAGAAGAAGAATCTAAAATATATTCTTACATTTTTTACACTCTTCCTCTCCTGTTTTGCATATTATATGTGAATAATATAAAAAGAAAAAGGAAAAGGAAATAAGAAGTCCAAGAGTTATTTATGCTGATTATTTCCTTTCTTAAAAATAAGGAAGAAAAGACTGCATAGTTACAAGTTCCATTTTCCTCTTCAGTTCTTTTGGCTTTTCAGTATACTGTTCTTTGGCTTTTCTTCAACAACTCCAGCTCACTGGTGACTTTTGCAGATAGCTCTGATGATTTTTAGCTTTCTAGTAATGCATAGCAGACAGAGAACCAGACCAAACGGAGCAAGAGTAAGTCCTTTTTTCCGTTTTTTTGGTGATCTGCATGTTCTATCAAAGGCCATGCTGCTAAACTGAATGGAACATCAGAAATATCCCTAGATTTATAAAACCTGAAACACATTTTCAGATTCAATACTCCACACAAATAATTCACGACAGTAAGTGAGAGAAAGTAGTTTGATTATCTCCTCTCAGAACTTGTTTCCCTTTTCCATAAATTTTGAGTATATTCACTGCTTGGGCATCCATTACCTTATATTTAGGCCTAGTAATTAATACTCCACAAAAAGAAGCAGGTATATACTAAGACATGGGCTTGCTTTAGATCAGAACATCACACACTAATATTTTTCCAGCTAGGTTCTAACCCGTCCTCAATAGAAGATTGATAAAAACTGGAGGGGTCCTCCTGTGTTACACATGTCTACTGGTCAGCTTCATGCAACATTTGACTTGCAGTTTCTGAAATGGACAATTCAATTCAATAAATACAATAATTTAAATCAGATATGTTCCACAATTTACAAATAAAAGTGACAAGTCTAAGGTAGCAGCTTCTTTGTTTGCTTGGTCACTTGGTTTCATTTTTAGTGTGACTTCATATTCCCCATGATTCCATTATATATCTGAGGACTTCCTTTCCTGTGTGTCATATCAAAATTGTGTTACATAATCCTTAACATTCATGTAAACTTAGAAGATAAAATTGAATTTCCTAGTGTGTTCTCTACACTGGTCTACAAGGTGCCCCTTGAACTTAAAGAACTTAAAGAACTTTTTTAGGAATCTCTTCCTAGTAAAGAACATCTTGTTTGTTTGTTTCTGTTGTTTGCTTTGTGTTTTTTTGTGTTTTTTTTTTTTTTTTTTGGCTGGTTTGTTTGTTTTTATAAAATCATAGAATGTTTTGAGTTGGAAGGGACTTTAAATATAATCTAATTCCTCCCTGGCCATTGGCAAGGACAACTTCCACTAGACCAGGTTGCTGAAACCCCCATCCAGCCTGCTCTTCAACACTTCCAGGGATGAGGACATCCACTTCTTCTCTGAGCAACTTGCTCCAGTACCTCACCACCCTCACAGTAAAAAATTTCTTTCTAACATCTAATCTAAATCTACTCTTTTTTAGTTTATAACCATTACTCCCTGTCCTATAACTACACTCCCTAACAAAGCTTTCCTCTGGCCCCCGTCAGATATTGAAAGGCCGCTATAAGGTCTCCCTGGAGACTTCTCTTCTCCAGGCTGAACAACCCCAACTCCCTCAGCCTGTTTTCATAGGAAAGGTGCTCCAGCCTTCTGATCATCCTTGTGGCCCTTCTCTGGACTTGTTCTAATATTTCTACGTTCTTATTGTGATGGGGGCCCCTGAGAGCATAGTAGAGAGGGAGAATCACTTCCCTTGACCTGGTGGACACAATTCTTTTGATGCAGCCCAGGATATGGCTGGATTTCTGGGCTGCATTGTACATTGCTAGCTCATGTTGAGCTTCTTATCAACCAATACCCCCAGGTCCTTCTCAGTTCTGCTCTAAATCCATTCTTTGCCCAGCCTGTATTTGTCCTTGGGATTGCCCTGGCCCAGATTCAGGACCTTGCATTTGGCCTTGTTCAACATCATGAGGTTAACACAGGCCCACCTTTCAAGCTTGTCCAGGTCCCTAAGAATGATATCCCTTACCACACATCTTGGTGTCACTGGCAAATTTGCTGAGGGTACACTCAGTCCAACTTCCCATGTCACCAATAAAGTGTTAAACAATGCCAGTTTCAACACTGAGCCCTGAGGAACACCACTTTCTAGTCATCTCCACCTGGACATTGCGCCATGGACCACAACACTTTGAGTGTGACCATCCAGCCAATTCCTTACCCACCGAGTGGTCCACCTGTCAAACGCATGTCTCCAATTTAGAGACAAGAGTATCAGTGTCAAATGCTTTGCACAAGTCCCGGTAGATGACATCAGTCCCCTACCCACCACTGCTGTTAACTCAGTCATAGAAAGCCACCAGATTTGTCAGGTACAATCTGCCCTTAGTGAAGCCATTCTGACTGTCGCCAGTCACCTCCTTATTTTCCATGTGCCTTAGCATAGTTTCCAGGAGGATCTGCTCCGTGATCTTGCCAGGCACAGAGGTAAGACAGACTTGGCCTGTAGTTCCCTGGGTCTTTTCCCCTTTTTAGAAGTGGGAGTTATGTTTCCCCTCTTCCAGTCTGTAGGAACTTCACCTGCAAGTTCTCAAATATGATGGATAATGGTTTAGCAATGACATCCACCAGTTCCCTCAGGACCCATGGATGTATCACATAAGGTCCCATGGACTTGTTCAACTTTAGGTTCCTTAGCTAGTCTCAGACCTGATCTTCTCCTGCAGTGGACAGTCCATCATTTCCCTAGTCCCTGCTTTTGCCTTCTTGGGCCTACATGGCATAGGCTCTTGCCAACAAAGACTGAGGCAAAAAAGTCATTGAGTCTTCTCCAGTCTTCTCCATATCCTGGGTGACCAGGTCTCCTGTTTCCTTCCAGAGAGGGTTCACAATTTCCTTAGCCTTCCCTTTATCACTGATGTACCTACAGATGCCTTTCTTGTAGCCCTTGATGTCCCTGGCCAAATTTAATTCTAACAGGGTATTGGATTTCATAACCTGATCCCCAGCTGCTTGGACAACGTCTCTGTATCCCTCACAGTCTATCTGTCCTTGCTTCCACTCTCTGTAGGCCTCCTTCTTCTGAGTTTTTGTTTTGTTTTGTTTTGTTTGTTGTTGTTGTTTTCCTTAATAAGGTTGTCACTGATGCTCAGATGGTGATTAAAATGTCATATTTGATGTGCACCTATAAGTGGTTATTTATCTTTCTGCTCTATTGCATATTGCAGTGGAATTAGATAAAAAATAATAATAAAAAAATAACATTTTATTTTGTCATAAAGCTGCTGGAAAATGCTGACATCCAAATTCTGTATTTCAGGAGTTCCAAGGAAGCAGCTAGCTGGTAGAAGTGATGGTACAAAGACTTGAAAGGAAAAACACATCATGAAAAATAAAAATAAAAATAAAAATAAAAATAAAAATAAAAATAAAAATAAAAATAAATAAATTAAATTTAAAAAAAAAAACAGGGAAAGGAATGAGATTATGGGATTGAATGTGTCTGCTTTTGTGGCTTTTCATCTACATGTGAGGTTAGTAAAGGAAATAATTGGTCTAAGAAGCAATGCTTTAGAGCTAAAATGAAATGTGAAACTGAAGGCCAAAATGCCCAGTTTATTGGTGGTTTTTACTGTTTAAAAATATCTGCAGCTGTTCTAGCACATTGGCATTTGTTACTACAGAGTAACACTATAGTTGCTTTATAGCTTCTGGTTGCCTTCAGTACAGACCATTTTCCTGCTTCCTAGCTGTGTGAATATTCATTAGCAAAATCCAATCACTCCCCATTTCCCTTCTTGTTCTAAATAGTTCCAAAAAGAAACTGTAGGCTATAACCACTTTAGACATTAGGACAAAAATGACTTTGGTTATTTTTAATTAACCAGATTAAGTGATGGTTGCTATTGTCAGACATCTTCTGCAGCAACAAGTTGAAGCACATACAGAAATGATGCATCTACTGCAGACTGATGAAAAATCACAACACTTTTTAGCATTGTCCAGACCCTAGTTTAAATAGAAGCACTGATTCAAAATTGTGATATTGACCTGCAGTCATTCAACTAGATAATTTTCTCTTAAATTTGACTACTGTTCATAGTAGAAACTGTATTGACAGGAGTAATATTAATAATAAAAATAACATAATTGCAAATGCAACTGATATGAAAAAAATCTGTAAATTAAAACTCATTTTCTATTTAAAATAACACTCCTTAAGTTCTTAATTTCTGGTTTTGAACTCGAAGAAATGTTTCAGAATTATGGTACCCCAATAAAACATTTTGCATTCAATCAACTTTATCCTTCATTACCATGCAGACAAATCAGCACACAGCATTGTTCTACAGTAAGGAAATATGACATTTTACAGACAAAGATGAGAATCTGGGGCAGCACCCAGATCTGGATCCTGCTGTAATACTATTTGTTTGTTTGTTTTCTGACACTTTGAATACCCAAGGCACAAAAGAAGGGAAAAATCTGGTGTCAAATAATCTTATGGATGATGCAGTAGTGGTAAAATAACTACTAGTCAGGTCCTACAGATTTTCCCTTTTTTAAAAAGGTGGGTGGCAGATAAATTGATTTAATTTGATTTGTTTAATTTTATTTCAATTGCCATTATAAATAAATCTGACTCTAAAAATGTGTAATTAATTAAAAGTCTGTTTTCTGCTTTGTCATTCTACTGTGAATCAAGTGCTCATTGCTTGTATGTTCTAAACATTTAGTAAGATTTTATCTATGCACAATTTAATTCTGTGTGCAATTTTAGCACTGTTAGCAGCCTAAAGACTCATAAGGAGCCTCACCATATGTTCTAATGCTCTTCAACTTTTAGTATAAAATTCAAAGTATGTTTTCTAAAAATATTTTTAGACTCCTAAACAAACGTTGGTGCTATGCTAGGAATAGTCCATGAAAACATTACAGCTTTTTCAAAATAAGCTAACATTTTCATAGTAATAGAGAAACCACAGTAAAATAAGAAGGGTGGGGGTGGGGGAGGGGGGAGAGAGAGGGGAGAGGAGGGAGAGAGAGGGAAGGAGGGAGAGAAAAAGACCCATTCTCACGCATCACTTATTTTCCCAATTTTCACACCATTATGGACTATAATTAACTAAATAACATCAAACTCAGTCAAGGCTTCAAAGGAAATCAGCAAATAAGATCTAAAGCCTGTAAGATAATGTTAGTGATTCAAGATTCCTTATTCCATTTTTGTATTGATCCATTACCTGGTGCTGTATTCTATGCTGCTGACATAAGTATTCCATACATTACTGTATGTATCACAATAATGTAATGTATGTATATATTACATTACTGTATGTATCACCAAAGAATTTATCTAGAATACATTCTAGCTTACATCATCTCTATTGTCTGGAGATTCCATTTCTTCTCTATATATCTTTTCTTCAAAACACATGTATGATTTACCTATGCCGATGGGAAAAGCTTCCTCTTAGAAAAGCTCCCCTCTTAGAAAAGCTCATTGCTTCAGTGTGTGATTGATACTGAGTGGCTCCACCTAAACCTTACAGTATTTGATCATTATCTAAAACTCTTTTTTTTTGTTTGTTTGTTTTGATTTTTCTTGTTTCAGTTGTTCTTCTAGATATAGATGGATATTTATAGAATATTCTAGTTTGTGGAAGGCTGATGACATATTTTCTTTGACTTTGCTGGTAAAATATATGTATACAAGGAAAAAAAAACTCTCTTGGTTCACTTCAAATCAGCAAGCCTAGAAATAAGACATGAATAGTATAAAATTACTCTAAATTTTTAGAGAAACACTTCAAATTCTTTCTTCAGGAATAGTGATTCTTTTACTAGATTGCATTACTACAGCAAAGAGGTTGTCCTTTTATTCTCTGGTACTATAGTGCAGCACTACTTTGTGGAAAGAAAAGCAGCAATGGGAAGAAACACAGCGATGTGCAGGATATGGTAAGGGACATCTACACTGTGTACTCTGGAGCATTTGTATGCCCCTATTATGTTAACCATCCTCACAATATAAACTCACTTTGCCTAAGAGATACATGCATGTCTTCAGTCTAACTCTCTGTCCTCTCCTTTTTTTTACCCTAAATTTTCTCATACCTCTTTTTCCTAGAAACTGTTAGACACTTTGTCTTAACTTAAGGGGTTGTTCAATTCTTTACTTTCAAAGCAACTTGCTCTGGACTGTTAGAACATTACTAATTGCTCCCTCAACCTGAAGATGATTCCCTACCATAGGAGTGAGGAATGAGACATTCTTACAAAACGGAAGTGAAATACATGTATGTTCAAGAAATACGTTCATTTTTGTCTGTGCAATCATGAGTCTACTGTACAATTATGATTCTCCTTCAGAGAATCTGACACTGTCAGAGACATCCTATTGTAGTGTGCAAAGCCAGAATTGTCTGTCTGGGATGGCAATCATAAACCTATTTGTACATACAGCCTGTATGCATTCTTTGAGCAACGTGTTTGATACTGTTTGAATCATGGAGACCCCTATGTTGTCAAATTCCTTTTTTAATTGAAAATGAACCATGTTATATACATATAAATATATTATATGACAGATACTATAGAATCACGAGTCAGATGGATCCATTATTTTCTAACCAATAACAGACTTTTGAAGAAATCTTGTTTTGGTAAAAATCTTGTTTTGGTGAAAATATACTCTTATTTGTATCTTTTATCATGAAAATTTTGCCAAGGTTTTTTGTTCCATTGCCCAGGGTTATATTTATCACTAATAACACTTATCTGAGTAGCTTCAATTGAAAATATAATGACTATAGGAAGGAAATATTTACCTAAACTTTCACAGGTAAAATGATCTAATTAAAAAGAAAAAAAGTTTCATAAGTGCACTTGTTCTCCCTGGCCATTCTCTGTGGTGGTAACTCTGTGTTTTATTTGGATAACAAAGGAAGAAAACAAAAACCTAAAGCCACTAATCACTGATTACGTTTCCTAGTGCTGCTCCTGATTTTTGTAGACACCTGGAGATAGAAGATATTGATGGAAAATATTTGTGTTGCATATATTTATGTTATTTATATTGATATTTACATAAATATTAAGTTCTGAGACTTATGGTTAGATAATTCTTGTCAGTGTGGCCATTTTGGCAGGTCTCATTCTTTTGTTTCTGACTCTGATACTCTATCCAGTGGTCTATTGTTTGATTTATTGATTGATTGATTGATTGATTGTACGTTTTGTTTTGTTTTGTTAACACGGGTCTCAGCATGTTCATAATGTTAAGGGAACTCAAAAACTTAAAATTTGACATTGACCATGACTTAAAAAAAATTGATCATGATACGATAAACTCCCAGTCAACCCTGAACTTGTGTGGGATTTGCTGCTCCACTTGGATGTATACATTTCCTTGGGGCCTGATGGGATTCATCCCAGGGTACTCAGAGGGCTGCCTGATATCATTGTGGGACCTCTCTCAAATATTCTTCAAAGGTCTTAGAAATCTGGAGAAATCTGGAGAGGTTCCAGTTGACTGGAAGCCAGCAAACATAGCCCCAGTTTTCAAGAAGGGCAAGAAAGAAGATCCTGACAATTACAGGCCTGTCAGTTACACATCAGTGCCTGATAAAATTATGGAGAAGATTATTCTGAGAGTTATTGGAAAACACCTAAAGGACAACACAGTCACTGGTCACAGTCAACATGGGCTCACAAGGGGAAGGTCATGTCTAACAAATTTAATTTCCTTCTATGACAAGATCACCCAGCTAGTTGACCAAAGGAAGCCAGTCAATGTAATCTTTCTGGATTTCAGTAAAGCTTTTGAATTGTCTCTCACAGTATCCCTCTAGACAAAATGACCAGAATACACTTAGATAAAAGCATAATAAGATGGGTGAACAATTATCTGACAGGTCAGGCCCAGAGGGTTCTTGTAAATGGGGTTACATCAGTCAGGCAACCTGTCACCAGTGGGGTTCCCCAGGGCTCTATTTTAGGACCTGTCCTCCTCGATGTTTTCATAAATTATTTGGATGAAGGACTTGCAGGTTTTTGTGAGCAAGTTAGTGGACAATACCAAACTGGGTGGAGCCGTTGGGTCCGTCAAGGGTGGTGAGGCCTTGCAAAGAGATCTGGACAAATTAGAAAGCCGGGCAATCACTACCAATATTCAGTTTAACAACAACTGCCAGATTCTGCACCTGGGAAGGGGCAACCCTGGTTATATATGCAGACCAGGAGACAAGATGCTGGAGAGCAGCACCACAGAAAGGGATCTATGGGGTTTTGATCTACAGCAAGCTGAATATGATCCAGCAGTGTGCCCTGGCAGCCAGGAGGCCAACTGTATCCTGGAGTTCATCAAGAATGGCATTGCTAGCTGGCTGAGAGAAGTGATTGTTCCACTCTATTCTGCACTGGTGCAGTCTCACCTCAAATGCTATGTGCAGTTTTAGGCACCACTGTGTAAGAAAGATATAAAACTGTTAGAGAGTGTCTAAAGGAGGGCTACAAAGGTGGTGAAGGGTCTGGAGGGGAAGACATATGAAGAGCAGCTGAAGTCACTTGGTTTGTTCAGCCTGGAGAAAAGACTGAGGGAAGACCTCATAGTGGTCTACAGCTTCCTCACAAAGGCACTGGAGAGGCAGGTGCTGATCTCTTCTCTCTGGTGACGAGTGATAAGACTCAAGGAAACAGCCTGAAGCTGCAACATGGGAGGTTCAGGCTGGATATCAGAAGAAGGTTTCTCACCAAGAGTGTGGTCGGGAACTGGAACAGGCTCCCCAGGGCAGTGGTCATGGCACTGAGCCTGCTGGAGTTCAATAAGTGTTTGGACAACACTCTCAGATACATGGTCTGATTTTTTGGGTGGTTCTTTTGGACAAAAATGTTAATAAATTGTAATGTTTTCTCAAGAATTTGGGGGATATGTTTGTTAAATCTATAATAACATCATTTTTATATTATTATTATTTTTTTAATTATTATGAGAAATTGAGAAGATGGACTATGTATTCATTTGGCAAAAAAATGGGTGGAAAGACATCTACAACCCTGGGAATTTTCTAAACATCTTCAGTAGCATCTTGGATGTCAATACTTACAACAAGACAAATGAGAACAAAGTAACTCACATTGAATGGTCTCAATAGAAAGGTCTGAAGATAAATGAGATGAAAAAAAGAAAAAAATAAGCGATTTTGAAAAAATAGGAATACTTTATTTTCAACAATGTACAAATCTCAGGCTTCCTGTGTTTGTTTGTATCCTATTCTTTCTCAGTAATCTTAGGTTTATGTGGTGTTTCTAAACATTTATATTCAAAAGTTAATGTGCTTTTAAAAGACTTCTAATTTATGACTCTTATCACAAAGTTTTGTTATTAGATTTTCATCAACAGGACTTCTTGTTAAAACTATAATCAATAATCTTCTGCTAGTGTTGACTGTTTTCCATGGCTGAATTGTTTTCAGGAATGATAAGGCTCATAGAGATTCAAATTCCATATTTCATCAAAATACAGGAAACATTGTTTACAGAAAAAAAAAGAAAAAGAAAAAAAAAAAAAGTAAATATAGCCTCTCAGCAATGAACTATCTCCAATAAATAAATAAATAAATATTATTAGTATCACTTCATTAGGAACTCTTGATATTTAGCTATTCACAGCACATGTTTGAAATTAAGGAATGACATGACCAATGATTTCCTTAAACATAAGCACAGCTAAAATGAAATCCAATATATATTTCTTATAGCAATGTAATATCCCATTAACTTTATATTTCTGAGCCTAACAGGATAAAATCTGCTCAACTCCACTAAAGAAGTTAAAATAGATTTTTGTTGTTGTTGTTGTTGTTTCTCATGCGTGGGTTCAATTTTGAAATGTGTAAATAAAAATTTCTCACTCAATTTATATACACATGGTATCATAAGGTGGCATGAGCAGCAAAAGGAAAAGAGGCAAAGGACAGAGGCTGAAAAACAAGAATTTCCACCTAAATAATTGAAAAAGACTTTCTGTTATAAAGATGGTTGAACATTTAAAGCTTACCCAGAGAGGTTGTGAAGTCTTCATCCTTGAAAATATTCAAAAGTAGACTGGACACAGCCCTGAGCGACATGCTCTGGCTAAGCCTGCTTGAGCAGGAGATTGGACCAGATGATCTTCAGAAGTGACTTCAGCCTAGCTATTCTGTGATCACAGAATCACAGAATGGCTCGGGTTGGGAAGGACCTTAAAGATCATCTAGCTCCAACCCCCCTGCCATGGGCAGGGATGCCGCCCACAAGACCAGGTTGTCCAAGGCCCCATCCAGCCTGGTCTTGAATACGTTCAGGGATGGGGCATCCACAGCTTCTCTGGGAAGTCTGTGCCAGTGCCTCACCACCCTCTGAGTTATGAATTTCCTCCTAACAGCTAATCTAAATCTACCCCATTTTAGTTTTAAACCATCTGCCCTTGTCCCTTCATTATCTGCCAAACCAAAAAGTTACTCTCCATCTTTTTTTATAATCCCCCTTTAAGTACTGCAAAGCTGCAACAAGGTTACCCTTGAGCCTTCTTTTCTTCAGGCTGAACAGCCTGAGCTCTCTCAGCCTTTCTTCATAGGAGAGATGTTCCAGCCCTGTGATCATCTTTGTGTCCCCCCCTCTGGACCCATTCTAACAGATCAACATCCTTCTTGTGCCTTTCTTGAACCCAGACCTGGACTCAGTACTCCAACTGAATCCAAGGACAGAGTAGAGGGGCTCAATCGCCTCCTTCGACATGCTGGCCACTCCTCTATTGATGCAGACTAGGATGCAGTTCACCTTTTGGGATGCAAGCATGCTTGCTCATGTCAAGATTTTCATCCACTAGAACTCCCAAGTCTTTCTGTGCAGGGCTGCTCTCGAGTTCTTCTACCAGTCTGTACTCATGTCTGGGATTGCCCCGAGCGAGGCACAGCACCTTGCACTTGAACCTGTTGAACCTCTCAGGGTTTACATGGGCCCAATTGTCAAGCTTGGCCAGGCCCCTTTGGATGGCATCCCTTCCTTCTGGTATATCAACAGCACCACTCAGCTTAGTGTCTTCTGCAAACTTGCTGAGCATGCACTCAATCCCACTGCCTGTGTTGTTGATAAAGACAGTAAAGAGCACTGGTCTCAGGACAGACCCCTGAGGGACACCAGTCATGACCAGCCTCCACCTGGACATAGAGCCATTGACCACCACTCTCTGGGTGTGACTTTCAAGCCAATTCCTTGTCCACTGAATGGTCCACCCATCAAGTCCGTATCTCTCCAATTTGGAAATCAGGATGTCATGTGGGACCACATCATAGGCCTTACAGAAGTCCAGGTAGATGACATTGGTTTGTCTTCCCTTGACAACTGTTGCAGTCACTCCATCATAGAAAGCCAACAGACTGATCAGGCACAGTTTACCATTGGTGAAGGCTAGCTGTCTCAGATCACCTCTTTGTCTTGCATTTGCCTTGACATTGCTTCCAGGAGGATCTGTTCCATGATCTTCCGAGTCACAGAGGTGAGGCTTACTGGTCTACAGTTCCCTGGGTCCTCCTTTCCACTTTTTTTTTAAGTGGGAGTGATGTTTCCCTTTTTCCAGACACTGGGAACTTCATCTGACTCCCAGAACTTTTCAAATATGATGGAGAGAGGCTTGACAACTACATCAACCAGCTCCCTCATGACTCTTGGATGCATGACATCAGGCCCCATAGACATGCACCTATTCAGTTTCAGCAGGCGCTCTTTAACCTGCTCTTTCCTTACAGTGAGAAGGACTTTGCTCCCCTAAATCTCATGTATGGTTTCAGGGAAATGAGAGACATGGTGGGCCAGTGAAGACTGAAGCAAAGAAGTTGTTGAGTACCTTACCTCAGCCTTCTCTGTCTGTTGTTACCAGTTCACCCTTCTCATCCACCAGAGGGGGGTACACTCTCCATGGCCTTTCTTCTCTTAGCAATGTACCTACAGAATCCCTTCCTGTTATTCTTTGCATCCCTTGCCAAGCTCAGTTCCATCCATGGAACTTGGCTTTCCTGATACCATCCCTGCACATCCGGACTGCATCCCTGTACTCTTCCCAGGCCATGTGTCCCTGCTTCCACTATCTGTGCATTTCTTTCTTGCACCTCAGTTTGACAAGCTGGTCAAGCAGGTCCAACAGGTCCAGTTCAGACATCCCAATTGTCTGCCCTCCCTGCCTGCTTTCTTACACAGGGGGATGGAGAGTTCTTGTACTCCAAGGAAAGCACCCTTAATGAGTTGCCAGCTCTTTTCAGCTCCTTTGTCCCTTTTGTGATACACAAATGTCTGTGAATACATATGAATGATTGTTTTTTTGTTGTCCTGTCTTTGAGAAAATCTGTCATTATCAGTGGTCAGTTTCTGTTTTGCCTCTATGGATATTTTTTTATTGTTGTTTTGTTTGTTTGTTAGTTTTTTCCCTTGTGCCACAACATAAGCATTCCAAAGTGCTTGGTGTTATAAACAATTGCTAACAGTAGTGCTTAGGGCTTTTGCTGCCTTACAAGTATCTAGAAGTATTTTCCATACAATATACAGAAGTTAGAATTAAACTACCATAAACTGGTGGAAGCAATGATGCAAAGGTATCCTCCAGCACCACAGACCTTCACTGCAGTAAAAGACCTAGAGAAGAGGGGTATTTTCTGCTGTTTAACACTACAGTCATAAAAATCTCCATCTGTTTATTCCAGAAAGAGATCAATTAGTCTTTCAAGACCAACTTGCTGATCTGAGCCTGGAAGCCTCAATAGTTTCTTGCCCACATGAGAGAATAACACTGAATACTTGACTGTTTCTCTTGTAGTCAATTTTCCTTATCTTATGCTACAGCAATAGCACTAGAATGTCTTGTAGGTCATGGGCTATCCAATATACTATCTATGGGTGAGACCACTAATCTAACTGCTATTTGGTAAGATTACCAGGGAGAAAACTGTAGATATCTAAACCAAGTCAATCTTACAACATTTTCTGTCTCTCCACTTTCACAGTCAATAATGATTATTTTTTCTAAGAATGGACAATTTTCCTTCATTGCAACCACTTCAGATATGTATCCACGAACACCAAAAATTACCAAAATATCCTGAGAAATTCCAGTGTTGAATAGTCAGTATGAAATACAGTTGAGATCTTGAAGTCTCCTTCTCAAATCCCTGGTTCCCCATATATGTGATACACTGTTCACTACTAACAGATATTATTATCACTCAAAGATCTCAGAGAAATGGTTACACTGAACGTAGTTCACAGACAAAATAACAAAGATGAACTTTTGTTCAAACTCCTTTTATGTATTTATTTTTTTTCTGTCTCTTTCCTAATGGTTATTCTTAAAGGGATTCATGCCAGATTAATCTATTGGCCTCATCTGTAAATACCTTTGTCACATGAAACACTTTCTGTCCTCTTTTTGATGCAGAAGGCACTATTTTTCTGTATTCTGTTGCAATAATAGTAATTTGTCTCACACCAGATGATTAAGCAAACCATTTTCTGTCATTTGTTATGAAGCAGATGATATAAAAGTGTGTTGTGTTTTTTCTTTGCTCTTTTTCAGCTACTTATTGGGATATTCATTACAGTTTCTCGGTTACTGGGCCAATTAATAGGAAAAAAAAAAAAGTGTATGTAAAAGAGTGACCCCAGTCAAAATTGGCTTGTAGTATATTCTAGTCATAGTTATAAGAGAAATAAATACATTCTGATTCTTTAGTAACAGAAATTTATTTGAATATGATTTATAGAGAAAATGACATTTGATGATGGCTGTATAGTTTTATGTGTTTTGCTGCAATCCCAGACAGTGCTATAGAAATCAAACTTAATGGAAACCTCTGTGAAAAAAATCATGAATTTGTTGTGATTATACCTCTATTATTTGGACAGGGTTAAGAAGTGAGAAGGTATGACTGCATTTGTGCCTCCACATACTAGCCTCAGGCTAATCAATGTCCAGTGAGAACAGCATAGTGAAAGGTACCTGCACTTTCATCTCAGGAAGGCACTGCATTGTTCCTTTTAAATTGATGTTCATTTTACTCATGTTCACTACAAACACAGTTCTGTTCCTGTTTTTATATTACGGCTCTTGTGCTCTAGGACAAAGCACATAAAGCCAAGTGGGTTAACGTTTTTATTCTATTTTAGAGTTTTTCTGTTTTTGAAAGAATGTATGTAGCTGCAATTAAGGGTGTTTATTTCAGTTGACTGTTGTTTCTGAACAACAGAGACACCAAGGATGGTTTGAACCACTGCTATAGAATGCTTTCACATCACAGACCACTGTGTAAGGTATGAAAGCTGTCAAAGAGCAACTTCCCTTCTCAGCTTCACAATTTCCTTGTTGTACTTATGCTGGGCAACAACATCAAGCTAAAATATCAGTACAGATTAGCAAGGAGATGTAACTTAAATAAACTCAGAGTAATGGATAAGTTCAGCTGTGTGTCTATCTTTGACCTTTGGTTTTGTGTCTGTTGCTTATTTCCTTCCTCTCATGCGGCATGATATTTTGTGTCTTCTATGCTTTGTCATTGTTCACAGGTTACCCTTCTCTAGTTTCGTCAGACTGCTTTGTAGTCTGGGTCTAACTTCACCTACTTCTGTTTCATTTTTAGTATTGTCAGCAAATTTAGATTATGGTTGAAATTCTGTCAGTGAGAGAGACTTGTTCAGGAGACTTCAGGTCCTATATAGACATCCAAATAGCCAAATTTACAGGGAACACATCATGAATAAAAGAGTTCTCACCTTGAAGAGTGAATGATTGACTTCACTTTATTTGAGGATTCTCTTGTGTGGATGTAACCTGCTCCAAGGACCTCCTGGAAATAGTCTTAAAACTAGGTGTCTTTATATTTCCTTTAACGAAAACTCATGAGTTGGGTTTTGGCTGGAGCTGTGTATTTTTCTCCTGGGAAAGACACTAGGCCAGAAGGAGGGATACTCTCATAAATTCTGTCAAGGGTCCTACTTTATTTGATCACATACATTATGTCTATGCACCTACTTCAGACAGGTCACAACCAAGTGACGCTGACAGGCTTATGACCATACTTCACACAGCTTCTCCCCCCACTGCTCCCCAGCAGACACAGTTGGGGAAGGACAAACCCAGGAGGAAGCTGGAACTCCCAAAAACAGAACCAAGAAGCAAACTAATAACTGTGCAACACAGGCAACCAGGCATCTATCTCTTCAGCTGTTTCTTGACCTTCTTTGTTTAGCAGTGCAAAGATACAATAGTGCCTGGAACAAGGTATTCCCAGGCCATATTAAGATTTGGAAATTAACTGGCAGCATCTGTTCAAACACAACCTCACACTATGTGTGGGTTTTGCAAAATCTCCTACATTTTTTTTTTTTTTTTTTTACTTGAGCCTACTCAGTGTCCTGTACTTTATAACTAGAATTCACGTCATTTATCTGTCTGTCCTTAAAAATAAGAGGAAGTCATAGAGCTAATTGGGTCTCAGATAATATTGCTGGAGAGGCACATTTATATTTTTTGATTCAAGCTTCAATATTACAATTGAAGTTGTAGCCCCTAAGTAAATCTTGTATTTTGGTCTTCTCTAACATATTTATTTGCTGACTTACATGTTACAGTGTCAGTCCCAGAAAAGGACAATTTTTTTTTTATCATTTTTTTTGACTTCTCAGAACCTTTATGAACCTGAAGCTTGTGAAAGAACAAAAGGGGAAAACTTTATCACTCCTTTCAGATGGTAATCTGTCCATTTGGCATTTTGCCTGGAAACTTGCAAACTCAATTAAATTCACATATGGTCCATAGCAGGCAAAATCCATGTTTGCCAATGCACATCCTTCTTACAGCACTTCCAAACTCTACCTATGCTAGATAGCTTTTTCCACACAGGTGATTTTTTGCACTTCTCCAGCAGCATCAGCTCAGCATATTGTCTTCTCTGCCCTGGAAGAATACAGGGAAGAATGCCAAGATGAATATCAGTTTGAACTCCACGGGGGTGATTTTGCTATTGAGGAGCTTTTGTTGAGAAAGACAGGTATGGAGATACCTAGATTTAATGAGCAGTGCTGGTAGAATTAATAAATCTTCTCAATACTCCCTGAAGCAGCTGCTCTCTTTTGAAATAATGAGCATATGGTTTCATTATATTTCATTGATTTGATCCCCGTCAGCTAAAGAAATATTTCTGTGGAATGCAAACAACTTACAGAATTTCTGCATATTTCTCACCCTTTTTATTTTTCCTGGCTAAACAGAAAGCTGACTAGCATGTGAAAGAAAGAGCCAGAGGCAGTATTCAGATTCCTTAATAGGGGTTGTATGAGGGGTAATGGGGCCTCTGACAATAATAAGAACCTGTGTGTGCCTTGAGGTTACAGTGCTTGGGGGTTCCCTTTAAGGTTTTGATTCTGCAAAAGAAACTGTGAAAGAAACAGGCTCAAACTACTCATAAACTGTATTCTTTACTTAAAATTCCTCTCTGGAGGTGGGGGTTGGGCAGGGAGGTGGGTGGGAAAGTGTCAAAACATCTTGTTAAGCCAGAATGTTCAAACATCATAAAGAATGATGCCTGATAATTTTAAATCATCTACAAGAACAAAGCTTGCAAAGATTTTTTTTAATTAATTAATTTATTTATTTATTATATTCTCAGTTGCTAGAGACATTTCCCCACCCAGCTATTTGAGGGGTAACTGTATTCAATATTTTATCCACTTTGCATCTCGCTACTGACATTAGAAAACCAAATTCTGAAGTGATAGTGAAGTCACTTGTCCCCCCTCCCCCTTTTTTTTTGTTTTGTTTTGTTTAATATAAGATCTTTCTGGAAACTGATTACTGGCAGCTGCAAGCTCACAAGCTAGCTTTTTAAAGGTGCCAAAATAAATAAGAAAAACTTACATATGTTTTCATTAAGAAACTGGATAGTCTTGGCAGCTCTGAGCTCTTGAGAAAAAGAGCCATTCCTGAAAAGGCTAGTGACTGACATGGATATTTTGTACTCTGCTCTGTCACTGGTGTGGAAGATGTAGATTCTGATTCTGGTTACTTGGCTCTATTCCTTATTCATTGCCACTACAGTATTCTGCAATATACATATATTTGTATATTCTAACTGTATATGCATATGTTTTATATGTATGTATATATATTTATATAGGTGTATGTATGTACATGTTATGCACATACAGTATATATTGTAGTTTTATAAACAACAAATTACATAATAACATTTGATGAGATTGTATTTCTTCACCAGAATAAGCATTGTCGTATTGCTGAAGGTACTTCAATTTTTCTTTTACATACTTTTTTTTAATAAAATATGATTTTAAGAATCCCCCTGAGATTTGTAGACATTTTCCCATTGTGGCATTTTAGAAGGAAAAATATCCTGCTGCTTTGTGATGATGTGGCAACTTACTTTCTCATCTGCTGCAAATGTCTAGTGTTGCATCATGTAATTATCAACAATTTGAAACTGAAGCAAAAGAATTCACTTCCAGATCTTCACCACAATTCAACCAATAAACTCTAATTGTCAATTTAGGCCTATAAGCTACAAGGTCAGGGGGAAACCCATAGTGGTATTTTTCAGACATAAGAATTCAGTGTTTTTTAAGAAAAGAGTCTTTATACTTCAATTTCTTTCCAGCAGAAATAAAAGTGTCTGTTTTGGTGGATTGCAAATTGATACTAGGATCAGTCAAAGCAATACTTTTCTGTTTTATGGCAAGAAAAATAAACTTGAACATCACAAAAAAGTATAACAACTCCATCAGAAAATTTTCAGTCTTTAGAGAGCAAATTAATCTCCCCTGCCCTTAAAATTTATCAGAAATATTACATTTGTTATCAACTAAATTGTAAAGCTTATTTCAGCCTCTGTGGTCCTGCAGAGATTGCAGCACATTGATGCCTGCTCTTTACTTCTGACATGCAAGTGGCAGAGAGATGGATGAATGCAGCACCTCTCTTTTTGTGACATAATCCATACATTATTAATTTTTGTTGTTGTTGCTCTAAAGCTCTGAAACAGATGCTGTTCTGAACTGAAAATCACCATTTCGATATGAACAGACACAGTCCCTGAGCTACCCAGTCAACTAATTAATGCTGCATAATTTAATAAAGGATGGTAATTACTCAGTTTTCCCCATCTTGTTCCCCTCCTTGCTAATGATAACATTATCAAGCTTAGGCAGGGGGCAGTGAGCAAGTATTTGTATGTAGAGAGATAATTTACAAGGAAAGAGAATGAGTAAGCAGATGAAGCAGGAAGTGGTTCAGTCCAGGAAAAGGATTCTAAATTCTTCTGATTTTGTATTTTTTTTGGGGCGGGGGGGGAACCTGCAGTATGACAATATGGAAGTAGGATTATAACAATGACTGAGCCATTGAAAGAGGTAGAGAGAACACAGAGAAAAAAAGTTAATCTTCCCTGTATTTATCAGATGCTACTTTACATTTTGTTTTTATTCCAATCTTGGTTAGGAGGCAAAGGTTGAATGTACCTGTGGAGAGCAAGGGAAAGGCTCCTCCACAGGCTCTTTCCTCTTGCTCCCTTGTTACCTTTCAATGGGCAGTGGATGATGTCAATTATAGCAGGATCAATCTCAGTAGTAAAGATAATTCCATTAGGCATTCTTCAGTCCCAACATATGCTGCAAGTTTTTTTTTTCATTCTAAGGAAGGTACCAGAAGGTGCTGTAAGCCGTGGTACATTAATGCAAACTTGTAAAAATAGCCTGGCACATAAATTCTCTTTTACTCAGAAGATCTGAGAGTAGTCCTAGAATACCTCTATATCCTTGGACAAACTAACATAGTATTTTATTTACTGCAATCTGGATTAAAAGATTAACAATCTATATTAGATTAGATAAAAAGATTAGATTAGATAAATTAGATAGATTAGATAAAAGATTAACAATCTATATATAATCTATAGATTAACAATCTATATTGTTAATCTTTTAATTCAGCCAATACTCAAAAACTTCTCAGAATAAATTTTAGAAAAGAAAAAAAAAAAGTAAAAAGTTACTGAAAGTAAAAAGCAGCTGAAAACCATATAATAAATATGCTGCTGGCAAAATCTGATAAAATGAAAATGAAGAGTGTTTTCTGAGTTAACAAGATTCACCTGTTTAAAATACATATTCATTGCATTATTATCCTAGAATCTGAATTATGGTATTTAATGACAGAATTTTTAACTTGATTTAGAGCTTAAAATTCTTATTAAGGAAGAGCAGTTAAATAAGAACAGTAAATTAAATTATTCATTACTCATCTGTAGAATTTTTTGAACAATACTTTCTATCAATAAACTTCAGAGTACTGTTTAAGTGGAAAAATTAAATTTAATAAATTATGCATTAAATTTTATTTTTTCTTAGTTATATTTTTCCATGGATATAACAATATATTTTCAAGCCATGAAATACACTGAAATGTGAATTAATCTGTTTAAATTGGGAAATCGTGTAAATCAGCTCATGTAGCCTAACCTCTCATATTCATCCTAATTCTAAATGCTCATAGCCTTTTTCTGAAGAATGAGCAAGGATACTATAAAGGAAAGATACATCACTGGACAAAGAAATAATATCTTCTCTTATGTGCTGTGGGGTTTTAGAGGCTTTGTCTCCTGGGCTTCTTGTTTATGTTCCTGTTGAGCCCCCTCAGCACTAGATTGTGATAAAGGAACTATTTCCTTTCAGAAATTAAAATTCTTCTTTTTCTCTTATTTACCTAAGTATGTTTGGCAGGCTAATCTGAGGTAGAATTTGTAAAGCGTGTTGTTTTTTTGTTTGTTTGTTTGTTTGTTTTTCTTGATTATGGAAATTAAGAGACTGAGGGCCATGCACCAGCCTCTCCAAATTAGCGGTTTCATACCTGACATGGATTTATGGGCAACACATGGAAAGAAAGAAGAGATGTTCAGCTGTTTCATTTCCCCTTTGTGGAACCAATGCAGAGTAAAGATGAGGAGCTGGGGCATGTCAAAAAAGACACTAACATAAATGAGTTTCCCTTCCCAATCTTATTTCCCATCAGTTTATCCATACATCCTTCTGATGAAACAGGCAAAAAACAGCAATGTTTTGGTTTGGTTTGGTTTGGTTTTGGTTGCTTGTTTGTTTGTTTTGTTTTGTTTTGTTTTTCCCTGAAACTTTTTCCTTAGCATCCATTACATGAGCTATACCATGAATCAAAACTCCAAGGGTAAATGCTTTGAGTACCATAGTAACATAAATCGCAGTTCCTTATGCCCAGGAGAATAAAATTTAATTAAAAGAAAAATATCAAAAAGTGTATATTAGAAAAGGCTTTGCAGCATCTTGTGAAGATCATCAACAGCATATATTCTGTAGCATTTCAGATATGAAGGATATTTAATTCATGTGACCGGAAAGTGACATCTGTGATTTAAGTCAGAACAAATTCTTTGACAGCTATTCTGGGTGGCACAGTAAACATACACTATTAGACTAAACAAATAAATTAATGCATTTACAGATATTAACATGAGAAATACAAGTGTAAATCTCCCCAGTCTTCATGAAGAACTTGGGAAGAGATCAAGTTAAAACCTCTGATAACAGAATCAGGATAGCCAAATACAAAGTTTCTAAAAGTACTTCAGTTTCACCAGAAGATTTATTTTTCTTTGTCTCTGTAAGTACATTAGAAACCTGGTAGCTGAAATGTACATATAACATATGGCCTCAAACAAATGAGACACAAATGAAAGTCTCGAAAAAGCCAAAACATCCTGGCTGCAGATGATGAACAGTTTTTATAAAATAAATACTGCCAATTTGCAATGATTTAAAGGGAACTAAGTATACTCGGGTAGATAGGAAAAGATGAGAAGTCCTTAATATTTTGCAGGAATTAAATTCATGAAATGTTGAGTTGCCTCACTTGTCAGCAAATTGGGAAGCTGTTGAGAGCCTGTAACTAGGCTTGGACCATGGTTTTCTTCACATTGTAAGAAACACTCTGGTCTCAGTTTAACAATGAATGCACTGAATTACAAATATCTGCTTTGTAAAATTCTAGTATCTGAAAGTATATCAAGTATCTCAAGCAGAGGTGCTAGGCAGAGGAACCTCACAAACAGAACATAATTGGAAGTACAGAAGACCTACCTCAAAATCCCATCAATTTGGGGGGGGGGAATAAAATAAATAATATATCCCTCCTATTTTACTGCAACCTTGTTGAGACTTCATGCCACAATTTGATTCCACAAGCTTCAAGAAGAGCAGGGTTGAGACATTAGTATGCCACAGGGCCATTTTAGTATATTAAAATGTTACGTGCATCTGTCATATCGTATATAGATAACACCAAGAACAAAAAAAATGTATTTCAACAAGTCTTCTGTGTTTCAAGTCATGATAATTTTATATGAAAAGTTAATCTTCATTTTTTATGAACCCCCCCCCCCCAAAAAAAAAAAAAGAACTCTTTAAAAAGAACTATTTTAAAGATATTTTGGATACACCAAAGCAATGGAACAAAGAAAACCAAGAACTTTCATTCATTGTGAGAAAAGTGAAAATATTTTTGAAAGTACCAAAACTATTTTTTCTCCTTCTCAGTTTCTTCTTCAGGAGAACTGTATTAGGAAAATAGACATATTTGTTGACAGCCCATATTTTGCTGTCAAGGTGTTTCTGACAAGTTCTAGTATCAAGATGAATTTGCTTTATATTTTGTCTTCCTGCACCAAACATAAAATAAAGACATGTAATTGCATTACTAAACAATAGTGATTAACTTGTTTAATCTTATCTTCACCTGTAAAGCCTATAAATGCTTCTCCATTGTAGGAGGATCCATGCTTATAGACAGAAACCTAGCTTAACATCTCCAACTGATACCCAGGCAACAAAAAAAAAAATGTTCTCTTTCTAAATTCCTAGTAGTATTATTTTGTGTTGTATGGTTAAAATGTGCCTTTCCCTCAGGCTTGCTGACCTATATCTTCACTTAAAAAAGGTTCTTTTTCATTACTAGTATGTTTAAGTAATTAAAGAACATTACTAAATTTCTTCCTCAGGTTTTGGTTTTGTTGTTTATGATGTGTTTTTTGTTTTGTTTTGTTTGTTTTTATAGTCACTCACTATATCATTAAGTTAATTAGTTCTTCATCAAACTGCAAATTTTAAACAAGATTGGACTGTGTACAACAGCAGCAAAAATAAAGATGATAATAACTTCAAAGCAGCTAGAACCTTTTAAGGTTATCATTATATCATTATATGATATATCATGATATATCATATCATTAATCATTATAATAGTTCAAACCTAATACACAGGTTTGTTATCCCTCCAAAACTGCCTCTGTTGGGCAAGACCTTTATTAACAGAAATAAATAAAAATATCTTGTCCCAAGAAGCTTTAAAGCCAGATGAAATGCCTGTAGACTGAAGAAGAGCTTTCATAAACTCTGAATTCCTGAGTCAGAAATCTTTCTCCAGTTTTATTGCAAATGAATATCAGATGTTACCTTATAAAATTGCAGACATAAAATACAATTTATAAATGTCTTCACAGTTACAAATTAATATGTAATATGTTGATATTCATTTGATAGCTCTGAATGAGCAATAAAAAATATTTCATTGAAACAAAGCATCACTATTTCATGTTCTGAGTTTGAACAGCAAAAAGCCTCTTTATAACAAGTCAAACAATATATTAAAGTAATAAATAGAGTGTTATCTCTCAAACATTCATGAACTAAGTCTTGAGGAGCTTAACTCTATTCAGTCCATGCATTACATGGCTAAATCTGTGTAGGACTTAGAAGATATATCATTGACAGGAGATATGTGTGTGTTTTGCTTGGTGCAGGTTGTAGCTCATTTTTAATATGAAAATATTACAGAAGGAAATCATTCACTCTAACAGTAAGACTTGTTTTGATAACACATAATGGTTATGAATATTATTGCTTATGGATAACACTGCTGTAAAATACATAGAATCTGGTCATAATAGGTAGCAAGAGATGACAAACTGCCTAATTCTGCACTCAGTTTGTCTTTTAAAATCAATTTCCATTATAATTCTTATCAATATATCTCTCTATATTCTTATTTACACCCAACAACTAAATATGTCCTGTACTGTACTCCTGAATTACCAGTTAGCCTTTTCTTGACATGAAACTACTGATTATGGATATTGTGGCAATGGTATAATATGAGGGATTTTATTCAAAAAATGAATAAAAATATTACAGTACTGGCAGCCCAGGTGTAGTGTGATTGAGTGAGTATATGGTTTCAAAAGTGGCATGATGTATTTTTCTACTGTGCTTTTATAACAATTTTACTGTAATCTTAGCTTCTATACTGCTTTATTGTGCATAAATATCTCTTGTGCCTTCTACCCTTAAAGGCAGATGAGTGGCAGTCCTTCAGTTCTTGAAATGGAAGGTGACACTTGCTATTTCATCTCATTTACTCAAAGAAAGCATACAAGGGGAAATAAAAAAAAAAAAAAAGAAAAAAAAAAAGAAAAAAAAAGAAAAAAGAAAAAGAAAAAAATAATAAAAACAAAAGAGTTACTATGGACTTCAAACACCTGCCAGTGACAAATTGCTTCAGATTCCCTTTGGAACTATTAATAGACAGTGCTGCAATTTCAGCTCTTCCCAAGTGAAGGGAAACATTTTAAATGAACTAGTGCAGTAGGTGGTGAGCAACTCCTTGATACATTTCATGCATTTTTCATCATTATTTTATGCAATTATTTGTAAAGAAAGAGTGCAACAGCAAAGTTGCACTCTTCAGTTCCTTGAATACCACTTTTTACACTTTAATTTCCTTATCAGTTCTTCTAAGCAATGTACATCTTACTATTTATTTATTTATTATTTATTTATTTATTTATTTATTTATTTTCCTGCAGTTTTAGAGCATCTGGTCTGGAGATTAAAATTTTAATAACAACTCACAACACAAAGTCACCCTGAGCTTTGTTGGGGCCAGGGGGGAAATCTATGGCTTCTCTCCTGAGATGTCTCAGAACGGATGTAAAATGGAAGCTGAGTCTCAGGCTGCTGCATGAAAATTGTTTCACAGAGCTCAAGAAGTCCTGGTCAATCTTTCTCACTTTAGACTTTTGCTCTTTTCAAAGTTTGCACTTGAGGCTACAGAGGAAACTGCAAAACTGGCCAGAATGATTGCTGCCAAAACAGACATGGCATTAGGACTGCTTTTCTCTGCCAGCCATCACATATTGTGCTATATGATAAGGATATTTCCCTGTAGGTTTCCGGATGATAGTTTGTTTATTAAAAATAGTAATAATTTTCAGTGTGGTCCATACAGCATATTAGCAGTAAGAAGTAAAGCATATTGTCAGCAAGGTACGTATTGACAGGCATAACTTCTGAATACAGAACAGTCATGTCTTTGCTTAAAGTCTTACCAATTAGTTATATGAGGAAGCTGCCGTTATTATGGTATTTCAGACCTTTTCCTGAGACAAAAAAATGCTGCAAATGCAGTGGTAATTTCATTTAGTTATGGAAGACAGAATTGGAAATTGTTCAGGTGCAGCCAACAAAAATTTTAACTAAATGCTGAGAAAGCATCAAGCTGGTTTCCTGGCATATTCAGAAAGGTCATGGCAAGTCAGTTCCACAGGTGGTGTTTTTGTGAAGAAAGCAAACTGATAGAAAAGGGTGGAAGTGATTAATTCTGTGTGTTGTTTTGTATGTGAATGTCTCACTTTTGCAGAATTTATATGTGCATTTCAGGAGTGAATCCAGTGAGGCTGACATCACAAAAGAAATAAGCTTTTTTGAAACTTGATTTTGCCTTTGAAGGCTTACTGGAATGTCATGTCTATCAGTAATGAAAACTTACCCAGGCCCAAAACTCTAATCCAAACCAACTGCTACTCACTGAAAGATAGACATATTTGCTAAGTGTGTGTCAGAAGAGGTTTACTATGCCTGCTTCTATACCTTTCAGTATTCAAGATGTCTGCACAAGGATAACAGATATAATAAAGGATCTATTATCCACATTAAGTCTTCTGGAAAGGCAACTATCAGACAGCTGAGATGCCTTAGGGGACCTGAGATGACAAGAAGAACCTATATTTAAGCCACAGAATCCCACCCAAAAATGTCTTGACATTTAATTGGGAAAGTGTCCTGCCCTCTGAGCAGTGAGCCTGGCATATCAGGGATTCCCTGTTTCTTAGAGGCTCATTTTGTGTTTTTTCCTAATACCTAGATAGAATTCAAAAGACATGCTTCTCCCCCAAATCCCCACAATAGCATGTTCTAAAATGATCATGTACATTTTATTGCAGTCTGCAAGTCAAAAAAAAAAAAAAAAAAAGGCCTCAAGTTCCACCAGGGAAGTTTCAGGTTGGAAATTAGGTAAAATTCCTTCTCAGAAAGAGTGGTTAGGAATTGGAACAGGTTACCCAGGGAGGTGGTGGAGTCACCATCCCTGGGGTTGTTTAAGGAAAGGTTGGATGTGGTATCTAGGGACATGGTTTAGTGGGTAATATAGTGGGTAATATTGGTGGTAGAGGGATGGTTGGACTAGATGATCCTGGGGGTCTTTCCCAACCTTAATGATTCTATTTCTATGATTCTTTTCTGCCAACACAGCAAGTACTGCTCAGTTTAATCTAATTTATTTTTGTACTGTTGTCATCTCTAAAATGTATAAAGGAATCTGAGATAATTAAGGAACATAACAATCAGCTTCAAAAATCTTGGTGGAGTTGCACCATTGAAGAGGATAGAATAGGAATAGAAACAGAGGAGAAAGGGAACCAAAGGCATCAAAGAGCAGTGATAAAGACTGCAGGAGTCCTGAAGCTACTCAAAAAGAGCCCATAAGCTGTGTAAGATGCTACCTGCAGAAAATATAGCCTTCCTTTTTAAGAAGTGGATGAAGGGTAATTTGAGGTTTTGTGCTGAGGTAGGGTTTAAAACCTTCAGTCTTAGCCACTCACCTTTGCCAACAGACCCAATTAAAACCTTGTTCCATAGTAACAACATAATTAGTTAAATTTTCCTGCACTAGAAAGTAGTCTGGTGTGTACTTAATTTTATTTTCTTTCTTACATCTGTCCTCTGCTTTTTTTTTTCAGTTGAACATTCTGCCACACACATTTCAATTTCCTATTGTAACCTGAACAAAAAGATTATTGAATGATTAGAGAGGTAGAAATCATCATCTAACGTCTGAAAACTTTCATTTATTTCACTGTGCATTTACTGTCACAGAGCTTAGTCAAAGTAAAATCCACAAGAGTATGAAGGGCATCTACAGTGCTTAGTCATGAGGTAGAATAATCTATTTTCTTTGCACACATAATTAATTTGAAACTAATTAACTCTTCAGGTAGCATTCCTTGAAGTTTGTGTTCCATGTATATCAAGCAGAATGGCATAGTGTGAAAGGTATAGGTCTTATCAGAAGTTTTAGAACCAAGGCACAAAAAATGGTAGGGAATTGTGGGAGAAAATTGCCTTGGAGAATCAAGATCTCCCTGAAAAATACAAAGGTGAGAATGAGGTTGCATGCTGCATTAGAAAATTCCTATGATTCCAGGGTCATATCCTAAGTTTCAATAGATATGAAAGATTCAGGAAAAATAGAAGGTAAAATACAAATTTTATTACTGTAACAATATTCACTGATATACATTTATGGAATATACCATTCTCCTTCAGACACTTTAGTGGAAGTGCATTTTTTGGGAGGATGGTACAGAAAATTTCAGGGATGGGAGCAAAGGAGGTAGAGAAACAAAGGCACTGAAAAAAAAAATCATTCTGAGATGGCAAAATGTTAAAAATAAAAATAAAATGAAAATAATTAAATAATTTAAAAGTGGAATTTACTATATCTTTTGTATACCAGTAGTCAGATGCTTTTCTGAAATGGGTAATTTTTCCTTAGGCTAAGAACATGCATTGCTTTGTAGGTTAAATGCAGCCAGCCTCCTCATGCATTGCTGGAGAATATCTACTAGCAGCAGTAAAATAAGATGAAAGATTTGGGATAAAAAGTGGGAAAAAAAAAAATAGAAAAAAATGTATTTCAAAAAAAATGGCTGAGTTAAATTTGAAACATGACTTTTTTCTCACTAGGCACAAAAAATATATATCAAATCACATTTCAATTTACAGTTATTTTCATTTAGTCTTTGATTGCAAAGATTTACTGTTTAGCAGATGTTCACTTAAAAGAGCAAAGAAGTGGGATTCCTGTAGTAATTGATATATTTTGGATTGAGGTACATGAAGTGGGAAAATTCTATGAAAAAAAATATTAAAAATTTGTTTCAGAAGAGCAGAAATGCTGCATCAGTTATCTAACTTAATTTAGTTTCTCTTTAGTGAGTTTTCAGTTTCTAGCTGGAGACACAGTAAAGTAGTAGTAAAGGACCTGAAAGAAATAAATACATGAAAGTGATGTTACTCATGCACTCTTCATACATAGAAGCATTGCAATCAGACAGATATGTTTGTCTTACAATGTTTTTATTATATTATATTTATTATATAAATAAGTGTATTTCACAGACGTCTTCATAAAAGAAAAGAAAGAAATTGGGAAAAAATAAATAAATAAATAGAAGTTTTGACACAAACTTGAAGCTGCCAAATGTTAGATAAGAACCAATTTCAGCTGGTTCCAAAGGGACCTGCCGCTGGCCACAGATGAGCCAATGAGCGATGTTGGTTGGGCCTCTTTGAGAGCATATTTTGGAAAGGGAAAAAAACTGCTGGTAATCAGAGGTATTTTGAGTTCTGACACAGACAGAAAAATGAGTTCCACCTGTACTGGGTTTGCATGGCAACGTTTTGGTAGCAGGGGGCTGCAGTGGTGGCCTTTGTGAGAAGACTCCAGAAACTGCCCCTTTTTAGGTAAGGGCCAGTTTCAGCCAGCTCCAAAGGGACCCACTGCTGGCCAGAGCTGAGCCAGTGAGCAATGCTGGTTGGGCCTCTGTCAGACCATCTTTAAGAAAGGGATAAAAGCACCTGTTTCACAACAGCAGCTGGGACAGTGAGGAGTGAGAACCAGCCCTGCACACCCCAAAACCACTGCTGAAGGAGAGCAGGAGGTGCTCCAGGCACGCAGCAGAAATTCTCCTGCAGCCTGTGGAGAGGCACCTGGTGGAGCAGGCTGTCCCCCTGCAGCCCATGGGTCCCACACGGAGCAGATCTCCATGCTGCAGCCCGTGGAGGAGCCCCTGGTGGAGCAGGTGGATGTCGCCTGAGAGGAGGCTGCGGCCCATGGAGAGCCCACACAGGAGCAGGACCCGGGCCGGAGCTGCAGCCTGTGGAAATGAGCCCATGCAGGAGCAGGAGGTCTGGGGGGAGCTGCTGCTGCCCATTGGGGACCCATGACGGAGCAGTTTGCTCCTGACAGATGGACCCCGTGGTCCATTGCCTCTTGACCTGGCACTGGGCACCACCAAACAAAGCATAGTTCCGCTTTCTTTTCATACTCCTTTCAGGTATTTATACACAGTGATAAGATCCACCCTGATAATATAAGCCTCCTCTCCTCCAGGCTGAACAGTCCCAGCTCTCTCAGCCTTTCCTCACAGGAGAAGTGCTTTAGTCCTTTCATCACCTTCATGGCCCTTCTGTAGACTCTCTCCAGTCTTATAAGATTGTGTTTTGCTTAGAAGCAAACAAAGTACACAGACTTAGAGCTGACTGACATCCAGGCATAAAGACATAATATGTTATGTAGATCTCAGAGCTAACGCAAGTCTTGTTTTGCTCCTATAATGTTGCAGGTACGAATGTTATCCTTCCCATCTTCAACATTTTCTGTTCCTGAGCTATTACAGAATTTCACAGCATAGATATATAATATGCTAAATCTTTCCATAGTGGGAATGTAGAAAAAGATAAATACATTTTAACTCAGAAAGACCAAGAAAAAGTCACTGTTGTTTGTAGATCATTCTGGACTTCCAAAATCCACCTTGCTAGGATTTTACCCTGTAGCTTTCTAGTTTCTTCCCAAATTTTGTCTTCGTAGAATCATAGAATGGCTTGGGTTGGAAGGGACCTTAAGGATCATCTAATTCCAGCCCCCCTCCAGGAGGAACACCTTCAACTTGAGCAGATTGCTCAAAGCCCCATACAACCTGGCTTTGAACACCTCCAGGGACAGGGCATCCTCAGCTTCTCTGGGAAACCTGTTCCAGTGCCTCATTGTTCTCAGAGTAAAGAATTTCTTCCTAGTATCTAATCTAAATCTACCCTTTTTTAGTTTATAGCTATTACTTATTGTCCTATCACTACACTCCCTGACAGTGTCCCTTCCCAGCTTTCTTGTGGGCTCCCTTTAGTTACTATAAAGTCTCCGCAGAGCCTTCTCTTCTGCAGGCTGAACAACCCAAACTCCCTCAGCCTGTCTTCATAGGAGGTGCTCCAGCCCTCTGATCATCCCTCCTGACCATCCTCTTGACTTGCTCTAACAGGTCTATGTCTTTCTTAGGTTTCATTATGCTTTATCTAGTATATGAAATGTATCGTGAAATTGTAATAACTTGATTTTAATCTGAGGAGAATGAGATATGAGGAGAACTTTATATGGAATTAATTTGGAAATAACTATGAAAACTTTTTCTTCCAAAATAATGTCTACAAAAGACTTCATTATAATTTAATGAAATTTAAATTGTATTTATTAACAAGGTTGTGTTTTATTTTGTTGTTGTTTTGTTGTTATGGCTGTCTTTAACAGCATTGTTTTCTTATGTCTGCCAAAAATTCTATGTAGCACTGCAAGCAAAAGCTAGCTTATAGGCCTCTTATTCTGAGACACAATCTCATTTAGTTTAATTACATGGAGTACTCTGTCTTGCTTGCCAGTGAGTCCATAACTTTATTCAGATGGTTCTGCTGTAAGGCCCAGTAAGCACTCATAGGATGGTTATGCATGGGTATTTTTTCAGGATTTGGCTTCAGTTCAGAAAACACTAAAAACCAGTATTGTGAATGAGAGTTCTGAAAGCCTTCCCAAAGCCAATATAACTGATAATTTCTCACAGTATGAGAAACTGTACTTCATCAGCTACTGCCTCGTTTCACACACTGAAATGCCAGGGCTTTCAGTTCCATTCCTTTCACTAAGAGTCAACAGCAAGTGGAGTGTCAAGCAAAGAAAACAGAGTGTCAGCAAGGGTACACTGGCAACACAAAGAGGTACTATTAGCAAATGTGCAAATGTGCAGTTGTTAATGTTTGAGATGTAATGAAGCCAAAAGAGTGTCTGGATTGCTATGTGGTGCAGCAGAGAAATTAAGAGGTAATGGGTTAGGCTTGAGTAACCCTGTTCTGCAACGGAGGAGTCAGAGGAGTCTTTACATTTTCAGATAATACCTAAGGAAAAACTGAGGGCAAGAATGTGCCATTGGGGGATTTTACATTTCACTTTTTAAATCCTCATTTAGTAAGGAAACTAACTGAAGATAAACCTAATAAGTTCTCTGTTGAACTGTAAGAACAGATCTATAGATTTCACGAATAGTTCTCAGATTCAGACCTAGACTGGAAATTCAGATGTAGACTTTCAAAGTTTCCTCCTTTAAAGTTTTAGTGTGAACAAAGATTACAATAAATTCTTCATGAGACTGAGACCTATTGTATGCTTCATGAGACTATTTCATAACTTGAGGATATGGTTCAACCAGCTGAACATCTCAGAAGCTCTTTGGAAATAGCTCTGAGTAATTCTGCCTGTTTTTTAATACCTTCCAGGATTTACTGGACTGTAAGAAAGGACAGAAACAAATCCTCTTGTGGAATACTTCTTCTCTTGTACTAGAAAGACAAAGTAAAGAAAACAGAAAACATTAATCATCTGGAAGGGTAGGAAACAGAGTTTAGCCCTGCAATGGGAATTATGAGATCTAGGTCATACAACCTTTGACAAATTGTGTTCTTGTTTACAAAGTGGGGACTTAACTGATGTTTTCAGGATGGTAAAATGGAAACAAGAGCACATAACTGATCTATCACCTGCTTTCCCACTCATATTTTCACAAATGTTTATCACTTTAAAGTATATAAATATCTATTTTTCTAAAACTGAAACCTCAACCCTTTAGTGTGATGCATAAAATACTAAGGGATTCAGTTGTGAGAAGCACATTATAAGTGAATACAAAAGACCAGACAGACAAGCAGTAGGGACTCATTTGCACCTCCAAACACTCCTCCTCCTCAGAGCCCTCTACACACCCAGAAATCCCTGAAGGATTGTGTCTTGATTGCTGGAAGGGAAGTGAGCAGGAAAGGACAGGGCTGAAGATCTTACAGTAAATGTGTGGCATGGCCATAGCACAGAGGATTCATCTGTATAAAAATGAGACTAAGGAAATGCAGTGGAGGTGGCATGAGGTTCAGATCCAGAGCAATGTGTGTGAGAAAACTCTTAGTATTAAACTAAGAGTGTGAGAAAGAAGCATTATGCTTCAAAACAAGCAAGTTTAAGGATTTTTTTTCTGCTCCATTGTAAATTGTGATGACAAGTCAAAATTGGTAATCCTAATAGATCTCTAAAGTAATAATTTTTTTATTCAGAAAAATGAAAACTGTTCTGATATGATAAGATACCAGCGATGGTTTGGTTTGGTTTTGAAGAACAGATTTGAGGGAAATCACTAACTCACCAAAATAGTTCTCATAGCCCTTTCAGAATAGAAATAAAATATACTTCTATATTGACAATGGAGTAGGAAATGATTAACAAGGTTGACAACTTTTATATAGAATCATTAAACTAATCTTTATGTTGCAGTGCTGTTGCAGCCTTATTGGAATTGCAAAGAAGATGAAGAAGGGCAAGAGAGGTTAACAAAGTGATAAAGGGTTTTCAATTATCCTTTTGTACAATATGCAAACTGCACTAGTAAGGCCTGTCTGAATTGCAAGGAACAAATAACTTATGCCACTAATTTTGATTTTTTTTTGTTCCCATCAGAAGGATTATTTCACAGTCTACGTGACGTTGAATAATATCTGTTAAATATGGGTTTGTGTAGGTAAATAAATAGGCAAGTATAGTACGATCTATGATCTTTGTACTTACAAATTATATCAAATAGCATCAATTTAGTTGCAATGACATCTTCATGTGATTTGGACCCAATCAGCAGTTTAAAAAAAAAAAAGAAAGAAAAAAAAGTACAAATAATAAAACCTCAAAATATACAAATTTTTAAAAAATCATTTTCTAAAGCATATTTTTTACTTGTATAAAAAGCCTATGAATTATATCACTGATCTTTTTTCTTTCCTTTTTTTTTTTTTTTTTTTTTCCATATTATTCAATGTAAGAGACAAGGTAAACTTTAATTTTAAACTCCCTGTCTTCAAGGCCAGTTTGGGATTCAAAAAAATAAATTCTATTTTGATTGTATAGATTGTGTAGTAAATAATGTACAGTGGAATTTAGAGTTATGTTTTAAATGGTTTACAGGAGAGACAATTCCTGTGGTTTTAAAACCATCATAACTACACAGAAATTATTGTTAGAGGAGTAAGGATTCATAGGACAATTTGAATCCCATGAGGCAATAAAGAAACAGAGAACATATACCCATGGTTCCTCGGCTTTTTCCTTCAAATATGCAAGCCTCCTGCATTCCTGCCACAGTCCATTTTCTTCAGGAACCATGGAGTTAATCCTCTGTTTAACAATATTCCTTTAGGGTATCCAGAAAGAGAGGTATGGGAAATCTTGAAGGGCAAAAATTTGGAGGCCTTTAAAATTACAGATTTCCTTATTTGCAGGCAAAGCCCTCCTGCAACATACAGAAACAAAAATAAGTTTCTCTCTTAGCTATAATTGCTAACTTTACAACTTTGGCTCTATGGATGGACATGAATTCACAGTCCTCGGTAGTGCTGTATGAAAAACTAAACATCTTTACCTGCTCTGATTTATGGAAAGATCATTATCTTAATAAATTATTAATAATGAAGGAATTGAAAAATTTTGCTCTTCAGCAATGATAGTGAAGCTCCATTAATATGAATTGTAAAAGTGGGTACTCCACCAGTAGGAAAAGTCCCCGACTAAATTCAGAACAATGTTCTGATCTGAACTGAAATTATACTACTTTATCAAATTACTCATTTTTATTATTACTCCCCCTCTACTCTGTCCTCATGAGGCTCCACCTGGAGTCCATGTTTGGGGCACCATCACAAGAAAGATGTGGACCTGTTAGAGCAAGTCTAAAGGAGGGATACAAAGATGATCAGAGGGCTAGAATGCCTCTCCTGTGAAGAAAGGCTGAGAGAGATGGGGATGTTCAGCCTGAAGAAAAGACTCAAGGGTGATCTTATTGCAGCTTTGCAGTACTTAAAGGGGGCTTATAAAAAAAGATGGAGAGCTACTTTTTAGTTTGGCAGATAATGATAGGACAAGGGTGGATGGTTTAAAACTAAAAGAGGGGAGATTTAGATTAGCTGTTAGGAAATTCGTCACTCGTCACAGTGGTGAGGAACTGGAACAGATTGCCCAGAGAAGCTGAGGATGCCCCGTCCCTGAAGGTGTTCAAGGCTAGGCTGGATGGGGCCTTGGCCAACCTGATCTAGTGGGTGAAATCCCTGCAGATGGCAGGGGGATTGGAGTTGGATGATCTTTAAGGTCCCTTCCAACCCAAACCATTCTATGATTCTATGATTATGATTTCTTTTTGGAAAAAGTGCAACTGTTGAATTGTTTTGATTATTTAATTGAAATAATGATCAGTGTTTTAAAGTTGACAGAATAATTCTAAACACTTGGAACTTTCAAAATTTGTTTTTATTATTTGTGTTATTCATTTCTATTTGCTTATTTGTACTGATATGAATTGTAGCTAGAAGATTATTAATATATTTTAGAATAAGTTTTAAGAGACAGATAACAAAAGCTATTTAAATGTAGAAAAGTGCTAAAACACCTTATCATTCAATCTTTCCTTTAAGAGACTTGACCTCTATCTCCATATCTAAAATGACGTTCTACAACAGATGTAGTGTCTCAAAAAATTAAATATAAATCAAAATATATCTATTAGCTTTATTGTTTTGAAAGAAGTACATTTGAATATGTTTGTTTTTCACATCTAACTCAATTAACTTTAGAGAATAATGGTTTTGAAAGCCTTTTCTGAGGTTTTATATGAAGGTCACTACCTAAAAGAATTGTATTCTCTTATTAGAAGGCTTTGTTATTATCATGAATTTTTACATGAAGGCTGCATTAATTTTGGTTTGCTTTTCATTTCTATAGTTCTTTAGATAAGAATGTGCTGCTTACACACAGAAAATGGAAATATATTCTTTAATCAATTTCAGTAAATTGTTCTGTGGCTTGATTGGTACTGTTTTGCTGGAAACAGAATGATCTTGTAGGTCAAAGAAAATTGTTTTTCACCATGTTTTAAATGCCAAGAGGTATATATTTCTGTTGTACTAAAATAATAATAATAATAATAATAATAATCGTTAGAGAGAGTATCAGCAGATCTAAGAGTACAACATTCAAGTTTAATCATTGTCTTTTGGGCTAACAAATCTTTCTGTAGCTAGGGGATGGTGTGTGATGGAAATGTTAACATGAAGTTCTAATTTTGTAGATGAGTGACACTGTTGAGCAATGAGATGAACTTTCCACAGTGGTTCCAAAATCTCTTTCCTGAGCAGCAGTGATCAGTTTGGATTCAATCAGGGTGTATGTGCAGGTAAGATGATTTCCCTGTGTAAGTTATTTGCATTTCTTCTCATTTCTATCAGATAAATGAACAGAAATCTGCAGGATAATAAACTCTTCTCTTATCATCATTTCTTTGTATACCTCACATTGTTATTTTCTTTGTATGCCCAAGCAACAAATGCACTGACTTCAGTTGTACCTGTGACTTAAGCTGCAAAAAAAAAAAATGCATCTGTCTCAGTATATTTGCTCCTAAATCCCCTGGATTGTTTTGTTTGTTCTCCATCAAAAACACAGTTTATCCCTGTGTTTCTATGAGCATATATCCCCTGTAGCACCTTTCCCATTTTGAGTTGAACTGTTTTATTGCTTGTAACATTGCATCTTGTTTTCTGCTTTATCAGTCTGCCTGGGGCATCTCAAACTTATTATAGCACGTTAATAAGTGCCATCTGCTGTTCTGTATTATATGATGAAAGATATGGGTCTTCTCAGTGTATCTGCCATCAGTTCTGACTTCCAAACACAGTACTTTTTCTTAAGAATGTAGAACTAGACTTACACTAGTATTTTTGCAAATACTTGAACCTAGATTCATCAATGAATCTAGGACCTATATTAGGGACCTATCTGAGGTACCTATAATAAGAACACAGTTGCCTTTGACTCACCATAGAATCAATACATCTGTGAGATGATTCATCCCATCTAAGATCTGGCACATCCTCTCAGAAATGCCTGTCTTTCCATCGCTGAGACTCATACAGACCCTCAAAGAGATGTATGGGTAATTTAGATATACCAGTTACATTCTGGTGTCAGATTAATTAATTCTAAGTTCTGATGTTCTAAATTCTGAATTCTTCAGAGCCACAAATTATTGAAAACCTCGGTCTTCAACAAAGGAAAAAGTTTATTAAACTTCTTGCTTTATCTAGTAACCTCACTCTCAGGGATATCTGTCACTCTATGACAATCACAGATAATAACTGAAAAAGAGATCCCCTTTAAATATGAGTGTAGTCCATATAGAGAATTAGTTGAAAATTTGAAGGTGAAAGGAAGCTTTGATAAGAACTCCCATAGTAAGATTCACTGTACTTAGAACGGTAAAGAGGTTAACTGGAAAAAATAAATAAATAAAAACAAACAGGACAAAAGTCATGGAGTTCAGCAAAGATATAATATATCCTGACCTTTGTAATGCTTTTGACATGATGAAAACAAACTAGATAGAAAGTAATATCCAGAGTTGTTAATATTGGTTCTCTGTCAAAATGGGAGGTGTATGGATTTGAAAGTCATCTGTCCTGCTTTTGATTCATATTAATATTTTCATTAACAGCTAGTGGATTAAGACTATGCTCATCAAAATGTGAATGACTGGAAGCATGCTGCAGGGGATGGAAAGAATTCAAATAATCTTCACAAATTGCAGGAATGATTTTCAAAAATAAAATACAATTCAATAGTAATATGTTTAAAATATTACACTTGGGAGGAATAATCATCTTCAAAAGACGAGATGTGGGAAATATTTTAATTTTTATTTTTAGTTTAGTGAGGCTATGATCTTATTTAAAACTGCGTTACTCCAGTGCATTTTTAGAAAAAAAATATTTATGAGATACAATTTTCAAATGTATTTTCAAACGAATACAATTTTCAAATGTATTTTCCTGTTTCATTTTCCAGCCTGATTATAGCATCTGTGTTTGTTTGTTTGTTTTATCATGCTTTTTTATTACACCATAAGATAGGCCATAAAAAGATGAGAATCTAATGTCCTTTATATGCATAGTACTGAACACTAAAGTTACTGGTAAGAGAATAGCGTTATAAGCTTCTTTTTCAAGAGAAGATATGACTATCCTTAAAGATTTAACAATTTTCCCAATGTTATTTTTAAAATCTGGAAGAGCTACTTGATCTTTCTTGATCTCCGTGGATTGCTATCAGCAAACAAATACTGGTAGATTACATATAGCAGATATATTAATACAGTTTGCATTTTTCACTTCTATAAGTTTTGCCTCCCTGGTAAATCTCAATGATTTATTTTTTTTAAAGTTCAACTACAAGTGACAGGAACTAGGTTTTTATTAGTTATGACACCTTCATTACATGTTTATCAAATCAGAAAGTCTGTAAATATTCTCAGAATGATCTAGACAAAGATCAGTCACTGTTTTTGTTAGCTCAATGTCTCTTCTAAGAGCAACTTCTACAATAGCTCTGTTATTGCAGGTACCTCCAGACAAGACAAATACATACAAATATATGACTGCAGTGAATAAAAGACTACAAAAGGAGATCAATTGCCACATACTTTTAGAAGACTTCTAAAAAGAAAAGTAATCATTATTTTGCCATATTCTTTCCCTATGAAATGTCACCATTCTCACCAACTCTGCACTTCAAGAGAAATGTAAAGGGTAATTGGTAGGGAACTGCAAGATTTTCTGTGTTTTTTCCTTCAACAAGCTGAGAAAATTGGGTTACACCGTTGGAAGGAATAGTAGGGTTTCTTCATTCCAAGTATATATGAATGCCCTGTAAGGTGCTTCTGTCTTACATATTATTCACTATAATTATTCAAAAGACTACCTTGACCTGGCACAAACTGCTACATGATTATATAGGACTGAGAATGTTCTCAGCCACAGACTGAAAGGTCTGTGGTTATTTAAAGATTTTAAACCCCCCAGAAAAGGGCTCACCACTGCCACAAGTCCCCAGTCCATACTGTCTTCTAAACTGTGCCAAGGATTTGCTTGGGAGAAGGCGGCCTATTTAACTCAGACAGAACTGTGTAAGCAAATATGTTATCCATTTATCTATGTAATTCTATTTGTTGTGACCGGGACTGTTCACTAGCAGCTTAATTTACTAATACATATGCAGTCTAAAAGTATGTAGCATTGTCTGAAAATGTGTTAAGTCAATTAACCCAGTCCTCACTGATTAAGAGGAACTCCTAGCAGAGGGAAGTTCATGGAAATATGGCCCTTAAATGGTTTCTGTTGCAGCTTGGAAGAAAAAGGTTCCTAATTTTCTGTAGAAATTCTTTTCTCTGTTTTGAATTGTCTGTGCATACTTAAGAGTAAATGAAATAATTAATAATTGTTCTTGTATTAAAGCCAAAGGGAATTTCATTAAATAAGTACATTTTTTTCCACCTTTTACATTAAATACTTTTGCTCATCTGCTACAAAATTCAGCAAATGCAGTCTAAAAGGAGCCCAGTTCCCACTTACAGAAGATAAACTGGTATCTTTGCAATCATATCATTCTCTGATAAGGGAAATACACCAAGTCTCTGGAACCATCTCACCTCACTTTTAACAGGTGACTTCTAACCTAGAAGAGCAGGTGCAACAGACACCTTCTGCATACAGTGAAGAGACACAGAGAAACCATGATTCAAACCACCCAGGACCTCAGTTGCTTTCTAAAAGGACCAGTATCGTTTACTATTTTGGCTAGTAGCTTAGGGTAGCTATAATTTGAACTCATAAAAGTAATTAACTGTATCAGAAATAAAATGATCTCTCTTTCTTTCTTTTACAATACAATGTTTTCGTGGAATGTTCTGCTTCTGCCACATGTATATAACACAAGGGAGGTGTTTGTTCTGCTTAGTTTCTGAGTTCACAAACAGGGTTCAATGCTGGTAAGTTTTCTGTGTTTATTTACCATGGTAGTTAATGTAACAAGGATACAAATGTGAAGATCAAAAATGTGAATACCAATAAGTGTTTTAATCCATTGAAAATACAAATGATCTTTTATTACTTTTAGATAAGAGAAATTAAATGCTACAGAAGCATACAGAACTCCAAGAAGTTACTGGCCACCCATCCCAGTATTAAAAGCATGAAAGAGCAGAAACATTCCAGCAGACCTCCTGCGGAAAGACACAGGCAAAACAAAATGAGGGCAAGAGGGAGAGCTCACTGTTGAATATGGTTTAGTGTCTAAACAAAGAGCTATTCTATTTCATATAATCCCTTCTGAATGTACAAAGGATGATCTAGCCAGATGTTAGCTTCACTGTACAACAGTCTTTTTGTACTGGCAGTACTAGAAATAATTGATATCTCTTTAGCATCAGGAAAATGAGCTCTATTGAATAGTCAGATACAAAAATATGTGTGAATATGTTTTCTTGGGGAACTTTCAACCATTGTGTTTTATAATAGCAAAGAACCGGGTGGTGGAAAGTGATTCTTGCCCAGATCTATTATAAGTGATTTGGCATGGACTAGACAGAAGGGAAGGAGGTAAATTTCTTTCTTATTGCTTGGAGCATCTCTCAGATGTTAAATAGGGAGGCTGAATCCTCAGGCTCCAGAAGCCTTTTGACTATGCTGGAATATATCCAACAGAGGATTCATAGGCCATTTCAGCAGTACATGTGCAAATAAACCCAAACCTTCATGACAACTCAAGTTGTGAAGGAACTGGGCTGAGGTGAGACAATACAATTAGAAACATATGCTTGGTTTTAAACATTGCAGGCACCTTCTGTAGAAGAGAACAGCTGTTGCTGTGACTGCTTTAAAGATCTAAGCACAAAAAAGGACAAGAAACCTCTATAAAATACATGACAATAAAAGTATAGCCCTACTGTAATTTTCTCTCTTTTTTTTTTTTTTTTTAATTAATTAAGGTTGTGAGATTAAGAGACAATGCCATTTTAACACTTATTTATATTTTCTCTTACTCATGAAGAAAATCCAGTGCATTAAGTTTACAAAGTCTAAACTTTACAGTTAGATCTTGATCATGTCAGTGAACAGAATTTATTTAAAAGCCTTAAGATTTATTCCTGTCCTCCCGATTTATTTATTTACTCAGTATTAGAATTATGCATGACTGTGAATGAGAACAGGCTTCAAACTATTTATTTCCTTCATGGAAAACCATTTTAGACACCTTAGATTGTCCTAAACATCCTGTGGAAGTAGTTTCATGTGTACCAGGAACTCTGATAGGAATTATAATGTGCTTCCACTCTTCTCTAAAACTAGTTGGAGGGCAAATGAACTTAACCTAGGAACCTACTTCTGCGTGATGTATGCCTGTCCAGGAGCACTGGACACTTGCAGCCACCTATTGACTAGGTTTCCACTACCTACGAAGCAGTGGAAGCCATAAGAAACTTAGACAAATGCACATGCAGATGTCACAGATCAACTGATTTAATTTGGAGATAAATCTCAACCTCTGAGTTTGATACAAATGTCAATATTTTATCATTTTTACCTTTTATTATTTGAGATGTCCTAAGCCCTCTTGCCTGGCCTTTGCTACTACTTCAGAAGTAGTTGGGTGTGCTTTGGATCCTGTGTCATAACCGCCAGGTTTATGTGAACATTTCTTATAGCTTATGTCTCAGATGTATGTATTTAGAAGCTCACTGTAATGAATCAAGTACACGAATCTTTCTGGTTCTTCCACATTCACTCAGAACTGAGCAGCTAGCAGTTACTAAATGTACACGTGGCAGTTGCCAGTAGCATGAGACATTTGGGAAAAGGTTTGTGATTTCTCTCATTTTGCTATTCTAGTATGTAAAGAAAGGAGTAGGAATTGAAATAGTTGATAAAATTGTGAAAGACACTTCAAATTTTGACAAAAAAATAAGCAAAATCTTTTGCTCCTCTTGAATCACCAATACTCTCAAACATTAGCAACAACACTAGACAATATTTTGTTGTTGAATTCTCACAGGAGGAGGTGCTAGGAGAATTATGAGAACAAATTTTGGTAGACAGTTTTATTTAAAAAAATGCCAGAATGTGTTCTTTTTCTTTCTTTTTTTTTTTTTTTTTTTTTGTTCTTTTTATATATATGTATATTTATTTATTTATATAAAGAAGTATTTTAAAAAATGCCTTGTTTTGATCCAGTTTCTTACACCCCTACAGGTCCTTCTGCTTTCTTAGACAAATGGACTGGCAGAGTAAGGAGCCATCTGAACACGTTGTCTTGGCCTGTCATGACAATGACATACTCAGAGGCTGTTAGACAAGAAAACAGATTCAAAGAAAAAAAAAAAAAAAAAGATAAAAATGACATAATGATTTTCCATTGGAAAATGCAGCTTCATCCCATTCAGAATAACCTGTAGGAATGTGGTAGCTTGGATAATATTTCTCCTGGGGAAAAAGAAAAAAAATCTGATCATTTGATTTTCCTGTAATGATAATATTAAATATAAATAAATAAATATAAATATAAATATAAATATAAATATAAATATAAATATAAATAAATATTAACATATTGTGCTATACATTCCTTGCTTACATTCAGGCCATTCTGATTTTCAGAAAATATATAAATCATTATTTATCATATTACATACATTTAATAATATTTCAATTATATCATATTTAGGACATTTTTCTTTTATCAACATGCAGGTTTCTAAGCAGTCCAAATTTTGAAGAACTGAAGAGAGTGTTCTTTTCATTGATAATTATAGAAATCAAGCTTTTGTGCTAATTTGGAATGAAAAAAAACCCTAAATGCTGGATTTCCCCTCTGAATATGGAATTTTATTGAAAAGTGAAAATAAGGTTTCCAGCCAGCTGTATAACACTTAATGTTTTCCCTTGCTACTGCATATAAAGCAAATAGGGAAGGGAGGGGAACCATGCTGTGCTCTTTGCTAATCATCAGTCATCTCTTCCATCCCTGGATCCAAACCAAAACCAAATTCTCTGCCACACCGGTGGAGAGAGAAGGTGAATGCTGGTCAGCTCAAAATTTTGTAAAAAGAAAAAAAAAAAAAATCAGAAGAGATATCTTTCCCTCCTCTTTCATGTCACTCCATTGTTCATTCTGTGGAGGTATGTTCATCCTATACCTCCTTACTGAAAACACATACACCAGAAATGGATCTCATCTTTCATGATGTTTCTCTAAAAGTGGTATTCAGAAGTAAAGACTATTTCAATTAGAAGCTTCTAATAGGGCTAAGGTCTATTATGTCAGGCTTGAAAGAAATCGATCCTTTCACAGTGAAAGCATTAGAAAGAATTTCAAAATCCTTTTTCAATCTGTGTGATCTGTGCTGAAAATGTATTCAGCATGCTCGTATCTTTCAGCACAGTACAGGGACTTTCATACTAGTGTATTAACATTAAGAATAAGTTTATTTTCTTCTGTAAAGCTTTTGGTCAGAATTTATAGGCACTGTCACAAACTGGGATGTCTCTGTGTATGTTCCATAGCATGTAAAATAATGGTAGCATAAACCTGAGGTACAGCATAAATGTCAGCACATTCCCTCAGTTATCTCATATAACTCTTTCAGCTTCTTAATGTGTCAGTTTAAAAGGAGCTGCCTTACATCTACTGTATTCACCTACTTAGAGTATCCTCTATTCCCACTGTTAGAAAATAATTTACACTGACAACAATTCTGTTTTCCTTTAATAAAATCCTTGAAACAAAATGGTCATATCTGTTGCTTTCTTGTCTAAAAGAAGTATGTGCCATTTATACTGCACCAGACCCTTTGAAAGTGCTTTCCAAAAGCTAATAACTATTTTTCCCAGCACTCAATGCATTAGGTTTTACTCATTTTTCATCTGGGTAACCAAAGACATAAGGACGATAAGTGACTTATTCAAGGCTACCCATGAAGTCAGCTTTAGCAATAGGCATAGAATTTCAGGTCTTTTGTTTCCATTTCTGTGCTGTTCTCTCCACCACTCTGTGGCTAAAAGACCATTTCATTCTGTTTTCCTCAGGACCCAGCCAGGAACTGATTCACCAGCAGGGCTGAGATACAGGAGAGAGAGAGAATTTGTCCTCTTTTTTTTTTTCTCCTCATGTACAAAAATTCTCTCAAAGCTTAGGTTTCTCATACCAATGGACAGCAATCAAAGCTGTTTTGCTATTTACTCCCTCAGATTAAGTGACAGACTCCTTTATATTTCTATCTGAAAAAGTTCCTCTGGCTTAGAATGGCAGATCACACTTTCCAAAGATGTCAAGTCTCCTTGCCAGTATGCAATTGCTTCAGGCAAGAAAAGTCATCTTTGTTTTACACAGTCCATAAAACATGGAGTGGGATTTGATTATATTAATTTTATATCCTTGTGAAATAAAACTAATCATTTTATTTTCAATGGAGAGGCAAAACTGCTTGGTGGATCATCTGGCCAAATGCAGTCAACCACTTTATGGCTGATAATTCTCTTATAGTAGAACTGACTAGTTCAAATGTGGCAATCCACACTGAGATATCTCCTTTTACTAAGATAAGTGTTGCTAACAATGAGTTTTGTTACATCCAGATATTTAAGATTTTTTTTTCTTTCAAGCCTATCCAAAACATGCACATTAGGAAGTGTATTTTCTCCTGTACTTCTCATGAAAAAATAAAAAAAAAATAAAAATAAAAGAATTTATGGAATTCCAATGGCAAATGTTTTTGGGAAAAAAAAAAATGGAAAAAGATGTATACTTTTTTCTTCAGGTAAAGCTAATACCAAACACTGTTTAAAAACAAGCAAAAACCAGGAAAGCTGTGATATGGCCATGAAGTGTCCTACAGCTGACAGGCAGCAAACTCTGGTTGGACAACGTGCCATGAAGATGCCTGAAGAGCATGTGATGTACATTCACATCACAGCAGCACACCTATGGTCTGATCATTTCATTAGCATTACTTGCAACTGTGTTATTGAAAAGAGAGATTATGATTTAAAACAGTTTATCAGGAACAGTCCCTGGCATGCTTTCCCCCATCTGACTTGAGTATTGTCTGGGAAAACATGAGTAAGCAGAGGTCAAAACCATGCCTGAGAAGCTTGCGTACAATTAATACTGCAGATGTTTGCTGATCACTGAACCAAACTGTGCTTTAACCTTGTTTTGCTTAATATGATATTCTTAGCCTAAATGTCTAAATTCATCTTTGTCAAGTGCAATGTCCAGTGAAGTCCAAATCCAAGGTTTTAGTCCTGAATAGTCCAAGATTATATGTAGTTTGTTATTTTTCATGTTATTAGTTGCCACAGTCTTTCTGGTTTTGACTTCCATAGGCAATCCACATTCTGGAAAGAAATTTCTGTGCAATAGAAAGGTTGTGCCTTGTCTTTACATGATAGGATTATGTTAATTTCTGAAAGTATCTGATCTTATTTCTCTACCTTACATGAAATTTCTTCCTTTCATCTTGCTTCACAATTGTATTGACAATATTCCTTTTTTTTCAGAATTTTTGTATTTAATTGATTTCTCATTCCATTCCAGCCATAAATACAATGATATACCTTTATGTGTCCATAAATCAGTATGCAAATGAGGATTGAACAGGCCTACTGTGCAGGTATGAATAGAACATTGTGGTCATAATTAGCAGTACACCTGCTGAACTTGATGGTTATTTCTTGTGTCATTGCTATATCGTGTCAGAAGAACCCAAAGCTCATTTCATTACCTAAAATTCCTGACAAATATTTGATAGACAGTAGAGAAAAGGGCAAACTCATATGAATTTTATCTCACTCGGCAATTACCATTTTTTTAAAGGGCAGGTTTAATGCACTGAGGAAAATTCTTAAGACAGATTCTACATTTGTGTTCATTACTTAAAAAGGATGTTTGATAGAAGAATTAATTTACATTATTTCAAAAGGTAAAAAGTTGTTGTTCTTAAGTGATAGCCCTTGCATACCATTGCATTTATGTTAATAATAATAATAAAAATTTAACTTTCACAAAACAATTATGAGATGTGTATTGTAATTCTGCAAATTTTTCTAAATATTTAGTCAGCATGTTACTCGCAATTTAAATGTTACTGGCAGTTTAAGCTGTTAATTTTATATACTGATATTCTTGAATTGAGATTACAAAACACATTAAACTTAAAATCTTAAATCTTTGTTACTAATGTAGTCCATTAGGCAAATGAAGGCTAACTGTATACTGGACTGCTTGAGTAACAACCTGGCAGCATCTCAGTGGAAGTGATTATTCCTCTCTGTTCAGCACTTGTGACGCTGAATCTATACTGTGTCCATCAAAAATGATAATGAAAATTGGGCTGAGTCCAGCAAAGGGCCACCCTTGAGGACCATCTAGGAGACTACAGCACTTGAAAACCAGAGGGGTGCCAAAAGAAATGGGCTCATTCAGCCTGAAGACAAGAAGGTAGAAAGGGCTGGAAGGCTACTGTTTTCAGCTGTCTAATGCAGGATTGTGGAGAATGAGGAGTCAGACTCTTCTTGGAAACGCACAGCAAATATACAAGAACCAAGAGACACAAATTACAAAGAGGGAAATTCTGACTGGATATAAGGGGAAAAGAAATCACAGTGATGGTGGTAAAACTGGGGTCCAGAGGGACCTCTGTCCATAAAGGTATTGCAGACTTCATTGAGCAAGATCCCATGCAACCTCCTGTAACATAAAGGATGATATTGTTTTGACCTCCAGACTCCCATCCTAAATTCTGCTACAATTCTACGACACACACCAGTGTAAACATCCCTGCATAATCTCCCCACCTCCTTCTCTCAAGGGGATTATCCTTTCTTTTGAGAACACGGAATTGATCTCACCCGAGAAGTGTAAATGTGCTGAGGAAGAGTTATCTGTATTGCATCATATACAAATTGGTTTGCATATAAAAAACAAAATCCTAACTGGCCTGCATTGGTACCACATCTTGCTTTCCATAGCACAGTGCATTACTTGCTGCCAAAGACAGCTTCACATTTTGCTGCGGTAAAACAGTGGTGTGTGCATCCTAAACTTATAACGGAAGCTGATATTAACACTGGTGCAGACTCAGTGACAGACTTGCTTACTGGGTAACTGCAAAGATATTGATACAAGCCATGTGATGTGGCATATCAAAGCTGTTTTAATTTTTGTACGAAAGAGAAGGCAGTGAGTGAAAAGTAATACATACTGAAGTATGGGGCATTTCCTTTTTTCTGTGTTTTGACCAAATATTGTCAAATGGAATAGATTAGGGATCGTGCACATGTATGTAGAAGCCTGAATAGTATTGCAGCTTTATTAGTCCTTTATTATCCTTTATTATCACTACTACTGTTTGTATTTCCTCATCGAGGAAATCTTATGCATATCTTATGAACTGCTACTCGTATCAGTTCTGGAATACAGTTTTCAAGCAGTTCCTGCATTATCTGTAATGAAGTGCTATTTCCTGACAAGACTGAAAAAAGTCCCAAGAAAAGACAATAATCTTTTATTTGCGAATGTTTTTAGTGCTCCCAGGTCACAATGGATGGGGATATTTCATCAGCATTCTCTAAATACTAATACTAGAAGAAAAGCACACTAATCTGAATGGGCTGGGATGCCTGATCAGCACTCTCAATTTGTGAACAAGGATTAAAATAAATAAATAAATAAATAAATAAATAAATAAGAAAGAAATAAAACAGAGAAAATGAGTCAAAATTAATCAAAAGACAAAAAAAAAAAAAAAATAGCATGAAAACGGTGGATAAGAAGAGACTTTCTAGAAAATGCAAGGAGTAGGAAAAAAAAAAAAAAAAAAAAAAAAAAAAAAAAAAAGGTTGACAAGAAAACTAGGGAAAAAAAACATGTTCTGCACTTGGGAATCAGTGTCCTTCATTCCTTCATTGCAGCTTGAGAAGCCTGGAAGGAAGAGAGTGTGCTGTGCTTTACTCACTAACTTGAAGATATATTATTCTACTCTACAATGCAATGTCAAATGTCTCTTGGAAACCTAAATAGATTATGCCCACTGCTTCATCCCTATCTGCTCTCTGCATTCTCCTTATGATAAGACAGAGATTTATATTCTTATTCTTCTCAGATGGGTGCATCAATCTCTTTTGTCACTTCAACTGTCCAAATAACAAACCTGCATATCACAGAACTGTTTTAAATGTAATGTTGATAGATGTTGTTTGTGTGCACTTGGCATCAACTTAGTCAGTTGCTTACAAACTGCAATCTTCTCAATAAACCCATTTTCTACCTTTTCCACATTCTCACCATCAAGAATGAATAATCATGGAGTCATCATTTGGTACATTTCTAGAAATTCTGTGCTTCCCTGTCACTTGGTAGAGTCACAAAGCTGTTTGAAGCACCCACCATTGCCATTCTTTTTCCTTTTTCAGAAGTCCTGATTTGCATTTTGGGGATAGAAGTGTTGTGAGCATTAAGCCAAGCTGAATTTTTTCAGTGAAACCCCTGGTCTGATAAAGCACTGAAGAGTGTTCTCCTGCCCCCATAACTACTGCTAACTGCCAGCACGAGTGACAGACACCTTTATCTCTTTTTTCAGTTGGAGACTTCTTGCAATACACAGTTTGTACAAGTGGTATTTTATTAGTAATCCTTGTCATTGTAAAGTCACAGGAGGTCTATTGTAATGCATTGTTTATCAGTTTGCTCTTTTCCCTCATGTCCTCACATATTCTTGGAGCAGTGAAGTGGTTAATGTACAAGATATTGAATATCCATGGACTCACTCATCTTATACAACATTATATTCTAAATTTTTGTTTGTTTTGTTTTTGTTTGCTTGTTTGTTTGTTTGTTTTGTTTATTTTTTATTATTTTTTATTTTTGGCACTTCTGCTGCAACTATTTCAGTATTATGAGATTAGAGCTCACAGTCATGTGTGATCAGTATATTTATGTAACTTTAAGCCTATAAATTTAATTTAAAAAAAAATAAGCCCATAAATTTCATAAATTATTAAGCCCATACATTTTTCCTTCTTATTCTATTTCATTATCTTAAAGACCAGATTAACTAGTTCAAGGGTTATACAGTTAAAAAATAATAATAATAATAACAATAAAATAATAATAATAATAATAATAATAATAATAATAATAATAATAATAATAATAATAATAATAATAAACAGTTGATCAAAACTAGCCCTTTTAGACACAGTTTAAAATCTTTTATTTATTTTTTTCCAGGTGTGCACTTCTAATAAAGCAATCAGATTGGTTTTACTACATACTAAATATATCAGTTTTTGAGGAAAATTTTTCAAAATTCAAATATCAAAATTTGAGGAAATGAAGAATATAATGTATATTTGATGTCAGTTTTACAAACGATTGAAGAAATCATTAGTTCCATTACTAGTCCCATTTTACATAGGGGGTTAAATATGATCTGATTTCTTGAGAAATCTAGAAATGCATTCCTGAAATTTGTTTTTTGTTTTGTTTTGTTTCATTTTAAGGAGGTTTCTAAAGGTTTTCATAAAACAGAAGTATTAAATTCCAATGAAATTCAAAATACTTTACAGCTCCATTTTCTCTTTCTTATTCTTCCTCCCTTCCTCCCTTCCTCCCTTCCTCCCTTCCTCCCTTCCTCCCTTCCTCCCTTCCTCCCTTCCTCCCTTCCTTCCTTCCTTCCTTCCTTCTTTTTCTTTCTTTCTTTCTTTTTCTTCCTTTCTTTCGTTCGTTCGTTCGTTCATTCGTTCGTTGATTTAAAAGAGAATTTAGCAACATATAGGATAAGACACACTTTATTTTGTTACAATTTTGCAGACTGTTATATTGTATTTCTGAAATATTTCAGTTTGATCAAAATTCTGGTCAATATTGCACATTCGCTTTTTTTCCTCCTCTTTCTTGATGTATTTACTAACACATAACTGTAATAACAAAATATAAACAGAGAGTTGATTCTAAAGGTTAAATACATTATTATTTAAATAATAACTAGAGGCCCTAATAGAAAGAGATTGCCCCAGCAATTAGTTTTGCAATGTGGCAGAAAACTCACAGAAAAACTCCACCCCCAAATTAAAACTAAAACTAAAACAAACAACAAAAACCATGGAAGATAGAATATTTTTGTCAGTTAAACCAACATTTAGAACGAATAATGGAACAAAACAGTGCCTTCATTAAAAACTGTTCACTGCTCGTCAAATAACTCGAGAGATATGCTTACATCAGATCCTCATCTGGTGTAAATTGTTATGACTTTGTTCCTTCTTGATCATTTGAGCAGGACTGTTCATGTATGTATCATATGTATGTATGTATCCTGAGCCAGGAAAATGTAACATGTATTAACTAGTTAATACATGTTAAATTAAGTTAAAATGAAAAAAACATTTTAATAAAAGTTATTTTAATAAATGTTAAATTAATATTTAACTAGTTCATTGAGTCACTGACCTGATTAATCTTATTCCAGATTTTGTTTTGCCTTTCTTTGATTCAGCTGCAAAGTGAAGGCTTACGCAAGGTGGACTACCTACTATCAATCAAGAAGTTTACATCCTCAGTGACTGCAATTCTTTGAAGTGCTGGGAGAAGCAGAAATATTTATCATGTTCTCAAGGTGGTTTCTGAACCTTTCAATCTTACATCTAGATCGCAGCCAATGCCTCCTTCTTCAGGCCCTTTGTAGACTGTGAAATCAGCAGTTCAAAAAGACATTGTCAGCACTGGAAGCACAGGGGAACTGGGACATAATCAATCTTCAGACTGCCGTAGAACCCACTAACAGGTTTTTATTTCTGTAGTCATCCAAAGGATGAGACTACTCGGTAAAATAACTTCACTGTTTCTCTGCCTCTGTCTCTCTTTGTGCCTTATCCCTTTTTCCTCTCTGTGATATTGCTACAAGCAGCACATATTTTCTTTTTAATTCCTTTTGCAAAATATCCATTGCTATTTTTTTACAAGCACATTTTCCAGGGAGATCTCAGCTGCTCATTCACTCCTGAAAGATACACTCAGCATGGTATTCTTAGAAAATAAAAATAAAACCAAAACCTATTATTAGATCTATTTTTGTAGTTTCAAAAGTTCATCCAGAAAAAAAACAGCAACATCCCAGCCACTATTGTTTTCATTAGGTGTATGTGAAATTCAGGGATCATGCTACTGTAGAGCAAAATAAGTTAATATTATCTTCACAGGATAGTGGTGTCTTGATCACTGATAAGTGGAAGCTGGTATTTACTGTGCAGTGTTTTAATTCCCCCTGGCATCTTAATCACTCCTGAATGCTTAATTGGGTTTACAAGTATTGTTTTACTTTTTTTACACACCATACTGTGCTCTCCCATTGTTTTTTGTTGCTTCCAGCCATTTCCCTGAGATCCTGTAATATCCTTGATCTCTTCCAGTCACTTTATTAGGCTCCCCTGGTAGCCATCCTTATAGTGAGCTTTTGACAGCACTCATCAATTCTGGACGTTTCAATTAATTGCACCAGCACCTATCTCCTGGCTGCCTCTGTTAGCCCCTTCCATCAGTGCTTCAAAACCTCCAGCAAAGTGACAGTGTGGGATGGCAACAGCTCAGTGACTTCATCAGAGCAAGAATGTGCTGATAGTCTAAGCAGAAATTTTACTCAGAAATATCTTGCCACCTCCTCCCTCCCCCAAATTCAATTCTCAGGTCTGTTTCTAGGGACTTGTAATAACATAGAAATCAAGAAAGACTGATGAACCAGTCTTTTTGTAGATTCTTCTTGTTTTCCTTCTTGTTAGTGGAGGTATGTCGTTTCCCTCACTGATGAGCTCATGAGGGAGTGACTTTGGAGTCTTTAAATACATTTAGTCCTTTCCAGTTGTCCTCAGTTCGTGCATTTGGGACCAGGTACATTTCTTGTTGCTGTACATGCTTATGTATATGGAAGCCCATGCATGTCTGGTGTGGTTTGCAACTTCTAAAGACATTAAATGAATTGTGCCACCCAATTATTTATGTTTTTTAAATCTATGTAACCATCAAAAGTAATATTTGCATGTTTTTAAGAAAATTTAACTGAGATTGAAGAAAAACTCTTTTCTATAAGCTCTTCCACTGGAGTAAATACTTGTTGGTAAGTGCTTGTCAATTTATATTTATATATTTCCACGTTACTTTAATGCCCTTCCACTTTTAGCCATAATAAAGAATTTGGGATCTGGCCAAGTAAAAATAAAAATTTAATCTACCATTATCCTGCAGCTGTTTAGAACTGATCTTTAAACCAAGGTTTAATGGAAGGTAGTCACCTTTAATTAGAAAAAAAAAATGTAAACTTTAAAATAATTAAATGTTAGCTTCCTAGTTACTAGGAAGCAAAATACTCAACTACTACTTTTTATTTTATTTTTTATTTATTTTTTTTTTTAAAGAAAGAATAATCTTATCTCAACTCCAGATCTCTAGATTCTCTTATACTCATTCGTGTGTTCTCATCTTTAACCCACAGGCTGTGTTAACACGGAGTATCACAACCATACTTCTCTTTCTACACTGTTTCTAAAATTGAAACTGGTAGAAATAATAATTCTCAAATTTGAGGTTCAGATGGATGTAGGATTTGATCTCATCTTTACTGCATGTTTTGAAAGCTTTTTTAATAGATGCCATTCTCAGTGTGCTATGAATCAAGTAACATATACGTTTAGGTTAAATCCTATCCAGCCTACATTTCAGTATCATTAAAATCAGTGGAAGCTCTGCAAGTCTGTCTAGGAGGAGAATTAGGGTTTTAAAGAAAACATTTGTTTGCAAATGTGTTGTTGTTGGTGGTGGTTGGTTGGTTGTTTTTTGTTTTTGTTTTTTTTTGTGTGTGTGTGTGTGTTTTGTTTTGTTTTGTTTTCCTAGCAGGCAAAACTATGGGAGGTAATATGATGAAATCAAGTACACTTTGCATTTGAATAAACAACATTTTTGTTATAGTTTTAACAATTCTCCTACTACAAAATATGCCGCATTTCTAAAACAGCAATCTGGTAGACAGTGGAGTTGAGTGCCTTGTATGCAGCATGTAACTTATTGACAGTGAAGGAATGATCCAATTAGTAAGTGATTTATCACAGGTTGCTGCAGGTCTCAGACTGTATATTGAAAATTTATGGGGTAGAAGAGTATTTCATCCACATGCCTTCACCTAACAGGTAATCACCACCTGGAAATGAAAACTATATTTAAAAAAAAAAAAAAAAAACACAGGCAGAAGCACAAAGTACTAATTATTTGATTGATTATCATTATCATTGAGAAGCATACCATTACCAGGCAATCATAATTACAATGACGGTAACTGTGTTGCTTTGTTGCTATGTTTAAAATTAATTAATATTTTATTGTCAACAAGAAAACATGGAAAGACTTAACATTTCCAGCTTAGACACCTCTTTGGTGTTTCAACACACTTTACCATAAATCAACAGGTAGTCCTACTGGCCTTTATAGTAACAGAAAGGGTCACCTTCTTCTGTGCTTCTAGCTAACAACTTTCACCAAATTTCTAAAAATGCTAGAGCAGTTTGGTCTTGTTTTTCTGAATAACAACAGAACTAATAGATTTTGAATTTATTCAGACTGCCTAGGTAGTGGTGTCATAAACTGAAAACAGAACAGAAAAAACAAACAAACAAACATTTTTCATGTTGATGGTATATTGACCTTGTTTCACTTTTCATCTTTTGCTTATTTTTAGAGTGAGCAAGTCAAGGTAATTCTTCTGGAGTTCTCAGAATTTATTATACATTGGCAAATTATTTCATGATTTTGTGATCAGCTAGAAACCACGCCAGAGGCATTTAGCCCATTTTTATCCATCATCACAACAAAATAATCAGGATTCAATTCTGACTTTTCTTATAATTTAATAGTGATATCAGAACAGAATTATTTTAGTCCCAAACAAAATATTCAGACTTCCCCCTTTTTTTGTAGAATATTAGAAATGCACAGATTGATTCAGGTGACTTTAAGATTCTCCCTAGGAAGACATTTGGATGCTTTCCCCAAACTTATGTGATATTGGCAGATGAATTTGCCACTGTACAGGTTTTTAAACACTTAAGTGTTTAAGTTACAGTTACCGTCTCAAGACAGTAGCAAATTCCATACTGGAAATTAATGAGTTTGTAGACCTGTAGACCAGGTAAAACCTGGTTTAGAGGTAAAAAAACACCTTGTTATGATAACATTTCAAGCAGAAACAGAGAAATATTATCATTATTTCCTCATTGAAAGGGTATTTTCCCCTTTATTTTTTACACTATTTGTTTTTCTTGTGCATTTTTGAATGGGAAAATTTTTCACATAACAGAAAGGCTACATATCCTAAGGTGCTAAACTCCCTGAAGACCTAAAGTAGAATAAAGGTTTTCAGAACAGAATCTGTAGTGCGAACTTCTGCAGTCAGTACAGGTAGGCAGTCAACATAACTCCAAGGTGTTACTATTTTTTTGTTTTATTTTTTCTTGTAGGATTTTTTTTAATATATATATTTTTTAAACAATTCATATAATATACTTCCTTGATTATTTTCTCTGTCTTTAAGTTACTAAAATTTGTAAAATATATATATATATTTTAAATTGGAAATGTATTTTTTTCTTATGATTATTCATCCCATGATGGCTTGGTTCATAAAAGTAAATGCCCTTGAACAGAAATGGGTTTGCTATATTTCTTTCTGTAGACTAGGGGACAGTTTATGCTGAAATGAAAGAAAAAATCTGGAATATTGCCCTTAAAGGATTAGAGCACAGTGTGTTTCAAGAGCATGCTATATAATGCAACATTTAATAAACATGCAAATCGAGTTGGTTTTTTTTTGTTTGTTTCTGTTTGTTGTTTTTTTTTGCCTGATTAGTGTACATATTCCTATGATAACAAAATAATTTAATAGTTTTTTATATATTCTCAAATGTGGATCTTTCAATCTGAACAGTATTTGTAGAGAAAGGTGGCTTTCATCTTCCACCCCAACTTCAGAGAAAAGGTACTCCTATTATCCTACTAATACCAATAAAAAAAAAAAAAGTGTATTCTTTCCCCCCTCAAAAAAAAAAAAAAAAAAAAAAAAAGCAAGAATCCTAGTAAAATAATTTAAAATAAAATATTTAAAACCATGCAGGATGCACTGCGAAAATCCAGCAATGAAAACAGCATCCTTTTAGATACTGTATTAGGTGATAGCACTAATCATTTAATGCATAAATCTAGAAAAGACCAGTGCAATCTGCTTTACCTAGGCTACATAAATGCTGATGTTACATTTGAAGGCAAGATTTCTCATCTGAATTTAAATAATAATAATAATATATATATATATATATAATTATATTATATTATATATATATTCACGATTTTGCAGACAGAATCCTAACGGTGCAGATAAGGGAAAACAGTTGAACCACTACACATAAACTCAGGTATGGCAAGATCTCATTTTGAAAGCTTTCAGAGGTACTGACCTTTTCCTTCACTGAACAGGAAAATAAGGCATATCTTTTAAGAGTATTTCTTTAGTAGGCACCTGAAACCGGAGTCAATTACATACCTAAACCAGAAAAATGGGGTTTCTTCCTTGATGTGTCTTTGAGTTGGACAGCCTTTAACAGATACTGCTCTCTAGAACAAACTTCTCCATCTTGCAAACGCAAGTTAATTCTTTGTTTGCATAGGTGTAAGATAATTAATTGTACCAAAATACATACATAATGCATATGTAAAAAGCTTCTGTCTGGAAAAAAATTTTCTTAAAATATGATTCAACCAACCACCATCATCTCCTCAAATGAAAAGACTATAAAAAAGAAAGGATTACCATATGCCAGCTAGGGCAAATAATCGCAAACTAAGGAAAAGTGAGTTCAGGACGATTTTGTTTGTTTGTTCTACCTTAGGCTAGGCCAGTCTCTCTTCATTTAATCGAGATCTCCTCTGGTAATCAGAGGTATTTTGATTTCTGACAGAGACAGAAGAATGAGTTCCACCGGTACTGGGTTTGCATGGCAAGGTTTTGGTAGCAGGGGGCTGCAGTGGTGGCCTTTGTGAGAAGACTCCAGAAACTGCCCCTTTTTAGGTAAGGGCCAGTTTCAGCCAGCTCCAAAGGGACCCACTGTTGGCCAGAGCTGAGCCAGTGAGCAATGCTGGTTGGGCCTCTGTCAGACCATCTTTAAGAAAGGGATAAAGGCACCTGTTTCACAACAGCAGCTGGGACAGTGAGGAGTGAGAATCAGCCCTGCAGTCCCCAAGGCCCGTGCAGCAGGAGGTGCTCCAGGCATGCAGCAGAAGTTCCACTGCGGCCTGTGGAGAGACACCTGGTGGAGCAGGCTGTCCCCTGCAGCCCATGGGTCCCACATGGAGCAGATCACGCTGCAGCCCGTGGAGGAGCCCCTGCAGGAGCAGGCCCCAGGCCAGAGCTGCAGCCTGTGGAAATGAGCCCACACAGGAGCAGGAGGTCTGGGGGGAGCTGCCATCTGTGGGGGACCCATGCTCAAGCAGTTTGCTCCTGGGGGATGGACCCCACGGTACGGAGCCATATGGGAGCAGTTCTTGAAGAGCTGCTGCCTATAGGAAGCCCCCACAGGATCAGTTTGGGAAGAATGGCATTCCATGGGGGGGACCCACAGGGAGCAGGGGCAGAGAGTGACCATAAGAGACAGTGTTCTGTGGATTCAGAACAAAAAGATGAAGCCTTCTTCGCAAGCTGAAAGGTAAATATTAAAAGAATTTCATCCAAGGGTTCTGGGCAACAAAAACCAGGACTATCCTGCATCAGCTGGGCTGGAAAAATCTTAAGGTCACCTCAGACAAAAGAAGCTGTAATAGCTTCTGGTGTTTGTTCATCTGTTTTCCCTTATTTTTGCAGAGATCTATGAAGGCTTTGGATTAATATATATAAAAAAATGTTCAGTTGTTTTTAAACTTCCTGTTTAAAGTCTTCACTTTCTACCTCTATCCTAATACAGGAAACATGTCCAGGAATATTCTGGGCACAAAGACCAGCTGGCATAAAACAGCCTATGTTTATGCAAGACTTGCACTTTCCTAAGAGGACGTGGCAAAACCACCTTTTGAGAATGTTTCTAAAGGACTTTGTAAGTGCTGAATCATCAAAGATCTGTCTGGGAGAGTGCTACTTGGCCTGAGCCCCAAACATGCCAGAGACTATTCTCACAGCTCAGTGGAACAGGCTTGCAGGTTCCAGTGGCAGGTAACATCCCTAAGCACTCTTCAGTTTCCTTGGCTATCACACGTAGGTCTTCATCCAGTGTGCTGAGAGCAATTGTCCTCTCTAAGGTAATGCTTAGGAAAAAAAACAAAATCACAGCAATTTGTGCATGCTTATACATAGGCTCTTGCCACTTGCTATACTGGGTTAAGATTTTGGAGTTCCAACTTTTCTTTTGTAAAAGACTGCAATATGATCCTGAGTATGAGGGACCACTTTTTATGTCTATTGCAAAAATACGCAGGTCTATTGAAACTTCAAGTCGCAATGCTTCTAGCTGTTTGGTTTGGGAACCTAGTTATCTGATTAAATGTTTACCTTTTGTTTTGTTTTGTTTTGTTTCATTTAATAATGGTATGTATATGCATTTATTAGCAGATGTGGTTTTGCATATGCAAAAATAAAGTAAGACTGTAATCACTCTCTTTTCATCATACCACAAGCATGAGGTATTGCCTTTACCTAAATATGACACTCTCAAACATGTCCCCCTACATCTAAATCTATACACCTTATGTCTCCATTCAAAATCCTGATTTTTCTGCAATGCTTGAGTCCTAACTGGATACATTCACATCCAAGGAGGTTTTGCATAGTGTAGTTATCCTACATAACATGCAATTTGCAAGTACTACAGGAAATAAGTAATAAAAAGGGAGGAGATTAACATCTTGAACTCCAACTTATTTAAAAAAAAAAAAAAAAAAGCATAATAGCACATTTAGTATTAAGATCTCTTCTACATTCAGATTAATAAACTATGAAGTCAAACTTCATATTGGATTTCTTTTGGCTTATGTGCCAAGCAGCCTCAACTTTCAGACCTGATTAGAATAAGCATCAAAACAAACAATATTTAATTATTTAATAAATATCTGGCTTTCTTGATTATACTGATAGTCATGAATGAGGAAAAATATAAATAAACTTATTTTCATTATGAACAGAATTGTTTTAAAGAGAATGGTTTCCATGAATCATCAGAGAAACTTTAGCTCTTATGCCAGAATTATTCAGCATGAGACTGGCTAAGATTTTTTTTCCATTAAAGAGGTGGTGCAAAATGTTTTTAAAACTATCACTTTGGCATAATTAAATGGAACATTGGAGTCACTTCATAATGTCACTTTGCAAGCCTTCTGTAATAGAGCTTCCTCTCTAGTTCCAAAATGGTCAATTAGGTAAGAGTGACAGCTGTTGTTGGCAGCTGCTAGTGTCAAACTGGTCATAGAAATACTGATTTTTCTTTAAAAAAACAAAACAAAACAAAACAAAAAAAACCTTTCAAATGGTGTGATATGAAAGATTCAACAACTCATCCTGAAGTGGTGTATCAGGGTATCTTGACATACATGTAAGGTACGCAGATACATTTCAGTGATTAAAGGCATGCAATGATTTCAAAGCCAGCTGTATGTTCAATATCCCTGTAGGCAGTGAAAGGCTGTGCCTGTAATTCTTTCATGATGGGATCCCAGTGTTTAGCTTGCTTTGAGGCCATGTGTCAGTTCACAACTTTCCAAGTCCTCTGCCAAACCCTTCCAGGCTGAGCAGTCACCCTGCTAGAGAATTTCATGAGTGTACCCAGTTGATTTTATTCATATCAGTAAAAGAAATTATCAAATAACTATTCCCCACCCCACCCCAAGAAGTAAGTGACACAACATGTTTCACCTGTGTAATTGATTTCTCCTCATCTAAATGTCCACAACCATTCCACCAATGGGGAACAGCCCACTCAATTTCCTGGGCTACAGCTGGGAAACAAGGCATGGCAGAGCACCAATTGTCACATACTAGCAGAATGCCAAGGAGAGAGTTTATGGGACTGCTATGATCAGCTTAAATTGTGTGTTTTCTACTTTGATGCCTGGTAAAGACATAACTACCATGTATATCCTGCAAATCGTGTGAAAGAAGACAATTAAAAGCAGGACTAAGGGACTTTTTACTTGCTGCGAGCTAAGGAGGACTTAAGTCATCATTTAAAGCACAATATGGTTTTATCTGGAAATAATATGAGGAGAAGTTATTGGCTATAAAGCATATGAGATGAAATTGCAGGCTATGATCCTGCCATGGGCCTAAATGTTGTGTTCTTTTTCACAGGATCATAGCAGTTAGCATATGAATAAAATATAGATTCCCAATATGCATAGTATATCGATTTATCAAGATTTATTAAGATGGACTCTCTTGTGTTGGGTGCTATCTTAGTATTTGAACCAATCTCCCTCTTGGTTCTCATTCACCCTAGAAGGTAATTCCAGAAGTCACAATCACATCTTAATTATTCTAAATCCTTCCTGTTGTCCATTTATTTATTTATTTATTTATTTTGTTTTCAGGCACAAGAGGCAAGTACATTAAATTAATTGAACTCTTCAAATAGATTGGATTCAAATGTCCATACTGCATTTTGTGTATTTTGCAACTGCACTTCTCTGCTGGTGTTACAGCAAGGTAGAAACAAATAAAGCTAGGTAACACCATCTTATCCTTTTAATCCTTTAGCGTCTAGCTTACAGAAATAAAACATTGATAAAATAAAGACAACTGTACCTTGGAGAGCTTCTTAATAACATGTCAAGAAATTGCGGTAAAGAATATTAAACATATTTCCTGGGATTTTAAGATTAAATAGACTTTTTTTTTTCTGAGTATTGCAAATAACATTGTAGATGAAATTATTTATAAGAACATAAGAAAGTAAAAAGTATAATAGCGGATGAGGTCAAAGATTAATTTGAATTATTATGTCCAATAATAATGTATGAGAATGACCAGAGTTTAAAGAACTTAGGAGGAGAAGAAAGCACTGGTGTTTATCCCAAGTATTTCTGCTGTTATAGGCAAAATTGGTTTGATTTACAAAAATAACTGTTCTATTTATATGTTAGTTTCTAATTTCTTAGAAGACAGCATGGAAACAGAAAAAGGACTGCATCTAGGAAAAAGGACTGGATCACATATGGTTCATGTATATGCTGTCTGGTTAGGCCAACAGTTCGGGGTGATGCTCCAGCTTCTGTTTATGGTTTGTTTTATTTAGTTTATTTTTTCCAAGTAACTGTTAGGTGATGCCAGTACAAGAAGGACAAGATATTCAGCAGAAGAACCTTTTTCATGTTGTCGTTGTGGTTCGGAGATCCAGTCTCAAAAATGATGGGCTCTTTGGGTGAGAGCAATAGCAGCAGTACTTTTTTCTTTGTAAGTTCAGCACATCTCAGTTTTGTTTGTCTGTTTGTTGTTTTGTTTTGTTTAGTATTACAAGCAACTTAAACATTTTAAAAAAAGCCAAAGAACTTCAACAGTTTAAAATACCCAAAAAATGTTTTTGACATGTTTTAACATTTAATTTTCATCCAGAAATAACCAGGAATTCATTTTCTGCCTTGAAGCTGCATTTTTCAAAGAATAAATGACTCTTATGCCACTGTAGCCACCATTTAACTTTTTTTTTTTTTTTTTTTCTGTGCTTAAAGAAATTAGTACTATTTGGAAGGCCTACATAATGATAACTGATGTGTGGCAGAGAAACTACTGTTTACTCATAAGTAAAATAATTACATTACTTCCTAAGACTGGTAGGCATTGATTTATAATTTATCAAAATCTTCACTTTATCAACTTCTACTTTATCACAGGTCTTCCAACAGATAAAGGAAATCATGAGCTGGTAGTCTTATTATCTATCATTTATAAGGGCAATGTAAGGCAAACAAGGATGCAAATTCCAGTAGAAAAAGGGGATCATCTCACAGGTAACTGACCACACAGACTGCTTGCTGAACATTTCATACTCAGACAATGAAAAATTCAGAATAAACAGAGATGATTTGGAGGGGAAAAAAAAAAAAAAAGGAAAAAAAAAAAGGAAAAAAAAGAAAAACATGATCAAAGGAATAAGTTTGGCAAATATGTGGATTGCCTTTCAGTTTATTTATAGACCTTGGGTTACTGAGGAACTTAATTAATAATGTATAAAGACAGTTCTGTCATGATAGTCTAAAGAACCTATTACTCAGTTCCATTAGATTTTAAAAATATGTTTATGTCTGTCTTCCTTTAGTGCTTTAAGGATTAAGAATTGATTCTACTTTTTTAATGCAAATGGTTCTTTTGCAATTATTGTATTTTAGCCTGTATGACCTTCGTAATATTTTAAATTGTATGACTCCTTTTCTTTTGAAAACAACTCAATTTTACATGTGGGAGTTGAACAAAAGGGAAATTATCTAGCTTTTCCATTGACAATATTGTATTTTAATTTTTCTTCAGCTTTAAAGTTCATTGCATGCTTACACCTATGAGCACTTAATATTGTCTTGACAAATTTGTTTTTACATTTTTATTTTTACATTTATTTTTACATATTTACAGAGTCCAAGGAACTCTGGTAGAGAAGACCACAATGGTAGGTCTGCCATCATAGACCTTTTAAATAGACAAAGGTACCCCATAAAATGGGAGAACTCGCATCTATCTGAAATTTGCACGTCCTGTTACTGTCAAATTGTTGTTTTTTTGAAGAAGGAAACTCTCACAATCTTTTTACTGCTTCATCTTAATGTCTGTTTATACTCTTAATATTTTTTTCATAGTATCAATGTGTCCATTAGCTAAATTCGTCTTCTTTCTTCAGAACAGAAGAGTAGAGGTTTTTCTTGATTTTCATATTTGTGGCAGAGATCTTTTGTGCAAGAATCAACAGTGCAAAACAAGGAGGGGACAGGTAGGTGTAGTGGGTTTACGTGGCAAGGTTTTGGTAGCAGGGGGCCATAGGGGTGGTTTCTGTGAGAAGGATCTAGAAGCTGCCCCATGTTTGGGAAGGGCCCCATTGTTGACCCGAGCTGAGCCAATAAGAGATGTTGTTTTGCGCCTCTGTGAGAGCATATTTAAGACAGGGAAAAAAACGCTGCGCCACACAGCAGCTGGGAGCGTGAAAGGAGTGAGGAACGGCCTTGCAGGCGCCAAGGTCAGTAAAGAAGGAGGGGGAGAGGTGCTCCAGGCGCCGGAGCAGAAGTCCCCTGCGGCCTGTGGTGAGGACCATGGTGAAGCAGGATGTTCCCCTGCAGCCCATGGAGTACCACGGTGGAGCAGGGTTCCACGCTGCAGCCCATGGAGGAGACCACGGCGGAGCAGGTGGCCCTGCATCAATGGAGGCTGCCGCCTGTGGAAGACCCCTGCCGGAGCAGATTCCAGGCTGGACCTGTAGCCCATGGAGAGGAGCCCACGCAGGAGCAGGTGACCTGGCAGGAGCTGCTGCCCTTGGGGGACCCCGGTTGGAGCAGTTTTATCCTGAGGGATGGACCCCGTGGTATGGACCCATATCTGGAGCAGTTCTGGAAGAGCTGCTGCCTGTGGGAAGCCCACGCCGGATCAGTTCATCAAGGACTGTATCCCATGGGTGGGACCCCACAGCACAGGGGACAAGAGTGACTGAGAAGGAGCGGCAGAGAAGAAGTGCTATAGACTGACCATAACCCCCATTCCCCCGTTCCCCTGCGCTGCTCGGGGGGAGGAGGTGGAAGAGGGTGGATGGGGGGGGGAAAGGTGCTTTTGGTTTCTTTCCTTTGTTTCTCACTTCTCTAGCTTGTTAGTAATAGGCAATAAATCTTACTATCTCCTTATGCCAAGTCTGTTTTGCCCGTTACAATAATTACTGAGTGATTTTCTCGTCCTTATCTCAACCTTTGAGCCCTTTTTGCATATTTTCTCCTCATTCCTCTTTGAGGAGGGGGAGTGAGAGAGCGGCTGTGGTGGAGCTCGGCTGCCCACTCGAGCGGAACCATGACAGTAGGATCTTCTGTTGAGTTGTGAACTGAAAGTATGGACTTCAGAGGAAGGCTTGCACTCCATTGCTGTCTCCCAGCTAAAAGTGATCATTGTCATCTAGTTTCTGGGAAAGGCAGAAACACTTATATTTTCTTCTGCTAACCATTTTGCTACATGGGAGCAGTCATGTCTCCCTATTTAGGGAAAGAAATTTTTTCCCCACACAAACACTTGGAAATAACAGAGCTGTCATGTACATATTTTATCTGCATTAAGTTCTGTGCACTAAATTTGTTTGAATCTGAAGACAATTTAGGGTTAAAGTATTTTACAAAACCCAAAACAGTTATCATTATGTGCTGCTCATTACAAGCTCATTCTCCTAGCACCACTGGTAGCCTGAGGATGGCAATCCATAGCTTTTCATAATTGTCTGTTTATAGCTGGGCTGAAAGTCATTTTCTCATGGTGTAATTTATAGGCAGTGGCAGGCTCCCCTTTTCCCTGCTTTGAGCAACAGTGCCAACAGCAATATGCCAATCCTTATGCAACAGTCTTTCTGGCTGGAATGTGCTTGTGTTGAAACCATCACAGGAACAAAGCTTCACTGCCAAATCTTTATCATGTAGCTTCAGCAGATTCTCTCCTGTGAAGAAATAAATCCCTGGGGTGTGTTTGTCAGTGGGGGAGAGGAAACAAATAAATAAATAAGATCTGTGTGCTTGTTTAAATAATTTCTCATATCCATAGAAGCAGGCAATGCAACCTGGCACACAGCAAAGATGTCTTTTTCATTGGAAAGTTTATTTTGGTTCACAAGATGAGGGTGGGGAAATTTGAGTATACATATATAAATATATCTCAAGTCTATTTCTAGCACAGCCCAGTGAACTCATTTTTGGGAATAATGTTAAAGGTCTCTTAGAGATTAATGCACCTAAGACTTTTTTATTTTATTTTGATATTATGGATCATTCCAAATAAAAGTATTTTACAATAATATTATCTGAGGTCTAGTCAAGGAGTCTACCCAGTAGACTCCATAGATGTGCTTCAGTTCAGTGGATGCTGGACTGACAGTCCAACAGCACATGAACAGTTTCTCATGTTCTTTCCATTAAATTTATTGTGGAATATTTGCAGTCCTCTGGGTACTCCTTGAAAAGCAGAAAACTCAAGAAGATACAGTGACAGTGAGGTAGGGTAGAGAGGAGGTGGGATGGAGCAGAACAAGATGAAGGTCTAGCAAGAGTGCAAAAGAAGCACCATTATAATCCTTTATTTCTGATACTCCTCCCACTCATGGTTTTGTTGTTGTTTATGAAGCTGTGAATTTCTATTTTCCATTTGCTTCTCTGTATTGCACTGAGAGAATAAAAGTTAACAGATAGATACTTCCTTCTCACAGACCTACAGACAATTTATTGCAAGCTGGCTATTCAAATCAAGTGTGTTACAGTGTCTTTGACTGGAAATGAAGGACTGAATGGTCCAGAGGCACAGGGAGCACAGACACTCCCAAGACCACCTGCAATATCTGTTTACTTTCACATTGTAGCGCTGCAACTTGAAACTGTTGTATGGGGCAATAAGAATATGCACCAGGAGACGTGGGAGGTTTTGTCCATTCATACTGCCCTTCTGTACTGCTTAGGCCCTGCGTAAAGTACACTGGCAGAGATATTGTGCTGTCTTATAGTTCATATATAGCTCAGCAGCAATGGGTGCTTTCATCTGGATCTTGTCCAGAAGGAGACAGGCAGCCTGTCCCAGCACTGGAGACGCATACATGTTAAGATGCAGCAGTGTGTTAACAAGCATCAGCTGCAATTGCTGTTCTATGAAAGGTTTAAAAAAGTGAATGCTGCTGGTTCTTGGCATCGCTCTCTGTGATTACTGCCTGAAAATTTTACCTACTGTCTTGTTCCTCTGCAATCATTACATGTTACATTTTACTGGGGAGTGGCCATGGTGGACATTGCCAGAGCTAATTAAAATGTGGGATTAACCTGGATACTAAATTCTCTTTTTTATGGCATTAATTCATTGGCCATTTCAAGATTTCCAGATGCAGGCAAAACAATTTTTTTTCTTCCTATCTAGACTGCCTAATTATTAACAATGCAGAGAACACAAGTTGACTGTAGCTATCAGAAGAAACAGCAAAACAAGCTTTGCATCAGTGATACTGATGTAAGGGTACGAACACCAGCTGACAAATGGGAGGTGACAAAAAGGTTTGAACCAGCCAGCCTTTGGCTGATGCTCTTTGCCAGTTTGCAGCAAGCCTCTATTTCATTTGGAGGCCAAGGCTTGTGTCATCTGTGAATGATGATGTCTCTGTGCAATATTTCTCTGTCGTGGTTTGTAACCTCCAGCATTTATATGACTTACTGAGTTCCTGCAGGCACAAAAGTAGTAATTCATAAAAAATGTGAATTGTAAGCAATAGTAAACTTCACAATAATATTGCCATTATAATTGAATAATAATCTGGAAGAAAAAAAAAAATATGCGTTCTAGAGTCTCTGATGTAAATTTGCATGAAACGCCTTATATAAATTACATACTCTCTCAGCTCTGAGCAACATGTCAAGCCACTATTTATGCTGTTAATACTGAATATTTATAAAGAACTGTTTAATTTCAAAATTCTGTACAAAGAATAACTATTTAAGTTGACATAGCAAGAAGTATCTTATATTTTTGCAAAATTTTACTTATGTTTCTGGGAAAGCTGACTGTCTGTGCTCTCAGCTGACATGAGGGTAACTCTGTTGGATGTCCACATAAATAAATACCATATAAATAACTGTCCATACCAAAAAAAAAAAAAAAAAAAGAAAAGAAAAGTCCTCACTAGGAAACAGAGAATCTGGAAAACTGGTCTGTGGCTATGTTACCAGAAATTCCTGTACAGGTAGATTCCTGGTGCAGAGAGCATCTCCAGCATGTTAAATATCTGTGATGAGCTTGAGGGAGTGAATTTTCATTTGTTCAATGATGAACAAAAGCTCATGATTGCACACAAAAGACAGGTGTTTTATATATGAGCAAAGGTCTCTATATTCTGTTTTTGGAACTCTCATGTGGCCCTATGCTATTTTTTTCTGCCAGCAGATTTAATGCTATACATTTCATTGCCTCAGATCTGAAGATTTTGAAGTATTTTATTTTCACACGTTAAGCTATCTTCCTTTTTAAAACATGCAAATAATTCATCATTTAGGTGACACAATGAGGGTATCAGTAGTGACATAAAGACACTGCGCAAATATGAGCAAAGGTTTATCAAAGTGTGGAAATGTCAGCTGTGCTTGGTTGGAGTGCTAGACAGACCTTTTTTTTTAAAAAAAAAAAAAAAAAAAGACAAGACTTCAGTGTTTTTTTTCTCTGTGGATTCTTTACAAGTAGGAAGACTGTATGAGGAACAGGTGCTGTTATGATGTGCACCAGGGGAGAAAATGTGAGTCGACAAATAACCAATTTCATTTCTATTTTAATTTATAATAGATGACACCAACAACCCACGGCTACTCCTTTTGTGCTAACAATTATTCATCTGAATGACTTTTGTGAACATACAGAACAATCTGCAGAAGAACAATGAAATCTAAATGCATACAGGTATAAATTAGGATTTTTTCATAAATGAAAACTCACTTAGAAAATTGTTTCATTTCATTTGTTTCTAGAGAATATTTTATCTTTCCTGTTTCACCTTGTCCTGTTTTTACATTCCCTGATGTATTTCCCTCCTGTAGCTATCTCTACTTCTGTTTGTAACAAAGCCGTGTATTGCAACCTGTCTTTAATTCTTGGTTTGCACAGTTCTGAGTTAAATAAGGGTATGCAGTAGTTAAGCTTGTGGACACCTATTCAAAGGTCAGAAAGTCAAGTACCTCTGGTCATCTGATTTGGAGTTATACTTTCTGAGATGCTTAGTTCTGCAGCCTAGTTCTAGTGAGGCCAAACAAATAATTGCACAGGTTAATCCGAACATTAAGATTTCTATTACATGTGCTAAAACATGCCTCTGTGCTCCTGGAAAAATAATATACTACATAAAGGTAAGACTAAACCCTACTAAACACTTCAATGTGGTAATACAGCAGTGAAATATGTTTCATCTCACCCTGAAAGATAATTACTAATAGGGATTGAAATAGGGTGATCCCCAATTAAACCAACAGAAATTGTTTGCATGAAACTCCAGGTTCAAGACAGAGGTTGAATTTAGTGGCACTGAAGTATTTATTCAGCACAAGAGCTGATGCCTTTCTTCACAGCTTGTTTCACTGCAGTTCTTGGAAGCAGCATGTGCCTTCTCCCCTGCCTGGCTGCACTGAACAAAACTTCAGCAGCATAGCCCAACTCTCCACCCAGCAAGAAATGAGTCCAAAGATTCCCACACCTCCAGAATGGGAATATGCGATAAGTCTTCTGCCTCTTACATCTGATTTTGTTTGTTTGTTTGATTGATTGATTGATTTGTTTGTTTGTTTGTTTTTAATTTTCATTGTGCATTTTTACTGGGTTCTATGGCTAAAAATCGATAGAGTTTAGACCATGATATTTTAAGTGAAATTTATCATGCATTTTTAATCTTAAAACAATGATTATAGAATTGGCATCAATCTAACTATTTACATTTAAGAAATAGAATTGCAAATGGATTCAAATGAAACAAAGCAAAATATAGTGGGAAAAATGGGTTTACATACCTAATACTCACTTAACAATTATGTGAGTAACGCAGCCCACATGTGTGCTCAACTGACTCATAGTAAGTGATCTGTAAACAACATTTACTCTCACTTATATGTCTCTTCTTACTGGAGAAAATGCTATTAGTGCAATACGATAGCTAACTGTTCTGCAAATACTGATTCAGAGATGCCAATGAAACAGGGAGTGGCTGATTTGTTAAGTCTTGTTTGGCTTAGGTTTTCTCTTGAAGCAAGTATTTTCTGTTTAGCCTGCCTTGCTCAATGGTCCCAAAATCTTCACCTCAAATATTGATCATTGTCAGTTCCTTGGTGAAAAGAAAAAGTCACATTGCAGCTAAATTCAACTCCTGTTTGTATTACTGGTAGCTTTACAGTTTCTGAAACTTAAGCTGAGACTGAGATGTATATTCCATCAGTTATATTGTGCAGACAATGATATATATTGGTAGACAAGACAGTAAAGCACAACTTTCTCCTCTGGTAACTGTATGAGTCATCTCAGTTTATTGTTTCTTTCATGATAGCCAAGTGAAATAGCATTAGGGTTAGCTTTGTCTTGAAAGCTAGGATACAAATCCATCTGGATTCAGTTGTTTATAAATCTAGTAAGCAGGAACAGCTTTGAGAAAAAGAGCCAGGTTCCTACTGTCAACATTTTGTGATCCATCTACCATGAGCAAAGCCCAAGCTGATACAATCTATTACTGTTTGTAATGCAGCCTGCATTGTCTAAGAAAAAAAAAAAAAAAAGTCACAAATTACTTTGTTTGATGTGTTTTCTTAAAAATACTTTTTCTGTCCTAAGATAGATTGGCAAGGGATAATATAGGACAAGGATTGTTTGTATTGCTTTGCTTTAATATTATACTTGGTCTCTAGAAACAGAGGAGCATGTGGCTGTAGTGGAATATGTGCATACGTCATCAAAGACTAATCTCACTCCCCCTCAGGTCAGGAGACACATCTTGAATGTCATCAACAGGAAATGAATCAGATGCCATGTGCACTGTAAAGAAATAGAAGAAAAAAGACCATTAGAAAATTGTTGCCTTCTGAATTTATATTACCAGCCTGGTGTGGCTCCACTTGGCGGGGGAGGAGGGGAGGAGGCACGCAAGAAGGGAAGGGCACAAGAAACAGGACCAAAATCAGGAAATAAAAAATAAAAATAAAAAGTTTAATGTAAAATAAATCTCTCCACCCAAAAGAAAAGAAAAAAAAATGAGAAAAAAATATTGAGCTTATTGCTAGGAATCGCTAAGTGTACTGAAAGAACTCCAGGGCATCCAGCACATATTGGAAAAAAGTCCTGAGCATCTCATAAAGGTTCTGATACAGGTTAGATAAGTGGACAGCAAGGTGGATTGAAAACCAGCTTAACAAATGGGTTCAAATGGTTGTGAGCACTGCACAAAGTGCAGTTGGAGACAAGTCCCTAATGGTGTACAGCAAGGGTTGAGAATGGTGTTGGTACTGTTTAACCTCTTCATTAGTGAGCTGGATGATGGGAAAGAGAACACACTCTCAGCAAGTTTGCAGATGATGTGAAACTAAGGAGTGATAGACACACCGTATGTGTGTGCTGCCATCCAGAGGGAGATGGAAAAGCTGGAGAACTGGGCAAACAGGACAAGGGAAACTAGCAAGTTCTGTACCTCTGCAGAAATAACCGCAGGCACCAGCGCAAGCTGGGGGATGATCATCTGGAAAGCAGGTTGGCAGAGAGCTCAAACTGTAAAGGTCATTCTGACCATGCCCTCAACTACTCTGGTTCTATCTTCTCTTAGCCAGCATAAACCCCAGAACAACGAGCTGATGTACTGATCCAGATCAAAAGAAAACATATTTTTAATGGTTATTTTTGTTCTAGATCCAGCTCTTTACCTATCCACACAAAAAACAGTAGAAGGGGAAGATCTCTGATAGACAAGTGGAATAAAATGGCAGCAGGTGGGATAAGAAACTTATGCCGCATCTGAGTGACTATGTAATTATAGCTTGAATGTGCATGCCAATTGTCACAGAAAGTGTTATTTTTTACACAAATCATAATATGAAATTGTCTTTTGCTCAGAATTCTTGACAATGATTCTTACTGTAGTACTTCAGTTTTAGTTTTTTCACTAAAAATGATTGAAAATCTCTAGTTTTTCTAAGACAGAAAGACAAAAGGAAAAAGTAAAATGTGTTCAACAGTAAAATGTGCAGCCCTATAGACTGGAGACTATTTATTTAGATTTTAAAAAGTTAGCCAAGGGTCAGAGATATTTGACTTTTTGTCTCAGATTCTTCACAGACTTTTTTGCATGATTTGAGGCCTTGTGGTTTTAGAAAGGATTTATCTCACTTAGATTTTGTTGTTTAAAAGTTTCCCAGTTCCAAATTTGGCTTCTGAAGCTTCTGTATCAATGGCTTTTCAGCAGGTGCTGCAGTATCATCACTGGAAGAAATCTCTCATTCTTACAACACACGAAATCCCCTGAAGTATATTCTCTAGCCACATTTCTTCCATGAAATGGTTTACTGTAGAGTTATACAACCTGCATTAGCAAAAGGAGGAAAGACAGCCTGGAGTATTCAGCAAAATAAAGCTCTTGAACACATTTCTTGTAAGGTACCTAGAAGTGCTATTTATATATTTATAGAGTTGTATTTGCTATTAATGAAACTCAAGCTACTAATTTGAATGAATAGGTACTGTTTGGGAGTCTGAATTTAAGTGAAATGAGTAGTGGTTTTTGTTTATTCCTACCTCATATAACAGTCTGCAAGTTATGGTATGGCCATTTTTACCGAAAAACATCACAACTTAACTGGCTAATTTTGTAAGGATAACTATACTAAACATTGTGAGCTGAGTAAGGGATCCATTGGAATGGAGTAGTAGGTCTTAAATTTGTCGGTGCTGTTTAGACAAAGTGGAAGTCTAAAATTGTAGTCAAAAGGTATTTTCCAGCAATCTTAAAACTATTGCAAATTTATATTTCAGTCATGGTAGTCAAAGGTATTTCTATTTTAAAATCAGTTGTGAAGTACTCCAAATAATGTAACATTATAAATGGTGTGCAAACAAATCTGTAAGTTTGTTTTTCTAATAGATCAAATTTTATTTCCAAAAAGTCACTTTTATGATCACAAGCATTTTACATAAGTAGTAAATAATTCTTTCCTGCCAGCTGAGAGCATTGGCAGTTGAAGGAATATTTTGTTTTATTTTTCCTACTTTACATCTTGATTTTTCAGGTGAGTAACTTACAAAGAAAGGCCAAAGATGCATATGACTATAAAGTATTTTAATGATCAACAGCAAAAAAAGCAACATTTCAAAAAAGAGGTAGCAGGCTTTAACATCTCAACAGTCTGTGGGTAAGTACTGACATCAAATTACTCTAGAAGGAAATCATATAATTTCTGTTTGGGTTTAAAAAAATGCTGAAGAAAAATGAGTAGAAAGACTCAGGACACCTTGGTATAAGCATTACTTTAACCTTCTTGAGCTCAGAACAACACCATTGAAATAATTCCGGCAAATACAATTGGAGCTTCTAGGCATGTGTCAAATAAATAATCATATGTGTGATATCAACAGATATGAATAATTTCAATCTGGACAGACTTTGGAAACCTAGCCACGACTTTGTGCATTCCCTGATTTCCTTGCCATGATGGCCATGCACATAGCAGGAAGAACAATACTTAAACCAAGAGAATCAGATGACACATCCAGATTGAGACAGCAAAGTTGGAGTGTTTAGACTTAGGAGAAGTTAAGTGAATTTAGGGAGTGACTGAGTTTCCTATGACATAAGCAACTTGAGAATTCTCTGGAATTCCATTGTTACCTAAAATGTGCTAGGACTGAAAATCACAGTGCCTGAAATCATGTCCTCCTTCACAGCACACCTAGTTGGAGAAAACCTGGGCTGTGTTCCTATCTGAGTATAGCTCCTCAAAGTAGAAAATAATGCTAGGTATGACAATTAGGAGATAACTAATTATACATTCACACACACACACACACATATATATATATATATCGACAGCATCTGATTTATCAGTAGATATTAATATTTCTAGCAGCACCTATCTTTCAATCAGGCCAAAATTTAAAACCCAGAATATTAACTACCATATGTTATCCTATATTTTATCCTGCCTATAATAAATTTTCTTATGTTATTGCCTCCTAAAAGCATCATCATATTAAGGATGGGAAAGAGAATAACTTCATGGATAGGTTTGGAGCTCCAAGACTTTCTACTCTATGTGGTTTAATTGCTTTTTGAGAAGTTTATTGAAGTATCAAGATAAATAAGAAAAAAGAGATTCAGTAAAAGTATCCAATAATAAAAAGCTAAAAAAACTGCAGCTACATTGTTTTAGTTTCAGCTCTAATAAATCACCGTATCTGAAGGGGGGATGTTCAAATTTTTTGTCAGTATACACGCTGTGTTTTCCTGGTACAGGTACCCTTACTGTTTTGGCTTTGGTCTAACTATAAGTGGGGAAAGATAAATTGAAAAGAAAAAAAAAAATACAGAGAAGGAGAATGAGAGGGAGAAGGAGAAGAAAAGGAAGAAGAAGGAGGAGGAGAAGAACAACAACAACAACAAAACACAAATGAAAGAAAAAGAGAAGGGCAAATCCTAATCACACAGGGTTACTAGCAATTCCATAAATGATTTTATCCAATTTGACTGTGGTGGCATTCCCTGCAGAAATGGTGTCCTGATCTGCATTCCTTTCACTGCCCTTAAAACACACAGAGAAAAGATGACTTTGTTCGTTTCTTCCTCATTCATTTCTTTCTGAACATTGGGTGAAGCAGTAACAAAGGTCTCTGAGAATTTTACCTCTCTCTCCTCGTTGTAGCACAGCTGATTTCACACCACTTTATTTCTGTATACAGAAATTTATCTCCAAACCTATGCCAGTCACATGTACACACAGAAAACCTCCTTTCGCCTAGCATAATCTCCATAGCGGCCTGCATTCACTGAGATGTCATAAAGTTTTCAGCACAATAGACAATTTTAGGCTTTTATAGTACCAATCACTTGGTATCATTTCCTTTGAACTCTTAAGTATGGAGATGCTGAAATCACTGAAATAATCTTTTTTGTTCTCTGCCTAACAGAACATGTAACACATACATATATACACATAGACACACAAACAGGGAGAGACAGAGAGGGAGATAGAGAGAGCAAAGCTGAGTCCAAAACACCAACATTTTTGTCTTTGATTTTTCCAAACCACTTACTGACAAATGAGTTGTAGTTCTGGGGTCACTGGAAGAAGCTGTCAACACATGTCTTGTTCTATGACCAACTTCAATTTAAACAAAAACAAAGATAAATCAAAATAATTGATTTGAAGCAGTTCAGAGAGAAAAGAAAAAAAAAATCAGTTAAACAGAGTTACCCAAAAGTTTCTCCTGGATGGAGTATTTAAGGAAAGAACTGCACTCCACTCTTGCCAGCTAGCAGCAGACTGTAATCTAATCTGCCAGAATACAAAAAGATTACAGATTTCTTGGGTGTAGTTAGTTGCAGACATTAAAATACATCCAAATCAACAGTCCTGTAACAAAATCTGGGCATTATCCATTTCTACCCATAGTCTCACTGGGGAAGTGAGAGTAAGCAGCAAGGAGAAATGTTTCAAGATGGCAAAGCACTGACTTGACCAGTTCCAAAACTATACAGGTGATGGGTGTTGTGAGGTGGGGAGGAAGAGCAGACACCACGATCCATAGCCCGCAAAGTATCTCCAGTTTTTCACCAAGACAGGTATGATCAGGAAGGAGTGGCTGCTCTAATCCTTGTGCATATCACCAAAGCTATTATAACACTGAAAGGGCATGAGAACACATTTTAATTTAGATCAAAGAGAGAAATTGGGAGGCTTGTCTGTGCTGTACAGATTGGATTACCAGACTGGTATAGGATTGCCAAACTGATACCAGAAGTAAACTCAATCTTGCCAAAACAGAGCAAATGAGCATAATGCATTTCAGTTTATGCTTTGGGTTTAGTTCAAGACATATGGCTTGATCCTTGCAGATTTCCCAGAATAGAATGGGAAAATAAGATACATACTTCTTCAGCTTGTCTTGTTTCCAGAGCTGTGAAGTCAAAGACTTGATCAGAGCAAGCAACTATGTTGGATTTTCACTGAAGGCAACTATTACCTGAATTTTTGCAGATCAAAGCACAAATAAAAGAATATGGCATGAGACGGGACCATTCCAGTAAACAAGAAAAAAAATGCCACCTGCTTATGAAAGGTCTAAAATACATCATAACAATATGTTGGGTCAAACAGTGGAGTATACTAATCCCAAATTAAGTATCTAAAAGTTAGAGGTGTATATTTATTTTAGTCATTGTGCTCTCCCTGCCCACTGCATGAAGAGAAGTAAGAATCTTGAGTGTGTGATTCATCTGATTTTTGTCTAAAAAGTTTGAGGATTTATGCTCTGGAAGTTCCTGTTTCATTCAATTCTATGAATTCTATTCTAAGCTTTTCAGCATCTCACTCACCAATTTCAAATCAATTTTCACACAGGGTAACTTATCCAATCCTAATCAATTCCTGTGCATACAAGGGAAGCAGGAGAGAAATAGAAAACAGAAGGCAAATTTAAAAGTAGGTATCTCTTGCTTTGCAGTTACTTGGATACGGAGAATTTTTGCACTACAGTTTTACAGATCATTTCAGAAGTGCAAAGCAAAACTGAACAGGTTCTCTTGCTCTTAATAGGCATCATGTCTGAAGGAAATGCTCAGAAGTTTCCATTTAAATACATTTGTGACTTCAGTAAGGTCTTGTGTTCATTTAAGCATCTCCCTGGAGGAAACCATATCTTTGCCAAAAGGTTTTACTGAAATATTGAAGAATCCTAGTCAGCAATCTACACAAGGTAATAAAGTGCCATCCCTTGTCATCAAACAAGTAGTGAAAGTTTTATTACAATATTGAGTTCAGCAAGTAAACTAAGCCTTGCTTACTGCAATCCATAAAATTAAGCAGGCACAACCTACCCCATACTGCTTAGTACACTCTTCACTGCAACAGTTAAGAAAACAAATTAACAAACAAACAAAAACTCTTCTGAGATAATTAAATAGATAAATATAAATTTGTGTCAGCTTAACATGTTTTATGATGTTTTTCCTCAAAATAGAAATACACTAACATTTAGCTTATCATTATTAATATCACAAGCAATATGAACATGAACAGATAGGATATACTTTATTTGTTTTGCTGCTCTTTTGACTTCTGCTCAAACTTTTTGCACTACTTTGCATTGTATAATACTGTTTGGAATGTTGTAATGTAACCTGTCTGTCCGTGCTCTCTGTAAACTTTTGGCTAGCCCAGTAGATGGGAATGATGTGATTTCAGTAGGTCTAGCTTACAAATATTTAATTACACAATGTCATATATAATTTAGCCTGATGAAGTCTTCCTCTCTCCACTCCCATGAGTGGGGTCTTAAATGATGTTTCAGCAAAATCCCTTTTTTTCCCTTGGAGGGCAAAATATTGCCAAAAAATGTGACTTTCTGTTAAGCAACCTGAGCTTGTCATCCAGTGCTTTTTGGCTGGCCTTGGTTTATTTTATAGAATTAAACTCTACACACAGACTCATTTTCTCAAATGTATGAATGAAATAACTCATGGAAGGAGCAATGAAGGTTGAGAATCTGTCATACAAAATTCTACTTCATTTTTACATCTACTTAGGCTATGCATTTGAAGCACCCTTTGAGAAGTTTTTCAGAACTGATCCTCTGTGATTATTTCTGAAAATGTCTCAGTATGCTATACATCATGTAAAAAGCATATTGACAAAAAAGTCTTGCCTTAAAGATTATTATGAAGAAGACAAAGAATATTTTCAAACAGCAAAGCTGGACAATGCCATCTGCATTATCCAAAAAGAGATGTTCCTTGATGTTCCTTGAAGTTGCCAGAGGCTGCTGCAGACTGGCTCCCCGCATCAGGAGATGGTTACCACCCCACATCACCTTTCCAATTCCTACACTCCCATCCAAAGTAGTAACAAACACAGGCTGATTACCATTTGAGGTGTCAGTCTTCCATCGCATCTTTGTCGGAAGAAACACACAGGGAAGCATAGTAGTAGCCATTTTGTAGTAGATGTTCCAGAGGAAGGCTTGAAAAAGGTGTACATGTTGCTCATGCTGTAACCAGGCAGTGTGGCAGATGGAAGGATGAAATGGAGATGGTCAGTACAGGGGAAAGAGACGTATTGCAAGTGCTGAGGAAGCCAAGAATGTGTCTCTTCATCACAGCAGTTAATGCTGGGCCACTTTGTCCATACTACTCAAGTTACCACAGTTTTTGTTGCTTGTTCATAGGGGATAATTATTCAGTGGCTAATTGATTTCCCTGCCAGTTGGAAATAAGTTGCACAGGCAACAGCATCATGCAAACAAGAAATGATCAGTCCCCCAGTTAAAAGTATAATTACATGAAATTGTCCTAACATTACTTTTTAATATGCTGCCTAATTTAGGTGATATATCTTGATACACTAAATCCTTTCTGAGTCACAAAATAGTATCCCTGCAAGAAACCTCTTAGAGTTTGCTAAGGATTGCATTGTTGAGGCTGGTGGAGCTATTTATGACACTTCCCAAAGGAACATCTCTAATATATTGTATGGTCTTTATTAAATTAACATCATATGCCTTGAGACTCCTATTTTATAATAATTTTTATTTGCCTTTTTAGAAGCAGTGGTTCTTAATAAATATGAAAGGCTGGAAAGACATAATAGAAGACATTTGCCAAGCCTAGAGAAACTCGAGCTCCTCTCAATGATATCAACAGGAATTCCGCATGTACATCATGGAGAGGAACAGGACTTGGTGACCTGAAAGCTCACCTTCATGTCAGTATGTTTGACATGCTCATCTTCATGTCAGTAAGACATTACATTGCCAAAGAAAGCAAATTTCATATAGACTAAGCTAAAACTCAGAAGTGTTTATGAAATATGACAACACTGTATTGCCAAAGGGTCTATACTTCTATCAAAACAATTTGAAGAAACTGATTCTAAAACAAACAAACAAACAAAAAACATACTTGTAGTTGTACAGTTGTGTATCCTATCCTGACCAAATGGTCTTCTCTATACCCAGTTTCAGTAGGAGAAATATAACTTACCACTTCAATGATAGATATTTTGGAAGACTTCACTATTCCTACTTTAAAGTGTGAGATGAAAACAAAAAGCTGTATTCTGTACCAAAATGATAAGGAATGAGAGCTGTAAAAAAGCTGATCCAAATAAACATAAGAATTGTAAAGTTAAGGGCTCAATTTAGCATATATCTATATATAAGTATGCAAGAATTCTGTGTCATTACTGGTATGCTTAATGTTTGATCCATGTTGCAATAGATTAAAATGAGTCTTTCAGAATTTTCTCCTCTAATTTATTCCTATGTGTAATTTCTCTGCACTCCAGAAAGTAACGTAATATTGTATCTTAAGTGGGTGAGTTCTTATTTTTACAGAGTACATATTCCTCAAGTCAGCTTCTTCTGTCAGGGAAGTTCTTATAGCCAAGTCTACTTTGAGAGTTTCTGGAAATGTATACACACATGTAGCATTTAACTTTGGAGCTAGCACAGTAGAGTTCTCTTTCTCTTTTTTTTTTTTTTTTTTTTTTTCTTCACTATGGAAATGAAAATAATTTAAAGGGAAAACAATTGAATACAATAATGAGCTAATTTAAAATCCAAAAACATTATATTTACTTAATATACTTATATTTATATTTATACTTATATTTACTTAATATATTTACTTAATATATTTATATTTACTTATATTTACTTAAAATCAGCTGACCAAATAAGTGTGATTAATAACCAACACCTGCCCAGGAATTTGCTGACAGAGATTTCAGGCGTCCACTAGTGGGCAGCACTAATGCACCTAAAGCTGAAAGCACAAAACAAAACAAAAAAATGTCACCAAGAGAGACACAAAGAGAGAAAACATTTTTATTTTGTATATGGATTTTGCATACTTATCAACATTACAACTTATGTGAAAGGAAACAAAGATGCACATCCTTTAGAAGCAAAGATTAAATATGTTACTGTAGAGTATTATTCTATGAATTTAGGACATATTTTTATTGCAGACCCACCAAAAAGGGAGAGGGTTATTTGTTTAAGTTGAAAAATATTTACTAGTCTGATGGAAACTATGTATATTGTTTGAGGATTTCTCTTAGGTTAGGTAAGGACAGGGTGTATATAACTATAATTCCATTTAGATAAATCTTGAAAAGTTACAAAGATCCTTTATGCACTGCACAGATAAAAACAAAAACAAAATCCTCACTGGTATCAGCATGCAGAAGGGGGAGCTTAATTGAAAGCTGAATCTCAGTGATCTCAGTGTGAGAGCTGCCACCGGAGAGCTGCCTGCTTGCTTTCCATACTATCAGCGTAAAGAGGTGTCTTTGCATCCTAGAGGTGGCTGTATGTAGTACAACGTGCATCAGCATCTCTGAGAGCCTTACATCGGTTCTTTTCTTGTTTCCCATTACCATCGTGGCTTGCTTGAAGCATTGTCTTCTTTATTTCTTTAAATTGCCTGATGATTCTTTGCGAGAAAAAAAAATGGTCATTTATATTTTAAATAGATTAATATTCTCTTTGCACAGATCAAGTACTCAAGCAGATCTAGACAGTCTACAAGGCAAGCTGAATTTCTGCCCTGGCTGCCTGTCATTTGTATTGTAGGAGTGTCAGGAACACCACAAAACTCACTGAACACTTGGTCCAACAGGAATGTTGTCTGTTTTCTCCTTGTTGTGATATTTTTCTCTTCAGAGCTGAGAGTAAAAAAAAAATACAAAATAAAAATAAATTAAAAAAAAATGAAACGTCCTGTCAGTGCTCACCATACATATCATACGTGCTCATCTTTATTCCTCTATTAAGGGTCTAGGGTACCATGAATACAGAAGTATGGCAGCTACCAGGGAAAGGAATATTTTACGTTGTTAATCTTATTTCTTGGACACTTCAAATGAAAACTGGAACTGTTGGACTGTGTAAGAAGCAGCTGAAGTCCTTTCAGTGGCAGAACTGGTTAGAAATTCTTTTAGGAATTCTGTTGTCTGAAAACATAGATATTAAGTTCTGTAAAGTTTACGAGAAGATAGGTACCAGAGCTGCCAGCAAAGTCTGATACTCTTGACTCTCACACAGCAAAGGACACACAAGTTCAAAACATTACGTCTTAATACAGTCAAGTGCCTAAATGTGGAAGACGAGATTTATTCATGTCCTAATGGAAATACCATCATTCATTTTCCTCTGCTTATGTTATTCCTTGTTATGTAGCTAACCATTCACAGGATCAGGGACAAATCATCATTAGTGTCTGATGTTATCTGTGAAGAGAATTAAAACCAGCTCTGACATGCTATTGAAGTCATATCGACTTTAGGCTGAGAAGATATATATGCAAATGATAGCAAATGTAATGCATCGAGACATTTGTGACCTTCTAGACAGAGAATGTAACTACTTCCATGGGTACTCTGAAATTAAGTTTTTAGCTATTGTATAACATACTGTTCTGCTTTTCTCTGTTTTAAATTAATTTCAATAACATATTTGTATAGTGCCCTATTTTCATATGAACCAAGAGATCATTTAAAATTTACTGTCACATTATTTCTATAACACTTTCAGTTCTGTTTTTGTCTTTGAGCTGTTAACCACAATGTTTTGAAGGACAAAATATATAGGAGAAAATTTATCTTACGTGTTGATTTTTTTAATTGTTAAACCAATTTTTTAGCACTGCAATAAATGGGGCTTGGAAACTAAATTGCTAAATCTAAATAAAATTTGTTGATCAGTAACTTAAACCTTATTCTCAATTCTTTGAATTTTCCCTGTAAAGCCAAACTAATGTTTGTTAAAGGAAAATAGATCATTGTAAATCAGAGGGAAATGTATTCTGGGAAAATATTCATATTTTCATCATGTGTCCTACCATTACTTGGCCCATTAAAGGTGAAGAAAAAATATTTCTTCATTCCATTTTTTCCTGTAATACCATTCAGAAATAAGGCCTACAGTATCCTACTTTGTTTCAGAAAGGTAATTTTATTTTAAATTTGTTGTTGTTGTTGTTGTTGTTACCCCACCATGACACCTAGGTATTAGAAATTATTTTTGAGCAACAAATCATTTCAGAGGAAAAAAAAAATCTCAGTATAAATCATAAAATTCTGTTGAAATTTTAGGTTGTATTCCAGTTGTCAGGTTCCTGAAGTACTGGAAAATGTAAAAGCTTAAGTGAGGAGCTGTATAAAGTGAAATTAAAATTACAGCTCATACCAGTCAGAAATAAAACTGATCTGCAGAAGGGATAACAAAGCTTGGGGAATATTCTTTAATTTTTATTTTTTTTTTCATAGGACCTAATCTTACCTCAAAGTAACACATAGAGATTTACACGTTCACATTTGGTTTTTATATAGAACATTGGCTGACTCTGAAATAGAAATCCTTTCCAGTGAAAAGCCAAAATATTTTTCTGTCAAGTGAATGTATTTAAGTGGAGTAGTGTTTCTTTTTTCTAGAAAAGTTCTATTTTGTGAGAGGGAAAGTTCAATCTTGTGAAAGGGCCCTTTGTCTGTCCCAGTCTAGCGACCTAAGTGGTCTTCTCTTATAGAAAATTCAACTGTCAGCAACATACCAAATTGATAGAATCCTACCAGCCTGGCCAAGAGGCTCTAGAGCTCCCCATCCCCTCAACCACTACCAGCTCCACTGAATCTGTTCCTTCCTTCCCTAATTTCCAACCTGAACCTCCCCTGGTGCAATCTGATGCCATTCCCTGTAGTCCTGTCACTAGTTACCTTTGAGAAAAGGCTGACCCCCAGCTCCCCACACCTTCCTTTCAGGTAGTTGTAGTTCAGGGGTAGGCCTTATCCTCTTTAGCATCGGTCCAAGGGAAGATGATAGGAAAACTGACAGGATTTTTTATTTTGTATAGGACTGTCAAACAAGAATTTTATTAATGCTCATGAGCAGATTTTAAAGAGCAGAGATGCTATCAAAGAAAATTGATTTAATTCTTTGATGAGATTACTTTTATTTTTTTTTTTCAGTAAAGGTGACTAATAAAAGTAGTCTAGAAGTGACAAAATTTTGTATGTTTTTTGAACTACTGTGGCATTCTGTTTAAAATCGTACACTGTGCAATCTTAATAAGGCATAAATGAATTAACTAGCATAAGAGAAAGGTCAGTGGTAAATCATCATTATATGAGGGTTTCCATGTAGGTTCTTCAGGGATTAACTATGTTAGGAGTTGAATTCAACATCTGCATTAATAACACTGAGACAAACATGAAATCACAGCCAATAAAGTACACAGATGAGAAGGAATGCTTAGATGATAAATGAGTAAGAGAAAATGATAACCATCCTGTATAATCTGGTTACTTTTTATTATCAACAGGACTATTCTCACAAAATATGCTTAGAAAAATATAAATGCAAAATAATAAGGAGAAAAAGTTAGTACAAGCCTACCTCACTCTAAGCTCTAATGTAGGAGTCAGTTTTACTGTCAGCAAAATGTGCTAAAATAATTCTGTGGGATCTATGTGCATACAGGGAAGCATAATAGCTCTGCAACACAATAATACTTAGATCAACAGTAGGATGTTGCATGCACTGTATTTAATAAACATAATACTTTGTATTATGTTTATTAAAACCATATATAGAAATACAAGTACAGTCTAAAACTTCCTCACAAAGCAGAGCAGAGAGGTAGAATCTGAGCTCTTTTCTCTGGTGACCAGTGGTAGGACCTGAGGGAATGGTTTGAAGTTGTTACAGGGGAGGTTCATACTGGTTATAAGGAAAAGTTTCTTCACCAAGAGGGTGATCAGGCACTGGAACAGGCTCCCCAGGGCAGTGATTATGACACCAAGCCTGCTGGAGATCAAGAAGTGTTTGGACAACACTCTTAGACTCATGGTCTAATTATTTTTTGGGGTGGGGGTGGTCCTTTGGGGACCCAGGAGTAGGACTCAATGATCTTTGTGGGTCCCTTCCTCCCTTCCAACTCAGATATTCTATGATTCTATGAAATACATGCAATAGTGCAATATGTGTACTTGTGTATGTAAATACATTATTATTAGATAGATGACTATTTAGTTGCCATGCATAATTAATTAATGAAAAGAAACTACGTTATGCTAAAGGAATCTTTAATATAGTGGACTAAAGTGTATTGTTGGCTAGAAAATGAATGATGATATATTTAAACAAGAAGGAAGGCATGATTTCTTAACATGGAAAACAGTTTTTCCACTAACTGAAAATATCAAGGCAAGAAATATCTTTACATATCTTCAGCTCAAGACTGAATACCTTGAGAAAAGGTTTACTTTAGCTAAATGAGAGCTAATGGAGTTTGATACAGGGACAGTCAGGTGAAATATAAAATCATGCGATTTACAGGAGGTCAGACTAGATGATCTAATGGCCTTTGTAGAAAATGAAAAAAAAAAAAAAAAAAAAAAAACAGAAAAAAAAACAAACAAACGCTGACATAGAGATGATCTCAGTCAAGCCCACAACATATTAAAAGGAAAAAAAAAAAAAAAAAAGTACACTGACAGAACAGCACAAAGTTAGCTATAACATAATCATACACTGACAGTGGAGTCAATGTTCTCATAGGCTACACTAATGGAAAAAAAATAAAACAAAGCACTGCCCTTAGCAATGACATGATGTATTACTAATTTATAGCACACCTGTTGTCCTGGTTTAGATTTTCAGCTTTGCTATTTAAGACACTGTTCCCAATAGGACAGTGCGAATGTAGCCTCAGTTCTTCCATAGAAAGTGTAAAAGTGTTTAGTTGGATGTATGAGCTGTATGCTGTCACTTGGCCTCAGGGCCAAAGAATACCGTGCTGTTGTTGTTGTTTTTTTTTGTTTTGTTTGTTTGTTTACTTGTTTGGTTTTTTTCAGCACTATAGTGTAACCTTGCTTTTAATTTTATCAGAGACAGTGTCAAATGGGAAAACATGATTGTTCACCTAAGGTCCCATTAATTGCAGACACTAATATCCATTACTGAGGTAATGTCTCTTCCAGATGACCACATCAAGCATCTTACATCTTTTAAGTAACAGACAAGGCTTAGGCAAATTACGCAAATCAGAACTGCTACTCTGAACTTTTGAAGCTGTTCTAAGGAATGACAGTAAATCATGGATTAATCAGGAGTAAATCAGTATTAATCTCCCAAAAGCTATGTTTATAGAACTACATGTCTTGATTATACTTACCTACTTTGTACACACCTGTTCTTGTTCCAGATATTGACCTGACTCTTAGATCAGGGAAAACTCAGACGACAGAAATACCCTACAGAAATGTGTCATCAGATTCTTACAGGAAGCATCCCCAGAGGCTATTTCCATAGATATACTGTAAAAGTGTAAGGCAGAAGTTTACAGAGCCTTAAAGTCTCCCTCCTCACTTTCATCCAGTAATTCTGAATTAAGAATACGGATGGATCTGAAGTACCTCCCTGGGTGAAATCTCAGCTTTCATTTTCTTCCATTCTCCGTCACCATGACCTAACCATCAGTGGGATGAATTCTTGGTCCTATTTCTTGGATTTGTACATCCCCATGTATAGTATGCATCCTGCACGTTAACTTCACCAGGAGTGCAAGAGACTCAACAGCTTATTGCAGGGGAAAGCTGGGCAGTGGAAAGACATGGGAAATATTTTCAGGGATTATTTCCTGAGAGGAGAAGTGTGTAATGTGTCCTCTGAGTGCACTCACCATCAGCCTCTGCAGCACTTACCCAGTTTTTCTAGCACAGTAAGTGTTATTCTACACCAAATATAAGGCCTGAGAAAAACAAGTTGCAATTTAAAAAGTGAAAACTGTTTTCTACATGGTTTCACATTCAGTTACAGTTTTCAGGATTTTTCACAGCTCTTTTCAGTTTGTTGGACTGGTTTGCATAACAAAAGAGAACATAAAATTAATTTCTACCTCATAATGGTTAGCTGACAAGCCAGAATGATAATGAACAAATCAAAAACGTTACTTAGACATTTTAGCAATAATTCATTTTCTCTATATCCTTGAAGTGAGTTTAGTGGTAATAAAAAATTAAACAGTCTTAGAAACTCAAATAACATTTTGGAATAAAAATAAATGCTTAAAAGTTAAGTTTTAAAGATTGAGTTGTGGTAGAAGGTAATACCTTATCAAGAACATGTTAAAAATAATGCACTTGACTATTTGTTAAAAAAATAATAATTATAATTCTTGATTAAGAATCAGTAGCAGATGGAAATCTTTATGCACTGAACTTAAGACACTATACGTTCATTCATAGAGACACAGATGCTGCACAATCTGATGGGCTGTGCACTCACACTAAAATAATTAAAAAAGAAATATACATTTCTTTTTTCTCCTGTTTAAAGATGTGTTGTTGAATTTAGAATCATTAATTTGGTTCAGTAACTGCAAAAGATGACTGAAAAACATCGCCAGTCAGCACTGTGCTTCATTTTTGATACCATTAGTCAAATAGCAATTCTTATAGAAGTAAAAGTTGCAAAATTGTATCTTATTTGTGTAAATCACACATTACTGAAAATGAGACATTTAAAAATTAAATTGTCACCTTCTTCTTACTTCATGTATTTTAATCACTACTTTTACTGATGGAGAATTATATAAAGCTTTCCATTGAATTTCATAATTTTTCAAGCATATTAATGAAATTTTTAGCTTTATAAACAGAAGAATAGAATATTCCAACTTCAAAGGTACCCACGAGGATCATCGAGTCCAACTCCTGGGTTCCCAGTGGAACCACCCAATCTGACCATGTGTCTGAGAATGTTGTCCAAATACTTCTTGAACTCTATCAGGCTCACTGCCAAGACCACTGCCCTGGGGAGCCTGCTCCAGTGCCTGACCACCCTCTTGGTGAGAAAACTTTTTTTAGATAACCAGTATGAACCTCGCCTGTAACAGCTTCAAACCAATCCTTTGGGTCCTATCCCTGGTCACCAGAGAAAAGAGATCAGCACCTGTCCCTCCACTCCCCCTTGTGAGGAAGCTGTAGACTGCAATGAGTTCTTCCCTCAGTCTTTTCTTCAGTCTGAACAATCCAAGTGACATCAGCAGCTCTTCATACATCTCCCCCTCCAGACCCTTCACCATTTTTGTCACTCTCCTTTAGACATTCTCTAACAGTTTTATATCTTTCTTGTACTGTAGAGCCCAAAACTGCACACAGTACTCGACGTGAGGCTGCACCAGCACAGAGAAGAGCAGGATAAAGTTCTCTCAGCCAGCTACCATTTTCATTCTGGATGCACCCCAGGATACAGTAGGCCGTCCTGGCTGCCAGGGCACACTGCTGGCTCATGTTCAGCTTGCTGTCAACCAAAACCCCCCAGATCCCTTTCTGTGGGAGTGCTCTCCAGCATCTTGTCCCCCAGTCTGTACGCATGGCCAGGGTTGCCCCTTCCCAGGTGCAGAATCCAGCATTTGCTCTTGTTAAACTCCATTTCGTTGGTTATTGCTCAACTCGCCAACCTGTCTAAATCTCTCTTCAAGGCTTCACCACCCTTGACAGAGTCAACAGCTCTACCCAATTTAGTATTGACCATGAACTTGCTCAAAAAAACTACAAATCCTAAATCTGAATTGTTTATGAAAACATCAAAGAGGACTGGTGCTAAAATGGAGCCTTGGAGAACTCCACTAGACACCATCCTGTTGTAAACCCATTTACAAGAACCCTCTGGGCCCAACCCATCAGCCAATTTTTCACCCATCTTATTATGCTTTTATCTAACTGTATTCTGGTCATTTTGTCCAGAGGAATACTGTGAGAGACAGTGTCAAAAGCTACACTGAAATCCAGAAAGATTACATTGACTTCCTTTGGTCAACTAGCTGGGTGATCTTGTCACAGAAGGAAATTAAGTTTGTTAGACATGACCTTCCCCTTGTGAGCCCATGCTGGCTGTGACCAGTGACTGTGTTGTCCTTTAGGTGTTTTTCAGTAACTCCCAGAAAACAGTAATGTATGTCCAGTGATCTTTGTAATACACAAAAACTTTATTTCTTTATTTAAACATGAAATGTCAGTTTCTCTCATTTGCTAAAAAAAAACTTTTCTTTATAGTCTATGTAAGAAAGAAAGGGACAAAGGGACACAGCTGGAAAACCTCAAAGACTTGAACATATTAGAATATAATCTGTTTATAGAGGGTAGTAAAATTTATTTTAGTCACATACTTTTTTTTTCTTTTTTTTTGAAAGCAGTACTTCACAAATGGAGTCCAATATATGAATAACAAAATTTGGATGAAATTTCACCTTCAAATTAAGTTTTATTTGAAATCATCATTAAAAACAATTTGAAGTCTAAAAATCAAAATTCTGAATATTCTTGTTTACTTACACTTAATTCTTGCAAAGTTTAAAAAAAAACGTGGAGCCATGATTGTCCCTCTGAGGATACTCTGATTGCTTCATTGTTTTGCTCAAGTACAAAGAGAGCTCTGAGTATCACATGTTCTACTGGCACAAGCTCAGTTAACTGAAACCATTACAGAACCATGAGGCATTATGTTTAATTTCATGCTGAAAAAAATAGATGGAGCATTTTAAATTGTATGTATAGAATTTTTTTTTCTCATACATTTAAGGAATATAGGAAATCTGTGTAATTCATTATTTCAGGCATATTATTATTACTATTTATTATTATTATTATTATTATTACTATTATTATTATTATATGGATCCTTGTTTTTTGTGGTTAAGATAAAGTATATACTGCCTTTGGAAAATCAGACAGTGAAAAGGAGAAGAAATCCTTTAAAGATAAATATATAATTAAAATAAAACCAAAGGAAAAAAAAAATCTCTACTGTCATATATCTAAATTATGCAATTACACCATTATCTTGTTGTGATGGTTATTTATTGGAAGACTAATACAGATACCATGGATATAATATTACAGGACCTAGAGGCATTTTGTAATACATTTTATAATCAATGCATCTAAGAAAACAAAAATCAAGGCAATGGGGATAATGATTTAGGTATTAATATCATGAAGGTCTAATGAACACAGAGGAAGATGCAGTATGTTATCACTGTACGGGAGAATTTTTCCTTGGGACAAAGACAGTTATATTCCCCTATAACTGGGCAGTTATAAGTTTATATACAAGTCTCATCTTGCTTCGTAGATGAGGGCAAGCAATATGCCTACACAACACTCAAGAATGAAAAATTTAAGCAAATTGAAGAGGCACCCTACTGTACTGGGCCTGGATGGTAAGGAGTTAACTTTCCCTGCAGCATCCCATACAGTACTGTGCTCTGCACTTTTAGCTAGAACAGCATTGTCATCACACCAATATTTTGTCTATTGCTGAGCAATACTGGCACAGCATCAACACTCCCTCCAACAACCCCACCCCCAGAGCTAGTAGGCTGGGGGTGGGCAAGAAGTGGAGAGGGGACATCAACAGGGCAGCTGACCTAAACCAACCAAAGGGATATACCACACAGTGTCATACTCAGCAATAAAACGTGGGAAAGGGGGAGGAGAGAGGTGGCTCTTGTTAGGAAGACATGTGTCCCCTCAAACAGAGCATACTAAGGTCCTGCTTTCCAAGACATGGCCAAACATCACTTGTTGATAGCAAGTAAAGAATACTTTTTTTTTTTTTTTTTTTTCTACTCTCTTTAATTCCATGCAGATTCTACTTGTGTGGTTTTGGTGCTGGTGCTGGTGGTTGGTTGGCTGGTTGTTGTTTTTGTTGTTTGTTTTTCTTTTTCTTTATTTCTTTTTCCTTTACTTAAATTATCCTTATCTCAACCATGAGCCATTTTTCTTCTTTCATGCCTATTTTATTCTCCCCCATCTTCTTCTGTAAAGGGGGAGTGAGAGAGCAGTTTTGGTGTTTAGTTGCCCAGCAAGACAAAAACACCACACCTACCATGTTCACACAAACCAGGTCTGATGCTTAAATAAAAGAAAACATGGGAAAGAGACATCCAAGTTCATTCCTCAGAACTCAATTTGCATGAAGAGGCAGCACAGCCACATGCACACAACCTAGGGTAACATGCTAGCACAGCTGCTCAGCTGTTCACAGCCACTCACTGTATAGACATCAGTGTAAAGCAGCCCTGAGCAAAGGAATCTAGGCAGTGAATATCAGTGATTGGTGTCAACATAAACTGTTCCCAGGAAGATATTAGCAAGTGTGCAGCCTAGATTATGGAAGAAGACTGAGAGAACTTAGCTCTTTGGGAGCACTGAATGAAAACTAAGGTAGAAAAAGACTTTCTCTATGATTAAACTAGTGATAATTGTCGATGTAATATAAATGGCATTTCTGCTTTAAGAATGAATATGCAAAATAATCAGGAGTAAATTTAGGTTAAAAATTAGAGGAAGATTTCTGGCCATCAGATAAGTGAGAATCAGAAACCATCTATTTGCAGTGATGACTAGCAGTAATTAGTGGCTTCCCTCTTCTGTCTTTTACTGTACTGCAGAGAAGACTGATAGAGGCTACTTCCCAGAGACTCTGGCATTTACTAATGTTAAAGCAGAGCAAATGGCAAATGAGAAAAAAAAATAATTATTTGATTCTATGTGTGTGGTTTTGTTGTTGTTGTTGTTGTTTGTTTGTTTTTGTGTTTGTTTTTGTTTTTTGACTTTTTTTTTTCTTCTCTGCAAAATGAGTTACAAGTAGGATGCATTTATTTCTGTCATTGCTTTCCCAGGTAGATGTAACATCCCAGAATGTGTATGACAGAAAATAAGAGGAAGAAAACTGCCTGGCCAGGCTCCAGTCTCAGCTGAGTAGCAGTATGGGACAGTGAGAGCAACAACAGTCAGTAAGTAAATTCTTGGGCCAAATCACACAGATTGAGGCTGGTCATAACAGATGACAACACTGTCCCAGGATTTTAAAATCACTTCAGTCCTTCACTACACAAATGTTTCTCAAAACTTCCCAGCTATCTGCGATTCAGACTTAAATCAGAAAACTGCTAGAATCTCTGTATCAAAATGACAACAATATTATAGCCCTCAGAATATACATACAAAATTCTAAGGAAGATGCATTATATCTTTTATCAGGGTCGATATGAAACACTTGAAGCAGCTAACAGATTAAGAGAATACCTGGCATAGAAAACATAACAACAGAAAATCAACTAAATACTTTAGCTGCAATATTTTCTTAATTCAGTTCTTAACAGTACTATTTCTAAATGTATTCTGAAAAATACCTGCACTTAGATTGAGGCAGCCATCACACTAAGACCCTACCTGTACGAACCAAAACTTCCCTCTGACTGCATGGACATATAATATTGTTTTATTTTCACTGGTTATTTTCACATCATGCTGTGAAAATAATAAACAGAACAAAATAGGTTTAGTAACAAAAGGGAAAAAGACTAGGAAAATCATAGGAGCAAGCTATGTAGTAAAAATCCATTCTAGGAAACTCTGGACTGTTTGTTGATATCTTAAATCATGAGACAATGTTGGCCACAAATTACTATTTTGTGATATGTATATCAAACTACAGCAAATTACAGTTCTTTAACAACAGTTGAATAGAAACAGAAAAGATACAGCTTACAGAGGTTTTAGAGACTGTCTTCTCTAAGCTGATATTTCCCAAACTTGATTTTATAAAAGGAGAAGCTATGCCATGGAGTAAAAGTGGGGTGTGATTATAGACTGCAGACATAATATCCATAGCTGGGGAAGGAGAAGGAAATGGAAGCTTTCTCAGAAAACAATTGGCCAACAGGATCTAGGTAGTTTAGTCCTAAGTATTGCTCTGTGATGCATATTTCTGAATATTTCTGAATATGTTTGTTTGTGTTTCAACACATCCCTGAATTAGCACCATTTTACTTCACACAGACTTGTTGTTACTGTAGTATAAATTTTAGACCACTCTTATGAAGGGTTATACTTGTCATAAACATTCCACTTATTAGTAAGTGTGTGCAGAATTGAGATCTTCCAAAGTTATATAAATATTTACAGAAGAATGCTTTATCTTAAAAAACGTGTACATGATTTATTTTACATACACTGTAGACTGATTATAATCACATCTGGATATATATGCAAAATCAGGAATTAAAATTACATCTTCTGAGAATCACTTTCCTGAATTTCTTGGCAGTGATTCACTGTTACAATATTTTCTTTACATGAGATTTACTAATGTTCCTCTTTACAGCTTGCCATTTCACTGATACTTTTTTTTTTTTTTCCAGACAGGTTTCCTGCTAGCAGCAGAGTAGGGCTAGGTGAATGTTAACTGTAGAACATTCATTGACTATTTTATTGTGACTACATATAGCAAATGACAGGACTAATGCGGAAAGGTTGAATCACCTTCCTTTTAGAGAAAGCCAAGCAACTCACTCAGAGTGACCAGGAATCACAGGCCTGTACAACACAAGGGTCTGCAGAATGGATATCTCAGCCAGCTGTCTGGTCTGCTCTGATTTCAGCAGCTTTGGTTTCCCAATGCGATCTTAGCTTTTCCTGAGTGTTTTCTGCAGATATTTCTTACCTTTAGCCAAAAGAGGGAAGATAAAGAACTTACTCTCTTCACTGAGACACCTCAATCTGATGTCTAAACAGGGTGGGATATATTCATGTCTGAACACTGCTACAATTTAGATGGTTGCTCAGCACTGGCATTTATGGAATTTCAACACTGGAAATGTAGCCAGGAACTGAAGTCACATCTATCATTGGGCAATATATAAAGTTCCTCATTTTTATTTATTTGTTTTTGTCTGGAAGAGTTATTGTTTCTGTCTGTTCATGCCCCAATCTTTCTTTGTTTCTATCTTCAGATAGACTGTGGTTTTAAAAGTGTTTGTCTGCATCACTGCACTTCTAAATCTTTTGGAAGATCTGGCTAAAAGGATTGTGAGTATATCAATGTTGCCAAATCAGTATCCGAATGTCATGAGTCAGACCATCAAATCCTGAAAAATCTTAAAAACTGTAGAATTAAAACCAAAAGATTTTCTTTTTTTTTTTTTTCCTATGGTCGTATGAATTGTGCAATTTTTTTACAAATTATTATGAGAGGTTACACATCTTCAGAACCTGGGACTTCAAGAAAATTGTCCCAAGGCTTGGATATCACTCTGAGAGCCAGTGTCATTGATGTCTCTGTAGTTTCCATATGGTTACTTTAATTGTGGATCTGGTAGGAAAGCAAATTCACACTGTTGTATTTGAAATTAAGGATCAGAGATTGTGCTTATGCACAAATCAAGTTAGCTCTTACCAGGCATAAAACAAATGCTCTACAAGCAACAGATGATAGTACATCATGCTGGCTATGCAGTTTGAAGGAAGTCTTAATAAAAAGGTCAGGATATATAAAAAGATCATAGTAAGACAAATCAAAGAATACAAGTAAAGTCCTTACAAATATGATCTATTTATTTATTTTCCCAAGGAAAATGGATAGATAAGCAAAAGTACATTGAAAACATCTATATTTCAACCAACTTTTTTATCTGGGGACAATTACAGCAATTATTTCATAGATTTCTTTGAAAAGCTAGCATACTGAATAAATAATGAAAATTATAATTATTTGGAAATGAGATATTTTCCATCTGTTGAAAGCCTTCTACCTTTCTCCTTTTACCAAAGCAGCAGAGGACTACATACTATATGAAATGCCTCGACAATTCTGACATTAGCAAATCTGATTGCAGTTTATACACAACTAAAAAACTTGGACTTTTAGAATTGGTATCATGCCTACAAAAGTCATAGGAACACTGTCTTATAGATTGAAGGATTTAATGACATTGATAACATTGTATATGATACAGCTCTATTAGTACTCATGAAATTCTAAAATTGTAAAAGTATAAGGTTTTCTGTATATGCACACAAATGTTTTCATGATTTTACTTAAGAAAAATCTCCCAAAAAGCCCATGAAACACAGTGACAGAATATCTGCCTTTCCTCCTGAATAAATGAAAAGTTATTAAAATTTAATTTGATCTAAATAAGTACAATTGTATTCATGAGTACTTCCAAGGCAAATATTTGGCTTGGTAGATTTAGCTGCAATGCAGACTCTACAAAACCCTGTGCAACTTCTTGATGAAGCTGCGGGCATGCTTATGCAGACAGATGCAAATCAAATGCTCTGACCACATTTTATAACCTGCACAGATATAAGACTGCTCAGGACCACACTGCCTAAGGCAACTAATGAACATAACTTTGTAGTTATTTTAGAAGAACCAGTTTTCTTTACCCTATGGCTCTGTAGTAGTTACTCACAGGAGCACACAAATCATTTTTTGTATGAAACGTATAGCTCATTTTCAAGCAAAATTTCCCCTGAAAATATGCTTTGGATTAACCATTTTAATGAATGCTCCTAGGTGTTTGCAGTGACCACACTCATAAAATTAAAGTAACATTAGTTCCAAATTTTCATCATGTTGGATATATTGGTCAAGACATCCCTCAAGATGAATTTAGACTTGCAAATTTTAAATAAATCTGTTTTCCCAGTGGTGAAAAATGGTCTGGTACAAACTAATCAGCAGTTTAGTCTGTAGATTTTGATTTCTTAATATAAACATTGTCATGTCCTGAAAAATCCCATAGTGGGTTTCACATCATTTTCACTCAAGAATCTCTATCAAATGTGTTTAGTTTACAGATTAAATGTCATGGGTTTTGTTGTTGTTACTGTTGTTTTATGTTTGGAGGTTCTTCTTTTGTGTGTGTGTTTTGCCTGTTTGCTTATTCTAAATGCTCTCTCTCTATTCCTTAGAATCAAGCTAAATATGGTTATTTTATTGTGCTGTTCTCTCTCGTTATTTTTTTGTTTGTTTGTTTGTTAGTTGTTGTTGGGGTTTTTTTGCTTTTTTTTGTTTGTTTGTTTTTTGTTTTTTTTTTTTATGTCACATATCATTGCTAGTTATAAATGTTCTGCAAACCAAATGAGCTCACAGCTACATCTGTGCAACACTAAATTCCAAATTAAACCCTCTATGGATGATACTATCACCCTATTTCCCTCAACAGGTGTATCCAGCTGAAAGTTATTAAACCACTCTGTTGATGATATAGAAGATGGAACAAAATTTGCAGCTTAGTATTTACTAGCTGTGTTGGCTCTGCAGGAGAGAAAGCTTATTTATATTACTGGCACAGACAGCTTTTACAGAATGCATGCAGAAAGGATGTTTGCTGGATAAAATGGTGTTGTTTGGGAGGAAGCAGGGTTCATGCTAGAGCTTATATTTCGTGGTCTTTTGTACTAACATCAACAGTCTTTCTTCTGACATGGTAGAACAGGTTCAGGTGTCAACAAGAAAAATTGTTGCAAATGAGAACTTTATAACCTTGGAGAGAGACAATAAAATGTTTGTGACTTTCTCTTCAGCTGTATCTACAGAAAAAAAAAATAATAATTCAGATACAGATGACCTTGTTTTAGGAGTGGTCTCTACAGTCATTATACTTCAATTCTTATTTTAAAAGATACTTCAAAATATTTTTTTCATGAGACTTTTAACATTTTGTTGTGGTATTTTATATGATTCTTCAAATTTCTCTGTTTTTGCAAGTTGCTTAGTGTTATTTCCTTGCAGAAAGGGAATAAGCCCTTTGTAGCTTATATTAGGCTCATCGATTTTTGCCACTTGGGAAAGTCTTGAGAATGTTTAGCACATGCAGATTGGTAAAAAGAAAATCTTATTCTGTCAAAAAAGGGGGAAAAAAAAAACTTGAAAGTATTTAAATATTTTTCTTTAAAATCTGAGTGACCTTCCAATCAGTCTGCCCCTTTTCAACCAAAAATAAATAAATAAATAAAAAACAAATAAACAAAGAAAAACTTGCCCTGGACTCTTTAAATTGATGCTGTGTCAGAGTCTACCTAAAATAAAAGAATTTCTGAGAACATTAATCCATTTCTGATTCCCCTGTAAGCTCAAATATGCAAACTGAAACTTGTATCAAAATGTTTCTGTCTCAGGAAGACTGTGGTGAGAAACTGAGTCCATTATGAATTTTTCTAACCTACTCTAGGACATTTGGAATTATAATTTACACAGCTGTAATTGTTGGGGGGGGGGGGAGGGGGAGGAGGAGTTAAAAAAAGAAAAGAGTGTTAGTTGAAATGAAAATATATTGGCTCAAAAATCTCACCTTGGTACCTAACTGCTTACGATCCTGGAGTGTTTAGATACTTACATACGTATAACCTAATTGAAGTTCACTACTGACATTGACATTTGCAGATTTAAATAAAGATGTTTTTAGTAAAACTACTATATATATGACCAATGCTTATGTAAAATTTCAAGCATCCTTCAAGAAAGAAAAAATATTTTTAAAGATACTTTTCACAGAAGTTTTTACAAAACAAACTATACTAAACTTATCACAAAGGAAGTCCAAGGAATCTGTGAATTGATTCCTAGATCTAACCTAGATAGATTCCTAGAGCTAATAGATTCCTAGAGATAACCTGACTTGACTTCATTCCCTGTTTGCTGGCTAATTGGTCTATATGAGAAATGTGCATCTGTAGCCAGCTCTTCATTGTCTTAAGACTTTCCATTACTTCATCTAATTTTTAAAAGAAAAAAAAAAAAAATAAGATCAAAGCAAAGATCAGCTAACAGCTGGCTGGAAAGGAGTCCCATCCCTCACTGCAGCATATCACTACTGTGACTTTGTACAAGGACAGCATGTTCAAGATGTCTGCATGAAAATGAGCTCAAAACATCTTTGGTTTCTGAATTCTTTTAGGGTGTGGTGGTGCTTGGGTGGGTAGCTGAGCTCCACCAGAACCACTCTCTCACTCCCCTTCCTCAAAGGTAAAGGGGGAGAAAATATGATGAAAAGGGCTCAAGGGTTGAGATAAGGACAGGGAGATCACTCAACAATTATCGTGATAAGGAAAAACAGGCTCAGAGTAGGCAGATGGTAAAATTTATTACCTATTACTGACATTTCTGCTCTTGCTTAGATTAGTATAAATACTTAGTTTGATTTTAGCTAGTGATGAACATAGAAACCACATGGGATATTGGTCTGCTTGAACTGCTTTCTGAATTATTTAATTTTTAATAGTCGCTCTTACATCTCTCTCTTCTCTCCTTCTGATGCTGTTATTCACCATCCACCTTTTATCCCCTTAAATATACATATAGGTCTCCAATTTTAATTATGAACCTGTAATGTACAGATTTTTATTTCACGAGTTTCCCAACCTTTATCTTAGACATTTATGTTGTAAAATGTAAGAGTGACAATGCCTTTACTGCATTAGAGTTAATAATCCATTGACTTAACAGATATGACAAAGCTGAAGCCGAGCTAATTCTATGTCTCATTAAGCAGTGTAGAGACAATAATCATCCTACATTTGTCTTTCCTCTTAAAAAAATACAATTAGAGACCCCACACTTATTCAGTGAATTAATATTCTAAAATATTTATCTAAGCTCAGTTATCTTTTACAGGTGTCTGCATTAAAGAGTAGGAAGAAGTTTCTCAGTGAAGTATTGTGTTAATAGTGTTGGTTTCAAAACACCTTGCAGGAGATTTTTTTTAACTTACTTAAGGATTATAATTCAGAAAACATCTTTTCACTATCTTCTTCCTGATTCTTTAAATTACAAGTAAAATGGACACTACAGTCTCTCTAACAGGCTAGCAGTCTGTCCATTTCAGATGTGTGTGTGTCTTCATGTGTGAGAGAGTAAGTGTAAGAAGATAGCCTGAAACACTACATTCCATTAATTTATGTTTATTGCTGTATTTTAAGCTTGGGTGAACATTTTGCTTTGAAATTCTCTTTCAATGGAAAATTGGGCTTTTGGACAACCCACCCACCCCACCCCCTTTTTTTTTTTTTTCCAAAAACTGTCTGCTTTCCACAGAAAGCTGCTTTTTTTTTAATTTCATTTTCCCTAAAGACCACATGCCTGAAAACTAAATATTTTGCCTTGGCTATCTTCCTGCAAAGACACATGGAAATCTGAACTGAGGTATTTTTTGTCTCTACTGGGGGCTGGACTCCTAGTCAAAACAGTAATATAATCCATCACGACCAGAAGTCATCAGGAGGGGTGGGCAACTGCAGTACTTCATGAGAAGACATTGACCAAATGCAGAACTAGATTCATCAAACTATACTTCTTAATCCCAGTTGTAAGTCCCATTGTCCCATTGACCATCAGAGCAATAGTCATGATTTCAAAAGAATTGGTTATTGTGCCAATAAGAAAATCCAGACAAGTTAATATTAACTAATAAACTAAACATCTTATAACCTATTCTGAAGAGAAAAAAAAAAATTGTATGTTTAAAAAATAGCAATAAACCTAAACTTTAAACCACATAGTAGCTCTAAAGTCATACTAATAGTCATTAAAATTGACCGGTAAAATCTCAGCCATCTTGAGTTTTCTTAAGTTAAGGTCCATGGTGGCAATCAGTCATGAGCAGAGGTTGTCTTCTGCTGTGTGTACACCTGAAGAGATGCTGACTCTGGTGAAATAATCCATTTAGTTATCAGTGTTAAATATGATTGATAAAATGCACTATACAAAGAAGACAAAAAAAAGTCACTGTGCTGAGGCACACTTTTAAAATTAAATGGGGAAAAATATTCACAAGTATGTGCAACTTATAACTCCCCAAAGAGAGTAAGTCTGTGAAGTCAAAGAAAGTTTTAATTGAGGATTTAAAGGAAAAAAAAAAAAAGGCTTATTGTAGTTTTTAAATAGTCTTACTTTTGGCTGGAAGTTATAAGAGTAGTATTATAAAATTTAAGCATCTCTTCTACATGTTCCTTGAAGATTCCACTATGCTCATCCTCTTCCAGCTGAAATCAATACCAGCACACACTCCCTCTTCTGTGCAATAGAAATGTCACTACCAACTTCCAATTATAGCAGCTAAGAGGTGCAGGACCAAGACTGTTCAATGATGGTTGGTTAAAAATTTTCAGTTACAGTGGTTTTCTGTTAGCCAGACCAGCCAGAGATTGGCGCAGGTGCCTGGGCAGGTGTTCCTCGAACAGGGGCCTGGGCTACCAGGAGAGTGTGAGTGCTGGACCTGGCCAGTCCCAGGGAGACCCTGGGGTCTGCCGAGTGATCCATGTGTGTGTATGTGCCTACAGTAGATGCTCAGCCTTGTTGCCAGTGGGACCTACAGCAGCCTTGCCCCTGCTGGGCTTCCAGATTTGGCATCTCCAAACAATTTCTATTTTCTGCCAAACAACTTTATCCCAGTGAGTGCCACAGAGCTGCTGACTCTTCCTTGAAACAGAAACCTGCACATTTCTACATTTTAAAGCTAATAAGCCTGTTTGCTCTAATGGGCACTTAGACTCCAAGGTTCAAATATTTACTACTTAATTGTGATATTTTCTTTGTCTTGTTGTTTCTAAATTGAGCCTATTTTTGGCACAATGATGGTTTTTGGGATGTGGTAATTAGGCTGTAATTCCAGAGATATTAGACAGCCTTGATTCATTCTAGTAGCTCCTACTTTAAGACAGATATATTTAAGAAATGCAAGTTATTCGTCCCTTATTCTGTAGAAGTGAACAAATTTTCATTTTATATACTTTCCTTCACACATACTTTCATGCCCTGAAATCTATATCCATTCAGTCAAGGTACAACTGCTCATAAAAACCCAGATTCATTCCAGCTACTGTTAACTGCTTATCTAGTGTAGAAGCCTTGTTGCTGTAGCAACTACTGCCTGTATGGAAATGTTTTTCAACTTGTGATCCATAGATCTCTGTACACACAGTCAGTTCTTGAAAGATCTGAGGACGACAACAAAGAAAAGCAAGTTTATTTTTTGCAGATTTAAATAATAGAAACTGCAGTCCACATATCTATTAGAAAGGCCATGATAAGACCAAAAACTAAAACAAACAACAAGAAAACATTTATTTTTTTTCACAATCAACAGGGGAGACAAGATAAAAAGGCTATTTAGCCCACCATCCTAATCACTGTCTGAAGACATCTATCACCTACCATCAATGATTAAGGGAACTTCAGGTGAATAAGCCTCCAATGCAGATATCTTAAATAAACATCTAAGGTTATATGGAGACTTCCATGGGAACTTTGTGACATTCCCCAGTTAAGTCAGGATAAACTACAGTTTCTCAAAATAGTCTGCAACTGAGAAAGGGCTCTTCCCTTAAGTTTCTGTTATATTAAGCTGTGGTAGAAGAGAGACATGTATGATACATATGAAATATTTGAATATCCTAATTCTCATACTTGCATCACAGAGAAAAGGGAAAAAAGCTCACTCCAACTTTGTTTTCCAAAATTAATTTGATTGTGAGGAAAAAGATATGTTCATAAACCATTAGAATACAATTCTCTCATTCATTCTTTCAAGCAGTGGTTGGTAGCCTGAATTCTGATGCATCACATGAGTAAGGAATGATAGGTATATACATAAGGAATGATAGGACTGAAATATTATGGTAGGTGTTATGTCTTGCATCCCACAAGTAAGCAATTGTATGTAATACCAATATATTGTGGTAGGTGTTATTTCCAGCACAAAGAACAATTAATTGAGAAACATTATTATGACACATTTACTACCTGAAATACTTAACAACATGACTATAATAATAATCCCTTTTAAATAATTTTAATTTGTTTGATGAAACAATAATTGGAGGCTCAACATAATGCAACAAATGAAGAACACACCCTCTTAATGACTTTTTTTTTTAAAAAAAAAAAAAAGAACATCTGTAGCAGGCTATTTTAAACTGTATCTTTCTTTTAAATAATTACCCAGATGAATGTGTTGAGCAGTAAAAAAAGAAACCTTAACAATCCTGAAATTAAATCCAATTACAGAAAACAGCAAAATTAAATAAGCTTCTCAAAACTTAAAATCTTGTATTTTAGAAATGGTTATTGCCAGCAAGAGTGAGTCTCAGGTATAGGTGTTTCACAGAGTCATTTTTATACTGCAAGGGTTAGTAAAATTGTTAGGTATCTTCTAGAAGCTAACTACCTGGGTCAAGTTGCTCATGACTTTTACTTGCATTCACTTCCAGCATCACCACCTGGCAATTTAATATGAGTGAACATAAAATTCATTAGAGGTGTTTGGACTTGAGACATCAAAATCATTAGTCTTTATTGAAAACCTTGGCCCTAAACCTTTTCTCATGCATGAAAAAGCTTTGGATATAAATGCATGAATACATTGCCCTCAAAGAAAAGCCAGACCTGTGTCTTACAGATGTGTGACTAGTCACAGCAACCAGCTTGAAAGAAATTGTGTTCTTCATTGCAATGTGGATGTCTGTCTCTGCATTCACTTTCTTTTCTGTGCTTCCTCTCACATTGTTTACTAAAAATAATATTTTCATTATCTTTCTTTTTTCTTTTTCTTTTTCTTTTTCTTTTTCTTTTTCTTTTTCACTTTTCTTTGAAAAGTTTACAGTCACGCTCAAGCTGAAGCCATTTTTCTTTCCTAGGCATGACAGGGAAGCTTTCTTGTCTTCTTCCACCCTGTTGTTTGTTCTTCCTTCCTTCCTTCCTTCCTTCCTTCCTTCCTTCCTTCCTTCCTTCCTTCCTTCCTTCCTTCCTTCCTTCCTTCCTTCCTTCCTTCCTTCCTTCCTTCCTTCCTTCCTTCCTTCCTTCCTTCCTTCCTTCCTTCCTTCCTTCCTTCCTTCCTTCCTTCCTTCCTTCCTTCCTTCCTTCCTTCCTTCCTTCCCAGAATCACAGAATTTCTAGGTTGGAAGAGACCTCAAGATCATCGAGTCCAACCTCTGACCTAATGCTAACAGTCCCCACTAAACCATATCCCTAAGCTCTACATCTAAACATCCTTTCTTTCTTTCTTTCTTTCTTTCTTTCTTTCTTTCTGTCTGTCTTAGCTGCTTTTTATAGGCTGATATCTTTATTTATAAAAAGAAAGATGTAAAGATAATCAGAGATTCTTTGCAAAATAAAGATATATGTGTTACTAGCTGACTTTTCTAATCCACTTTTATATTACTTCATTTATACTAGGTGTTACCATTTGCTTTGCTAGTTCTTGTATTTTTGCACATCCTCTTGAACAGGCACACACTTTGTTTAGATAATATTTCACTGTGACAAGTCTTATCACAACAGGTAAATTAATTGATCTGCTCTTTCCATATAGTCTTTGCTAGGCCTGTCTAAGCCTGTATTCACCTTTGCCACATCAAGGAAACACAAGATAGTAGGGTTGGGTATGAGTATGACTCAGTCCTGGTAAAGACTGAGAGTCAACTAATACAATGTAAGCTATACATTTGAGGTGTAGATGTGACTGTACCTAAAGCCCCAAATAGAAAATATTTCTGTTTCTTCAGGTCACCACTTTTTGGAGCTATCTGAAAGACGTGATTTTTTCCTTCTAAATATTCATGTCATTTTTTGCGAGACATGAAGAAAAACATGGATTCCTTGTTGCTGTCATTTTCAGATAGTTTCCAAATTATTTTTAAAATAGAGGGCAATAGTGCAATGTTTTTCAGCATGATGTAATTTATGCTGCTGTTAGGAAGAAACTTAGAAGTAGTATAATTACAACCAAAACACTTTTCTTTCCCTATTTCACCTTCTCATATTGCTAAAAGGCTCCCTACGCCTACTAAAAATTGGTTCAGATTAGAAAGAGAAAAAAAAAGAAAAAAAAAAAAGAAAAAAAAAAGGCTCTGAGTAGTCATGTCATAAAACTGGAATAAATCCCATTTCTTATTCGTGTGAAGAATTTATTCACAGATCCAGCTAAATATGATACAGATCTTTTCTTTAACCAGAGTTTACAACACCTCTAAGAATCTCATGTAATGCAGGATAAAGCTGAAAGACTGGCAAGACCTCTTGGAATTCAGGCACCAAAAAGTAAGTGAATGAATATGAGTCCTGATTTTTGGAGAAACTAGAGCATAAATATTGGATCACTTTCTTCTGGTCTGTTTACAAGCTTACGTGACATGTAACTAAATTTAGCACAGTTTTACCACGAGAGGGCAGAAATGCTTATCAAACAGGTCTTCCACTGGTTGTTTCACCATGTCTTTGTCAGGACGGTGACCCAACGTGTTTTCCCTCTATACTATTATGTGTTGAAGCATATACCCTGAGCGCTTAACAACATGACAAAATCCTTTGACCCAACAGACTGACCTGTCGTTTGTAAGACAGATTAATCCCCATGGATGGTCACAGGGTCAGGGGCACTGCTGAACTGCAGCTCTGTGAGGCTGAGAGCACAATCAGAACTTCTCACTCAGAGTCTGGCAAGAAGAAACAGCTGTGCCAAGCATCATGCTTGCCAAGGAAGGCTAATGGGTAAGTAGAGATGAGTCAGTGCTTGCTTTTCTTCAGTATGGTGCATAAAAAGAGCAAGAAGGAAGATCTTTAGAGAGTTTTATTACTTATTATTCACAGCAATGACTTATTCACAAACAATATTTAAGCTTTTCTGTAAGTGAGACTAATTTTGATTAGACTGTAACAGTAGCCAGATCTGAACAGTAGAAGACTGTGCTAGACAGAATACTGTGTAGAAAAGTTCCAGACTATTATTAAAGTAAAACAGATTTGTGTGGAAAGTCCTGGTTAACTCATAAACAATTTATAAACTGAAGCATTTAGCAGAGCTTGATTAAAGGTTTAAATTTTTGTAACTGTTTGCCAACAAAATATAATGTTTCACTGTTCCACAAACCATGTTTTGGAAAAAAAAAAAATCTACCATGAGGCCACTCAGAGTTGTAAGATTTAATCAGCTAAAATTAAGCTCAATAACATAAGTGGAAATATCCTTTCTTTCACTTGTTTTGCTGTCTCATTAAGTATTTTCTTCTTTTAAATGGTAAAGTTTTTCACCATGCAGACAAACAACTGTGGAGTTCTGATAGTGACAGGATAAATGATATTAATTGGGAACAAAGAGAAAGGATGAAAAAATAACCTTACTCTAGTCATAATGACACAGAGATAAAAATTGTATATGAGTTGTTTTCCATTAGCTAGGCCAATTAAATTATTCTTTTACTATGCCCTCTTCCAAAATAACAATTTTCAACAAAAATATCAGTTGTGCAAGTCATAAGAATTTTTACAACTTCTACCATCATAATGATGTGTTTTCCCCACCTATGAGGCAGAAAAGGGCATTACTTCCTATTGTGTGGCTTTACTGTCTCCCATAAGAAGCTCTTGACTTATACTTAGAGGGTTACATGCCTGCTAGGAGATCTATATTCTCAGTAGCATTTAACAGATCTCTGTGCTTCAGAGGTTTTCAAGAGCTATGCTGCAACCACATGCTACCAGTGTGACTAGGCAACATGCACATAAAAGTATGAAACCCCACAAGATCACTTCATTCTACGTTTTCTTCTTTGGGCTTTTAACTATCCTGCATGGTGTGTGGCTCTTTTTAAAGACTTAGCAATGGCCAAGGGAGGATTCAGCCCAGCTGAGCAACAAACCTGGATTTGTGCTGGAAAAGAAAAGGGCTTACCTGGACAGCATGCACTTACACTGAGATAGGCAATTGACATAAGGGCAGAAATCCTCTGTTTCGTGTGTATTTTAGGAGATCACAAAGATATCAACACAAATCAGAATGTCTACAGAAGGCACCCAGTCCCCGTTCAGGTGGATTATACTATATCCTTCTTTGGGGAGATTTTTAATCTGTTGAAAAAGAAGGATTGTCCTTTAATATTTCTAGTGTTCATCCATATTACACACTAACTTCCAAAGGAGTGATGCATATGGTATCTTGCCCAGGGCCTCATACAGTTACACATGTGGAAAGCCTTTGTCATGCTTTTATGAAAGACCAGAAGAAATGACTCATTGCCTTTCTTTCCTATTTCCTATAGCATATGAATATAACAGGTGCAGTGCTCAGGTCTGGGTGAATCTTGTGGGTTTGCTCTGATGGTTTTGCTTTCTACTAAAGATATATAGCAAAGAAATGGCAGAAGAAAATGTGTGCTACTGTTCTCTGTTTTCTCCGTTTCATTGCAAAAAGTACACTGCAAAAGCAAGTGAAAAGACAGACTGTTTTTGTTCTGGCATTTCTTTTTCTGTTTCCTTTTGAACAATGACAACATACTAGGCACACTTACGGCCTTGTCTCTGAACTCTAATTCACATAATGAATCTACTCATTACTACATCCCTCTGGCTATAGAAATCATACCTTGATTTGTTGCTCAGTGTCTTTCACATTAGTGCTGTTCTAGGGAGATCAAATATAATCTCATAGGATGAAAATTCTCCAGCAAACAATCACCAGGTTTTTATACAGGGAAAAGAGCTCTAAAAAGACTTTTGTCAGATAGGGGCACATACAGTTAATGTTATTAAAATTCTTACATACTATCAGACCAATGAAGATGCCAGACATAAAAGAGAACTTATTGAGACAACAACACCAATTAAATATTGCTGTCCACAACAACTTCATTCCTACTCTTTTCCTAATCTCATAGATTGCAAAAAACATGATGTGAGATTATGAAATTCAATATTATCCATCCAGAGTGCTGCTCCCTGAAGAGGAGTTAGTCTTCTTACTAAAATAATAGTAATTTTGCTGTAACATGAAGGTATCTGAAGATACCTTTGACTATGTCAGGTGCTAGAAGCAGTTTAGATGCCATGGGCTTTTTATCTCAGCTGCATAGGACTGGCTCAATACAGTCTGTATGTATATGTATAAAGTGGTTGATTTAGGAAGGCTTTTAAGTTCACAGGTGCAGAGACAAACACTAACCATCTCCCAGTCTGCTATCAAACCAAAATCTGAGCAAGGATTTGTGTTATGAAGCTGTAGTTAAAAAAATTCTGACTTGAAGTGGCTCTGAAGAGGACGCTATTTAATCCTAGTCTCTGTCATACATTTCAACTCTCATCTATTTTGGTGCTGGTGAGTAAAATCAAGACTGGAACCAGCTGAAAGTTAACTGAACAAACAGAATGCAGAGGAAAGGAGAGGAGAGGACTAGCAGAAGACTAACAACATGATGGCACTTCTTCTTCAGCAGTGCACCAGGTTTAGAATATTTTACAGTATTTATTAACCTGCAATCTGAAAAACCTGAAAAGTTTTATCTTTGTTGTTCTGTGTTTGTTTTTTTTTGTTTGTTTGTTTGGTTGGTTGGTTGGTTGGTTTGTTTTGTTTTAAACTTAAATGTGTATGACTTCTTATTCTGAAAGAACTATATTGTTTTATAATTTGACATATATAACACAATGGAATACAAATGTAACTTCTGAAAATATTAGTTCCTCACATCCTATCTCTCAGAGAAGTTTTTAGATCACGATGTATATAGTAATACCGTAACATTTTGTATTACCTCAGGTATTCCAGTATTTCACTTCTGAATGAATGGTGAGGTGATATTTTCAGAGAATTGTGATCAACTGTGATTTTCAGATGTTGCTTTTATATAATTCAATTTTTTTTTCCTTGTTATGAATAATATTTCCTTTCTGCATTACAGTGTAGTATCTACTAATTTATTATAACTATGAGATCCTTTTATGTCATTACAGTCATAAGCTTTTAAGAGCTTTTGATAATGCATCTTGCTATAAGCATTTGTGAAAATATAGGAACACAGTGAATGTTCTATATTTATTTACTTCATATTTTTAACAGCTAGATTTATAAGGGTGAGTTTTCTTTCACAAAAACTGTGTTAATTTTTCCCTGTTATTTCCTATACATTTATTTTTCTGTAACTTCATTTTTATTGTAATTTCTATTAGCTTTCATGGAATTTATTAATTGCTGTTCTCAGCGTCTTTTTTAAAAAGACAAACCTTCATCTTTTCTAGTTCTTTGGGCACTGCTGCCAAGGCATATGTTATACGCTACCATGAAACAGTTCCTCAGTTTCATATTGAGTTGCTTTAGATTTCTTAGGTGTTTACCACCTGCTCATGGTAACTGCTTTCAGTTCTTCTATTGACATTTTGAGTGAGTTTCTCAGGATTTGATTCTTCAATCAATAAGAGTTCAGTGCCACTGAAAGCGCCTATTTGTTTCTTCCACTGGCCCTCACTCTTCCATTTCTTATCTGTGTCAGGCTGCAGGGTCCCATTTTGTCTCCAGCATCAAGCTGACATTTTTTACATCCTTGCAGTAGACCAGTAGAGAGCACAGCTCAGGAATCCAGTAGAATTTCTTCAGACCTTTTCTTTCTTCAGACAGATTCATTTTCTTCTGGGTTAATATGCTTAATCAGCTCATGGAAATCTATTATATTAAAGAGAATATAGGTATGTCATTCAATGAAAACTTTCAGAGAAATTCAGGAGATAAGAATACAATAATATTTACTGAGATCAGAGTTAACTTCTCTAGCTATCTTTTTTGAATCTCAGAACAGACCGGTTTCTGAGGAGTTTTAGCTGGCACCACAGAGAGAGCTGCAAAGAGATCAATGTGAAGGAGATTGTGGTATTTCCAGGATGCAATTGCCAGACTTTTCAAAAAGACCTGTTCAAAAAATTTAGCTCAGTTTTGCAGATTAGAAATAAAAATATTTCTATTTTTTTCATAAAAATTTAAGCTTCTCTGTGCTTTAGTGGAACATTTGATTTTGTTATATCTGATCTCTTCACTTTTGAATATCTTCTCAAAATTTAAAGAAGGTAATGTATTTAAGCTTATGTAATGTAAAAATGCACGCCAAAGTTTTGTAAAATGAGTCATAGCAACATTAAAGAGAATACATCCAAAAATGTGATCTTGAAACTATTATACTGAAATGTCTGTTCCTGGACAAATAAACTCCATATATACCCCAGTTTTCCTAATGACAACCTCACATCCACAGAGATATGGATTCTGTAGTTAAGTCTCATTTTTTTCTGCTTATATAGCAAGCATAGAGATTAGACTGTTTAACTAAGAAATGAGAAAAGTCTACAATATTTTTTAATTTGAACTTGCAGTTTGAAACCGTTGGTTATCTGAGCTTTACTCAGTTTCCATGAAAATATTAAGCCTCATACCCCACAAAATACTCAAGTACTATTATCTCACTTAAGAGATACTTGGGAGAGTAGGTATTTCCAAATCCCTTTACAAACAGGGAGTCACAAAAACAGATATCACAAGGCCTGAATCAAGAAAGGTGATAATGTTTTTAAGTAAGACTTCGAATTTAAGAACCTAAAACTGAGCTCTTGAAAGCTCCTGTTTAATCTTTGGAGGTGCCCAGACTCTATCAGCACCTCATTTTTCAACGCTGCATTTCCTCACATGCCTGAATTTTAGGTCTGCAAAGGCTTAAAAGTAAATCACTGTTGACATGACTAACAACGGTTTGGCTTCTGCCTCATACTTAAGTGTCATCAACGGCAATGAACTTGGTTCCCCTGTTCATTTCCAGTGCGTACCTCAACTTGAAAGCATTCTCTCAGCAAACCTACCAGCATGAAAGGAGAAATGTAGGAGAGAGGTTAGTCTTGTAATTGAATGGAACAAGAAACCTTTAATGAGCCCCTAATACCTCTTTGGATCTGGGCCTACACAGTTTACCATCAACATTGCAGGATCTGTGATAATGTGAGGAGTTGAGCCCTACTTTCTTCCCCTCCAGGCAAATTCTTTAATCACAGAACTATGATTACATTGCCTACAGACTCATCTTTCTGTCTCGTGAAAGCCTGTAGAGAGCTTAGAAGAAATATTACATCCATTTTTCAGTATCAAGCTGGAAGAACCTGTTGAAAGAATCTGCAAAGAACAATAGAACTAACAGAGAGCTAGAAAATACGATAGAGAGGCTTATGTAGCAAGGAAAATTCAGACCAGATGTTAGGAAAAACTTCATGGTAGAAAGGATGGGGAAGAACTGAAAGAGAGGGTGTTGTGGAAGTCTCCTAGATATTTCTATGTTTCCAGGAATAGCAGGGATATTGTAGGTCCTGAGCAGAATATCTAAATTTAGCTCTTGCAGTCCTTTCTCTACTGAAGAATGAAGAAAGGTGTTTTATTCCTGTTGTGTGCTACTCCAAACATTTTGGAAATCTATGGAGAAATACAAGGGTTAAGACCTATGTATTATTTTTTCCTTAATTTTCCCTCAGAAATAATGCAACCAAAACTCAAAAACAATGATGAGGGCCAATACATTAATTAACTACATTCATTGAACAAGCCTACAAGAGAAGCTTTATTTTTCTGAAGTGTACACTTAAAAGGAGACAAATATGATAAGAACTTCACTGCAGCCAAAGAGGCTGTGTCTGAGCATGGGCTCCAGGTTTACTGTAAGTGCCACTCTAGTAGAGTCTTTAGCAATGTTCATATTACCATACTAAACCAACAGAAGACGGGCTATAAAATGCTAAAAAACAGACCTACAGCTCCATATGTAGTCTGTACAAGTAACATGAGCTATTGGGAAGGGGAACCATGTGATAATGTACCTTTGGCTCACAAGCTGTGGAAACCTTTGGTGTGGGAACGAGGTTTTGCTAAGTGTTAATGAAGAGTGAAGGGGCTCAGAAGTTCAGCAATGCTGTACCCATGCAGACGAAAGGCTTTGTGAGGAGACACATCTGGAAAACCAATAGAGACCACAGCAGGCTCCAAGGCTTCCTTTAATGTCTCTCCACTACAGAGCCAAAAGATGCCCTGGGGTAAATTCAGCAATAGGATAAGCACAACAATAAAAATATATATATATATGGTTTTCTCTGGTGAAGGTGCTTCTTGTATTCCAGTGGCAGACTCTCCTCTGCCCCCACCTTCTTTGAGCTGTCTGCTCTGCATTTTGCACAGCATACATACATCCAGCAAAGAACAGCCCCATTTCAAACAACCACAGCTGCAGTGGCCAGAGAGGCCAGATGGACGCATCCTGCAAATGCTGCTCCCAAGGATGGTTTGGTGAGAGACAAAACCCTCTCCCTCTACAGTTTTTTTCCACGGGCTTTTCAAGGAAGGATGTTCTCCCTGGCCTTGTGGGTTGGCAGGGTAGGTGCTTGGTCCAGGGGGCAAGTGCTGAGCTTTCCCACTGCAATTTCCATTCTTATCCATTGCCTCTGTCTGCTGCAGGGCCCCTGCGAGTAGTGCAAAACTGAAGTGGCAGGCCAGTAGAGTCAAATACTGGGTTTTCCACCCTATCCCAGGTAAAAGCCCCCTGACTTTCTTTGGACTACTACTGAAATATATTATGCATCTTCACACATACATATACACACATATATGGCCACAGAATAAGACAGGAAAAAAAAATCTTTAAAAAAATCCTTTTTAATGATCTTTTCCTATTCAGCTGGATACTGTAGAAAAAATCACTACCCAAGTACCCATACTCATAATATGTTTCAATGGCTTAGATGCAGTCTGTTTGCAAAATGTGTGTTGCTGTTATGGTACCAGTAAACAATATGAAGTTTTGCTTCCCACTGTTATGAAGCTCCAGTGATGGAGCTGTTTTATTGACAAAAAAGATTCTTCACCTCTTACAGCAACTTTTCTCAAGTGCTTCTGCTGAGCTCCCCCCTGGTGAACTCTGACTTTGCTCCCTCTCCAGTGAATTTCCCCAGCTACAGTTAGCATTTCCAATGATGTAAATCTCAAAAAGCATTTATTTTTTTTCTCACAACTCCAAGCTAAGTGCTGCCCAAACCAGTTTGTGAAACGCATCTTTACAGCATTGCAGAACAAATAAAAAACAATCGTATAAAAATATATCTGTGCCTAAGCTGTGTGCTGTAGGCTTTTGTTGTCTCAGCTGAGAGGAAAGGCAAGCAGAGATGTGCCCTGACCAAAAGCTTTGCAGAGAGGAGCCCCAGAACAGACAAGCAAAGCCACACAAGCAAAATTGTGTTTTTACAGGAGTAGCTGCTTCACTGGGAGAATGGTGTGAATATATAAACTTGAGAGTTGCCTGCAACATTGCATAGACACCAGAGGTGCTTTGCCAGAAAATAAACTACAAATCCTCTACTTCTGAAATATTTCTGGGGGAAGTGTACATTAGGAAACTTGTATTGCTCAGTCGTACTGACCTACTTAGAGCAGTATAGCTCTGCACCTCCTGTGTGCAGGTACTAGAAGCTGTCATGTTTATGCCTATGTACTCCAAAGTCACCAAGCCATGGACATTCAAAGAACTTCAGAGTATGTCTCTGGCTTTAAGCACTTCTGTTAAGGCATCACCCACATCTTCAAAATGGCTGCTCAGTTGCTGTTGAATCTGGTGGATGCATGTTTTTTGCTGGGGCTCAGTAAGAGCAGACCCAGCTCTTAGCATGGGTCTGCTAAGCATGCAAAGCATGGCAGTGTTGCTTCTTGTCAGAAATTGCTCAAAGCCTGAAAATGGATCTGATCTGCATTTCTTATGTCAGCAGTGTGGGGTCAGTACACTCCTCCTGTCTTTTCACATTCCAGTCATTTGTTTCTGCCCTCACATTGCCCCTTCAGGTGTGGTGGCTTAGCTGCTTGGGTGGTCATGTACTGAACTGAATTTGGGAACTGAGACAACTGAGAATTAATCTTTTCTCTCTTTTTTCTTTTTCTTCTTCCTTTTCATTCTTTCATTTTCTTTTTCCTTCTCTCTCTCTCTCTTTTTTTTTTTTCTTTTTAATATATTGCTCTTCTCTTTTTTTGTCTCTCTCTCTCTTTTTTTTTTTTCCTTCCTTTCTCCCTTTTCTTCCTCACTTTAATTCCTTTCCTCCATTTCCTTCCATTACTTCCAATCCTTCCATTCCTCTCTTTCCCCTTCTTGGCTGGATTATCTCATTGATCTAGTTTACCTTACAGATAAAATATTTTTCTTTTACTAAAGTAGCGTTAGGCTGTGGTTAGAGAGGATATCAGAGATGCTTAAACCAGCTTAAGAAACAGTCCAGCAAAAATGCTCCTACGCTGAACAAAGTTCAAACAGGTATTCTCTGTACATTACAATATTCACTTCCTGTGAGCTTAAACCGGAGATACAGAATTTAGCAGCACTAATACATTTGTCCACAGTAATTTTAACTACGGTCATTGAAGGGCTAAAATGCTTTTAAAAAGCTTCATTCTAGAGCACTTCTGAAAATCTCACTCTTAAGCAGTGTAGAAATTGTTGAGTAAAATATTTGAAAACACAGATTTCATTTTTATCAGGAAGTTTCTATAGGTTTTTGTCCCTGTTTAGAGACTACTTCATATTATGTCATAGCTGTTGACTCCATTTGCATTTATACTTGTAGACACCAGATTTATACATGTTTTAATCACTTTAAATATATTTTCAGTACAGTATAACAATATGAAATGTTTTTTTATGGTTGAAAAAGGAGTGATAAAATATGTTTGTTTTACATTCTTTTCTACATATATATTCATATGTATATAGTTGTTATGAAGCTATCATAGTAGTGAATCATTTAAATTTAGTATAAAACATATATATATATGTATATGACTGAACACTAATACCTGAGGATGACTTGTTTATCGTGTTTAAAAAATATGAAAATTATGTTCATACAGTTCCAGCCTCAGACAAAAGTATTGTGAGCTTCATATTTGATTAATATATTCAGACAGTCCATATCTCATTATTGTGCATCTGAACATCTGGACTTGTTCCTGCATTTGGAGACACACTTGTCTTTCTGTCATGTCCACTTCACTTTTACAGACCCTGGAAACTTACAAATCTGAAGCTGATCAACATCTAACTCATCTCTAATTGTATTACTTACAGACACAGAATCCTCATATTTTTTGTCTACACAAGAAAATTCACCAAATATCAGGTGTAATCACTACTGTCTGTTTATGCAATTTTACCATTGAGTTTACACTGAATTTCAGTGGAGAGAAAGACACAGTTTTAACTTCTGTTTCTTCTCGGTTAATTTAAATCTTTCTTAAATCAAGATTTTAAACAATGATCAATGCAATAACACTCAACAGGTAATGTCCTGTTATTCAGAAGCAATTTAACTTGAGTGACTTCACGTAAATGCTTGAATTTTGTGATATAGATGCACTCAAGGAATTATAGATTTCGGTTTAGCCTTTCCTTTTGAACCTTATGCTGCTAGCTTGGTTTGGTTGTACAAATAGCTACAGTCTGAATAATTTTCAATTCCATTGAATCATTTTTAAAATTATCCTCTTGTACTGACAGGAAATGCTAGCTGATGGCTTTGTCAGGAGAGAAACCTGAGTTTCCCTGAGAAACCCTTCATTTGTGAAATCTTCATCCTGTAATTACTGCCTGCAGTTCAGAAGACAAAGAAGTCCATGCTAACACAGAAATGTTTGTGAGCTGGAATATGAGTGTTTTATAACAAAAATTAAACCACATTTTAGTTTCTTACAACTCTTCTCTGCAGCTTCCTGAGACCTTATTTACAATGTGTTGTAGCTTGATTTGGTTTACTTGTGCTGGAGTCCACATTACTAAGAACTACTCCAAAAGCTGGTCTTCTTCCTCAGCTAGAATCTGATGTGTAAATTGTAGTTTAAGCTAGTTCCTGGTTAGATTTGTCAAATTATAGTGTTATCATTTTCACTCAAGAAATTGGCTGGTATTAGTTCCCATATTAATATATTTGAGTGGAATCTTTGAAAATTTGTCTGTCAGGGAAAAACAGATTTTGAGTGACTGAAAATAATTCTGAATTTGGAGAAAATTTGGTAATTGTTTCAGTTTTAATATGAAAATGACTACTTTTAAAGCAACAGTCAGATTTTGAAATATAAATATAATTGCTTCGACAATGCAGCAATGTCTTTTTTGGGGTAGCTATAATGAAAATGCAGGAATTAGATTCTCAGAATTGCTGGTGTTTCTTTACTGCAACACTCAGTTTTTAGGATAATCACCTAGGAGGTAGGAGATCTACATTCAGATACATCTGAAACAGAGGTCTGATTCAGAGCACGGTTTTAAAACAAAGTTTGTTATCTCTCATGTGTGTTTTAAACAGATGGCAAATGTGGAGTAGGACCACATCAACAGAAAGCAAATGAGTTCAGAATGCCAGCTCTCACAACACTGGCAGGGGCATTGGCTTGGGAATCTGACTGTTAAATTTGTTTAAATTATTAAATGTAAAGACAGATCCCCACATGCCAAGTGAGTATTCCAACAAGTTCTTCTGGCACAGATTGTACTGGGGAGGGAAAAAGGTCAGGCTAAAAGGGTTTGCTCTTCCATTGGTGCCTCACTTGCCATCAGTATACTTCTCCTGTGGAGCTGCCAATCACATGCTCCCCAGTGCTGCATGGTGCCACAGATTCTCTCAAGTTGAAGAGAAAATGAATTACAAAAAGGAACAAGATTGTAGGTTTGCCAGGGTGTATCCCTGCCCTGCCATTACTGACATGAGCCTATCTCTATCGTGCATTGTGGAATAAGGACGTGGCACCAACATATGCTATATATGGGCATTGTGTTACAAAGCAGTGGCACAACCCTAGGTGTGCTGAGGAAGGAAAGAAACTTCTCTTCTGCGTGTCTGCTTGTGTTGGGACTTCTGAGGAGTTTTTGGATAGAGTGGGATTTGTCACTTTATGTAATGTCTTAATTTATTTTGTGTGTGTGTGTGTGTGTATGTGCTTTGTTGTTGTTATTGGGGGGGGGGCACTGATTTTGTAGGTAGGTACTTTCACACAATCTTGATAACTGGGAAAAAAAAATGTTTAAAACAACATTTTTTCCTGAACAACGGACAGATAAAATAATTTTAAGACTTCTCTAAAGAAATAATTTGCTGACTTCTGCTTTCTCTCTTGACTCTTATAAGATTAACTTCTCTTTGCTTTTCTGACCTTCTCTTCACTTTCCAGTCACATCTACTCTTAGTGCATGGAACTTGTCCAGATGCTGTGGAGGCTTATGACCTTACAATGAAACCTCCTTCCATAAAATTTGTTTGCATTTTGACTGATCTTGTCATTTGACCCTGGACAGTGGCACACATTTTTATTTTTATTTTTTGCAGTCTAACTTATTTATTCTGTATATTTTGATGCTTGGTGAAAATTTACCAGCCAGTGTAATAGTACCCCTTTCTACGACTGTATTATACCACTCTTCCTGCTGCTCCATGTCCTTCTTAGTGGAATGTCCTGGCTGTTTAAGGTCAAGAGGCAAAGGGTAAAGTACAAACAAGAGGAAACAGGTATATTTTTGACTTGTTAGACATGGTCCAGTGAGAGAATGGAGTCATACTAGTAATTCACAGCCCTGAGACTGATCAAGACTGCATTGTTCATACTGCCTTCAAGAGCTGGAGTAGCAGTATGCTAACAAACTCCATGTGACAACTAATTTCTAATATGTATATGAAACTAGCAAAGGCTTAATTTGGGTCAATGGAGAAATCCATCAGAATGATTAATTAGTCATTTTAGCATACAATTGTTTGTTGTGAGGACAACATGTTCCCCTTTTCCACTTTGTTATGCTCACTCTTTCCTCTGTACCCCCTACTCTGTTCTGTCTAGCTTTCAGATCAAACAATTGAACAAAATACACAGCTGCTGGCAGTTTTCATACTTCATTTGTCAGCTGAAGCCAAAAAGTGATTAGCCAGTAGCCTTTTCAAATTAAGCTTGACTTTGAATTCTGAATTTCTGGCAAACTGTTGACTGCAGCTCTGATGAACATTGAGTAATGCTTTGGAAACATAAAAGTTGTGCGAGTGAAGAGGAAGAAATAATTGTCCTTTTTATGTGGCTCAGGGCCACTTCCAAAACCTTCTTTCCCAATCCTATTTTAACTCTTCTGTGAACAAAACTTACTCAGGAACCTTTGGTAAGAAATGTCTGCATGTAACCATAGTCCTCTGTAAATTATTTTGTTTCCAGCCTACCCTACGCATGCCAGATGAAAAGGAAGAAGTACCCTGCAGATTCCATTATTAAATTTATACTTTGCAAGATTATGCATGGGAAGGGGACCGTAATATATTTTCCATTTGGGCTTCAATCTATAGCCCAAATGTGATAAACAGTTTGTCTAATACTTGTCAGGTGTTTCCTCTTCCATCATTTTCATTAACAATTTCATACTGAGCAGGAAAAAAGGAGAACTCAAAATCTGAAGGAACACATCCAGAACATACAGTGGTATGGTGGCAGTTTCATGTTTTATGGATGTATAAAATAAAATGCCACCATCCAGTATAACATAATGCATTAACATTTGTCACTAGGATATTAACATCTAGTTCATTGTAATCTTTTTCTATTTGGGATTAAAAACACAGAATATTGCTTATACCACAAAGCTCAATTTAAAGAGCATGCTGTATATGAGCCAGCTGATACCTTAATATTTCCTCTGCTTACTCTTGAAGGCAGTGTCTCAGACTCTGTACTAAGCTGTCTGTCTGGAAATACTTCTGCTGTGAACCTCAGCATCTCAAATGCTGATACACTGGAATCAGTGTACCAGTCCTGGCTGGGTGGTCCTGTGTCTGCAGCAAGAATGTGTGCATGTGCCAGAGGGGCGGTACAGAAAAGGAAAGGATGTCAAGATCATCAGCTACTGTGGTTGGAGCATACCAGCCTGTGCAGTCAGTGGGATTTGTGTGGTGAGTATCACACCAGGTGTGTTTGATACCTCTGTCTCAACAACCGGAGTATCAGACCAAAAATACATGACCTAGGCAGAGGCACTGTGTAGAGCTGGATAAATCTTTATTCCTGTTTATCTGAAATGAGACACCTTAAATTTCTGCTACAACCGTATGCCCACCCAGGTGACTGTACACAAAGGGTAGTCGCTCTAGCTTGAAAAGCTGTATAAAATATAGCTGATTTCTGTCTTCTGGGGATCAATTTAAATATCTACCCTGGGCACTACCTTGCCTGTCCCCTTTCAGAGCACCCACAAAACAGGGCATGAACAAACTCTTTCTGTTGAAACTGTATCTTATTTTTGGAGCTGATCCTGCTTCTTCCCATACAGTTCAATAAAGGAATTCTGCATGTTTTCCCTTATGCATGAGACGTGCAGAATGGATGGGGACATGTTCCCAACACATGTTTCCATGAAGGAGGTGAGGGACAAGAGCAGTTAGCAGTGCATATGCAGCCCTGAGCTACTTGTCCAGGGCTTGCACCAGCATGGCTTTTTTGTGTGATGAGAGAACAGGCACAAGGTAGGGACTAAAGCCTGTCTGCGTTTCAGAATATCTGTGAATAGGTGTTCTCTCTCCCTCTGCATTTACCAAAAAGGTGGGACCCCTTTTCACGTGGCTATGAAAGCAAACCCTGGGCTTCTATACTGCCTGAGAGGGAGATGCCTCCTCACACAGATGAAGAATGCAGTGTTGCTTAGCACAGGCACAGCCTTAGTGCCCACGGAGTGCAGCATGTCCTCTGCACACGTGTGCATGTGTGTGTGTTGGTACAGTGTTTTCCACTGCTGCCCATCCTTTAACTTGCAATGTAGAAGAAAGAGGATAGTGGGCATACATATATCACACATATGACGCATAAGGAATTACTCAGCCATCTCTTACATCATTTGTTTCTGTTGTGTTCACAAAATGAAATTGGGTGTATGTGATACATTCAGTAAAGCTGAACTCTGTCAGATCTGGAGAGACACCCTTTTCCGAAACCACTCGTAGAAGAAAAGAAAAGAAAAGAAAAGAAAAGAAAAGAAAAGAAAAGAAAAGAAAAGAAAAGAAAAGAAAAGAAAAGAAAAGAAAAGAAAAGAAAAGAAAAGAAAAGAAAAGAAAAGAAAAGAAAAGAAAAGAAAAGAAAAGAAAAGAAAAGAAAAGAAAAGAAAAGAAAAGAAAAGAAAAGAAAAGAAAAGAAAAGAAAAGAAAGGAAAAGAAAAGAGGAAAGGAAAGGAAAGGAAAGGAAAGGAAAGGAAAGGAAAGGAAAGGAAAGGAAAGGAAAGGAAAGGAAAGGAAAGGAAAGGAAAGGAAAGGAAAGGAAAGGAAAGGAAAGGAAAGGAAAGGAAAGGAAAGGAAAGGAAAGGAAAGGAAAGAAATAGTTGATGAAATTGTACAAAATAGGCTGTAATTGTTTTTAAACTTATTTTTAAAATTGCCCTGCAATATAACTTCAGCTTGAGTCCATAATTTGAAGTCATAACACTGTGTGTTCATAGTATTGTTAAAGAAAGTTTTATTCTTTACTTGGTGCATTCTCAGAACAAAGGTATTTTACTTACAGACATGTTTATGTATGTGACATAAACAGGGCCTTTCTGGGAACCTTCTGGGAGAGGGCATGCTGGGAAGGGAAGAAATTATAACTGAAATATTCTAATTCCGTGAAAACTTTTAACAATCTCATACTTCCTTCATACCTGCAGTACAGTGTATTATGGAAAGGAGAGGGAATATAGAGAAGGGGCATTTGGGCTTTGGTTCAGTATTCTCATTGTCTATGTATACACTTTATAAATTTTAACCAATCTGTATTAACCACGTAGACCAATTTCAGGCTGCCATTTGAAGGGTATTAAAATAATCAAACTCAATTAGATTAAAATCAAGTTACTTAGAGTGGTGTTTTTATACAATACATGGCCACTTAAATCTGTACTTCTTTGGTGTGTACAAGCTCCCTGAGGATTGCCATCTGTAAGGCTGTAAAACTATTTGCCATTGAACCAAATTAGACACATGAGAAGTTTTACACTACAAAAAGAACTATTTTTTTATTTCTGTAAAAGTCATATTGTATTAGCAATAACATACAAATAGGGGTGTATTTAGCACAAAGGGCTAACAGTTGGAAAAATCCATGCTAGCAGTATCCTTTTAGTATCTTCTAAATGTTTTACTCTCACTATTTATATTTTATATACTCTCACTATTTATATTTTAATTTCTCTCAAGACAGAGTCCAAAACCTCTCCATACAGGTCTTACTCTGGGATATATAACCACTGGATCTTTCCTTTTTTTTTTTTTTTTTTCTGCTATTTCTCTTTTGACTTCACTCATGTATATAACTGTGTTGGTTTTACCTTGCTAGGCAGCTGAACTTAACCACAATTGTTCTCTCACACACCCTCTTTCTCTTCCAAGTACTTATTGTCTACCAGCACAGCTCAGAATTACAAATGATTTCACATCTTGGTAGATGTCTGTGCTCTGGATGGAGACTCTTCTTGTTTCTGTCACCTGATTCCATAAAGGAATGTAAGCTTATCTTTTATTTCTATAAATTAAGAGCTGAATGTTATGCTTACTAATTTTAATGGTTGTTCAAACAAGAAAATAAAATGTTGTCTCCTTTTTCCCCTGTTTTTAGTAGGAAGCATGTGAATACTGTTACCCTTACTTCTTTAGCCCATTTACTTTTACAGAAAGACTTGTTCAAAGTAACAGCTCCAAGAAGTCTGCTGTGATAACTGCAAGGGTGACAGAATCTACAGAAAATGAGTGTGGCTTGTGAGTGCTGAAGGCCTCCTGCATATTGGGCTGCGATAGCAAATTCATAGCCAACAGGTTGAAGGAACTGGTTATTTCTCTCTACCCAGCTCTTATGGTGCTGCAACTGAAATATTGTGTTGAGGTTCACCTCTCCATGCAAGAGAGATCAACCAAGTGTCAATAACCAGTCACAGGGGCACCAAAATGATGAGGAGGTTGAAGTACTTGTTATATGAAAAAGGGATGAGGAAGCTGGGTTTGTTCAGCCTGGAAAAAAAAAAAAATGCTGGTCTGTTTTAAGTCTTAACCAGAAGGATTTTATGGAGAAGAGCTGGATTCCACACAGTGAAAGGACAAGCTGCAGAGGTCACAAGCTGAAGGAGGGGAAATTCAGACCAGCTATAAATTCACCATGGATGTGGCCAAGCACTAGTTGCCTGGGGAAGCAGTGGAATATCCAACCTTGGAGATATTCAAAACTTGACTGGGTAGGACCCAGAGAACTCTTTCCTAATTTTGAAGTTAACCCTGCTTTGACTAGAGATCTGAATGAGATGACCTCTTTTGGTCATTTCCAGTCTGAACTAGTCATTCAAAGCACCCTGATGCTTGGCATAGATAAGAAAATCTCTATAGAGAAAAGGAGGAAACAAAGTACTAATATATGCAAATAAGGAAGGAAAGAAACTTCTTGCAATTTGACAATACTCTACTTAACTTTGTTCCTGTCCTTTATTAAGCATACCCAATAGATATCAGTCCACTTACTTACCTGTGTCTTGACCCCTGCTGATGGAGATAGAACTCGTGGTTTTATCAATGCATAAATAAGCTCTTCAGCAGAGGATAAGAACAGTCTCTCTCACTAAACCAGGATGAGAATTCACTATAAATCCTTGAAATTTGAGCTCACCAGGTTATAATGATCTCCCAAGAAGATGGTTTATACAAAAGAATTTCCCTTTTCATTTAGTGGGAGTAAGGACAGATCTTTTTTCCTGTCTTCTGCCAAGCAGCTTACATTTAGTCTTTCATTGAACTTTTCTCTTTCTTTCTTTGATATCTGATTTGCTTTTATTTTCCACAAGACACTTTATTTTACTTTTAATTGATACATCCAAAAACATGTGAGGTTAGTGACACTTTCAATTATCCTGGCTGAACTTATTATTATTTAATATAATATAAAGATCAGAAGCTCAGGAATCCTTTATTTCCTTTTAATTATCTCTGATCCTCCTGTTCCTTTATCAGTTTGAATCAGTTTTATCAATTTCATACTAGCAATGAATAAAGCAGCAGTACATCTTAGAGATGAATGTAATTATTATAAAAAAAAATGTAATATTAATATTTTTACCCACTAAATCCTCTTGCAACCTATTGAAGCCCTATCCTAACTAGTATTTAGTATAACCAACAAGGAGCTCTACATTTTATTTCATTTTAAAAACTTTAGCTATTTACATATAGCTATGGATATAGCCTAGGGTGCTAAAAATTTAAGAGCTATTTTACCTCTGAAAGAGGTAAACATTTAAAAAATCATTACAAAAATATATATTTGTTTGATTCTTTCCTATTTAGTCTTTACCCAGACTTTGTCTACACTCATTTTTAATGCTTTTTAGTGTGAATTGTTATAAATTATTCTCTCTTAGATTTATGCAACATTTTCACTCTCCAGAGATCCCAGAGTAGGTTCTGCCTGGGTAGCAATGCCTACAGCAGCCTTTCTGAGAGGGGATAGGACTGCGCTGGCTGAGAACTTCCCTGCAGTCAATATCAATCAACAATAACAACGTTGGTACCAAGCAACTGAGCAAGTGCATGAACAGACCTCACAGGTTTTATCACCAAAGAACTCATGTTTTCTTCAGGGAGTGGTATAAGATGCACATCTTTGGTGAAGTTCATGCGATTTTAAAAAGCACTGAGAAAACCAGAGTTTTGAAACTCAGTAAGGTGCCTCAGGTACAATAGCAATTCAGCGTGGCAGAATGTTGTTCTGTTTTTGGATGCAGAGTGTTTGCTAATAGATACCTGACTGATTTAAAAACAAAGTAAACCAAAACAAAATGCTTCATTTGACTTCCTTCTTTGGGGAGTTAAATGTCACATAGATACGTAGATAGGTTAATTGTGGCAGGACTTGCTGATTAAATTGGAATTACTTAAAGAAGATTTGAGAAAAGAAACAAATTGAAATCAACAGGGAGTCTTCCATATGATCCTTTTCTTACTAGCCTGTCCTGTTTCCGGACTATGAGAGGGAAAAATGGACTTTAACTGGATGCTATTTAAATACTAGAGCAGGCAGAGAAAAATATTCTGATCCCAGAACCTACAACATTCTTGTGCTTCCCGATTTCTAAATATGGTCATCTATGCTAATTGCAAGACTTTTTTTCTTTCCAAATCATCCACGTTTCATTATGTCTCCTACATGCTGTTGCTTGGCAGCTGGATACTTGGTAAGAGTACAGGATATGAGAAAGCAGGGATATTTTCCTCTTGGCAGTCATGAATGAACCTTTCCTAGGAAGCGTGCTTTCTTTCAAAGACTTCTAAACCCTTCTCTGGGGAAGTAGGATACAGTTGATAGTATAGAATTTGTTTTTCGAAATAAAAAATTGCTGTTGTATGCTGAAAGGGTTTTGTGCATAAATATATTTTTATTACTTGGGGAGCTGAGAGAAGGAGGAGAAAATATTAAAAATAACAAAAACATGGTTACAGTTATCAACCACTCAGATACCCAAAGGAATGCAAATCTTGCCATATTCTAAGAAGACGTTGTTGTACTTTCATTAAAGTCAGTCCTTCAGTCTGAGATATAATATTACTTATGCTCTAAATTAGGACTGTATGGTGACTGCAACAGTCAAACCTTTGTATATCGTCATCACCTTGCAGTACATACAGTATAGGTTTGCAAACCCTGAGATAGGAATTAATTTGTGGTTGTCGTTTTATCTTGCTGGTTTTAGGTAAATTAACTAACAGTAATAATCACAGAATTTTTTGAGACAGCTATTCTTATACTTAAAATTTAACAGACAGAAGCTGAAATGTTTACAAGTATAATCCTAGAACCAGTAATTATGTAAATTTTATGTTTTCAGAATGACAATCCACCTGCAAAATACCTGGTCACCAGTGGAGGTACATTGCTTCTTAAACAACATCTACATACATTTTTCTTGTGTTTTAGAGATTTGTCTCATGGCTTCAAATGTTGCAAAGCAAGACAGCATGCTGTGACACAGCATGGGAGAAAAGAAAATAATGCATCAGCAGTGAGAAATAAAACAGCTCTGCAACTTGTTATCTGTATATTTTATTTTATTGTTATTTATTTTATCTGTATAAAGATATAAAGAACATTTGGTGGGAATATATTGCACTGATCTTCTTCAATTGCTTCAGGACTTTCACAAGAACATTATTATTATTATTATTATTATTATTATTATTATTATTATTATTATTATTATTATTATTATTATTATTATTATTTTCTTTGCCATTCCTTTTCACATCCATGAATAAAGGAGTTCTATATTATTATATCAAACGTATGGCAGAAAAAATTTTCTAGCAAAACTAGAAATTAGAGATAAAAAGTCCAATATAATGAGTGATCTCTGCTGATGCAGTGATCAGACATAACAATTTCTTCTGTGTTATTCTGCTGAATTTTATCCAGTTTAATTTTAAACTGTTATCCAAAATGGACTACATATATTATAATTTTCTAACTAAAGAACAAGAGAGATCATCTTAAGGAAAATTTTCTGTTTGTTTGTTTGTTTTCCCTCTGAATTTGCCCTGAATATATAATTTCTTTATTTTGAATCAAGTCTTTTAATTAAGAAATATATTTATAACTGTATATTATAAAATACATTTAAAATGGAAAGGGAAAGGGAAAGGGAAAGGGAAAGGGAAAGGGAAAGGGAAAGGGAAAGGGAAAGGGAAAGGGAAAGGGAAAGGGAAAGGGAAAGGGAAAGGGAAAGGGAAAGGGAAAGGGAAAGGGAAAGGGAAAGGGAAAGGGAGAGGGAGAGGGAGAGGGAGAGGGAGAGGGAGAGGGAGAGGGAGAGGGAGAGGGAGAGGGAGAGGGAGAGGGAGAGGGAGAGGGAGAGGGAAGGGAAGGGAAGGGAAGGGAAGGGAAGGGAAGGGAAGGGAAGGGAAGGGAAGGGAAGGGAAGGGAAGGGAAGGGAAGGGAAGGGAAGGGAAGGGAAGGGAAGGGAAGGGAAGGGAAGGGAAGGGAAGGGAAGGGAAGGGAAGGGAAGGGAAGGGAAGGGAAGGGAAGGGAAGGGAAGGGAAGGGAAGGGAAGGGAAGGGAAGGGAAGGGAAGGGAAGGGAAGGGAAGGGAAGGGGAACAAAAAGAAAAAAGAGAAGGAGAAAGAAAAAGAGAAGGAGAAGGAGAAAGAGAAAGAGAAAGAGCAAGAGCAAGAGCAAGATCAAGAGCAAGAGCAAGAGCAAGAGAAAGAGAGAGAGAGAGAGAGAGAGAGAGAGAGAGAGAGAGAGAGAGAAGAAAAAGAAGAAAGAATTTTTAGCTATGATACACCAGGGATGTAAAAGAGCTCTGAAGTTTCCTTTGCCATAAACAAATGTGTGCATTTAAACTAATTCAAGTACACTTAAACAGTATTTCATTAACAAACAAGTAAAATCATGGAATTCTAAAAACATTTCTTTATGGCAAACTCAGGGGAAAAAAATAAGTCATCTACTGTATTTGCAATAAAGAAGACTAACCTATATAAAGAAATATAGATTTCATTGTGCAGCAGCCATGTGGAAATGATAGCAAAATGATATAAAAATAAAAATAAAAAAATACATATTTTAAGAGCTAACAACAACTATAGTACATTTAAAAGATATAATGAAATTGTTTGTTAAATTAAACCTTGTGCTTTTTGTCCAGGGGTTTGCAAAGAGAGAACAAAGAAAAAACGTACAAGACTATGTCAAGTCTCTAAGACGTGCGTCTTGTGGATTTTCAGGACCTGCAAGTGCCATTCTGCCACCTGACTGAGTCATTGACCCAAAATACTCACTGACTTCTCTGGAAAATACTTATCCTGGTACATACAAAATTCTTCAGTTTCTGAAGGAAATAGCAAAGCTCCAGATGACAGACATAGAAAACACTGGTTCCCGTGAAAATTTAGTAAGTACTAAAAGACATCAAGATGTAGAAGAAATCAGTGGAAGTCAAGGTCACTTACAAGATGGTGGAAATGCTTGCGCTCTCTCAGTCCATTTCCCCCATGTATTTCTGTGAAAAGATGTGGCCAAAATCTGAGTTTCTCATCTGTTGGGCTGATGATAATACTAAAAAATACTAAGCTATACCTAAAAATGCAGAAAGGTTTTGGTATTTTTTGAGCAAAACCCAAGACAAATGAGGGGAGTCCCTGCTCCTGGTTCTACGTGTCACCCTGTGTCAAACTGGTTCAGAACTTGTAATTACTGTCTATAAATCAGAAAGTCTCAGTTGGTATTCTGCTCATTTCTTCATTCATAATGAATCACAATTAGAAAAAAATAATAGCTCAGTTATATTGAATAGAATGTAAGCCACAGACTCCTATATCTCACTAGAAGAGCAAACTAATATATATTGGTCCTGACAGTTTCCTTGCATTTCAAATGGGAGAAAAAAAAAAATAAGAAGAAAAAAAAAGAGGAAAAAACTTTACGATCATTTTATCATTTTGTCTTCTTTCAACAGATTGTATCATTACTTAATGACAAAACTTCTTGAGTAATTTTAGTGGATATATTTTCCAGTGAGTCTACTTTTGTTTCAGTGTAATAATTTATTTGATTAGGCTTTTTGTGAATGTTATTAGAAACTATCTTGCAAACCATCTGTTTAAACAGACCTCAACCCAAGATTTATCACTATTCTATTCACAAGAGTTTTCAGGTAATTCTTCTGCTATTGGTCTCTGAAGTCATGACATGGTTGATCTACCTTGATTTTTTCTTTATTTGCATAATTGCATAAGGGAAATCCATTTCCTTTTGAAACAAATATAATGTAGATCTCAATTTAAGTTTCATCAAACGTATTTTCTTCATCAAATAAATTACTACTATAGTCCTGAAATGTACTTTTCATAGACATTCATATTGTAAGATTTAGTTAGAAAATTACTAAGAAAATTACTAAGAAACGTGGGATCATAGTATGACTTGGAAATTATAAAACAAACAAATGAACACTTATTTCTTACTGCTATTACACACTTTCAGTGAAGTTTTGTTTACATTCCTTCCAAAAGAATATCCCTACTTCAGAAATAATCGGAATTTCTTAGTTTGACAGAACAAACGTTCTTACCACTCCTGAGATTTACATGAATGATTCAAATGGACTGTTTTAAAGTCATTTCATCAGAGGTCCTTATTCTTCCACTGTTCTTCTCAGAGGTGAATGCTCTTTCCTGTAGGTCACTATAAAATTTGTTGGTGTTACCTGTTTCTAATGTTATTGTGTTGTTGCAATATTGCTGAATGTGACCCTTACACTTCCCACAGACAGTTCCAAAGAACTGAAGATGGGCAAATCAAAGCTTTATAAAATAATAAAGGCAGGCAGTATCAAATAAACAGTCTGTCTCTGCAGCAGAGGGGCAGTTTATTTTAGTGGTTTTCAAAGATGAAAGCAAGTTTCAGTGACAGACTGTCCATGTAATACCAGGAGGTTGAAAATAACAGAAACCAAGAGATTACCCTGCTCTAAAGATACTTCAAGTACAAGGAACCAGTGAGTGCAAATGTTATTCTGCCAGAAAGTAAGGGAAGAAGAAAAAAAAAAAAAAAAAGGGTAACAGAAGGAAAGGAGTCATACAAACTGAAAACAGGCGTATTATATGGCTATTGCGAGTTGGTTGTTCTGTTTTGTTTTGTTTTTATTGTGAGTTTGTGCTTTTTGGTGTTGTTTTCTTGTTTGTTTTGTTGTTGTTGTTGTTGTTGTTTTTTCCAGCCCAATGACCATTAAAATGTGTGTGAAAAGATTCAGCATCTTTCTCTGTCTTCTCCTGTAATAGATCTCATTTCAGTTACACAGGAAAGAACGGGAAAAACAAAAATAAAACAACAATAAAAAAATCAAACTACTCTTTTTTAACTTGAGAATAAAGTACCAGCAAAATAAAAAGGTTCCAGTCTAGCCAAGTCCATCTCATATTACAGCTTTTAAATGATTATTTTAACATTCTAAAGCCTTTATAAATCTTCCACATGTGTACATCTGTCTTGCTAAGCCTCAAGTTCAATTACTGCAGATTGTGGTTTAGTGCAGGATATGGTGTTTTATACTAAATACAGGTCCTCCACATAGGTTATTATACATGCATAGTATATTGCATGTATATTTTGATAGCACAAAACCTGAGAGTTTTATTTCTTGCAAGATTATCTGCTAAGATTAATAACAATTATATAGTTATACATAGTGGGTTATACATATGGCTATGTGCTACTAAAGTTTTCCAAGTGCAGCTGGAACATAAAAAGGGCAGAAGTGGAGTTAGCAGAAGTTGGTTCCTATTATTATGGACTTGGATGGTTAATATAGAGTTGAGCACACTGTAAATCCACTTCAATTTCCTGTCTACCTAATTCAAGAATGACCTAAAAATCTCTGATTGCTATAAATACCAATGAAGGAAATCACTATTTAGAGAATAAAGAGGGAAAATACATATTTTAAAAATGCAGAAATATCTAATATAGGCCAAATATATGAAACTGTCTCCTGATCTTGGTGTCCTTTTAGAATGTTTTGGGGTATTTGTTTGTTTTTGTTTGATTGTTCATTTTGGTTTGTTGTTTTTTTTTCTGAGGAGAGTGGTAAGAACTTTTGGTGTGGAATTTTTAAAATGTAAAATTATGGCATATACAATAGGATGGACTGAACTCTCAGAAAGTTTGCAGATGACACCAAGCTGAGTGGTTCAGTTGATAAATCAGAAGGAAGGTCCAAAGGGACCTGGACAAGCTTGAGAATTGGGTCCATATGAACCTAATGAGGTTCAACAAGTCCAAATGTAAGGTGCTACACCTAGGTCAGGGCAATACCAGACATGAGGACAGACTGGGAGAACTCATTGAGAACATCCCTGCGGAGAAGGACTTGGGAGTTCTGGTGGATCAAAAGTTTGGCATGAGCAAGCAGTGCATACTTGCAGCTCAGAAGGCCAACTGCATCCTGGGCTGCATCAACGGAGGAGTGACCAGCAAGTTAAGGAAGATGATTGTGCCCCTTTATTATGGCCTTGGACCCAGCTGGAATACTGCATCCAGGTCTGGGTTCTCCAGCACAAGCATAATGTTGATCTGTTAGAACAGATCCAGAGGAGGGCCACAAAGACTATCAGAGGTCTGGAACACCTCTCATTTGAAGAAAGGGTGAGAGAGGTGGGGTTGTTCAGCCTGAAAAATAAAAGGCTCAAGGGTGACCTCATTGCAGCTTTGCAATACTTAAAGGGGGCTTATAAACAAAACAGAGAACAACTATTTGGTTGGGCAGATAATGACAGGAAAATGGGGAGTGGTTCTTAACTAAAAGAGGGGAGGTTTAGATTGCAGGTTTGGAGGAAATTCATAACTCAGAGGGTGGTGAGACACTGGAACAATTTGCCCAGAGAAGTTGTTGATGCCCCATTCCTGGAAGTGTACAAAGCCAGGTTAGATGAGGCTTTGGCTCTGGGCAACCTGGTCCAGTGGGAGATGGCCCTGACCATTGCATGGGGGTTGGAACTAGATGATTTTTAAGGTCCCTTCTAACATAAACCATTCTTTGAAAGCTAGTGACCATGAGCTGAGAACTCTTTCTGGCTTGTGGTTATGTGACACATAACATGTTTTGAAAATCCCAGCAGCCTACTAGCATGGCTGCTTATTGGCCATGTTGATGGGCAGAGGAGTTGCTCTTGCAAATATAGCCATCTGCTTCATAGTGCAGTAAACCTGATTACACCAGTTATGGATCCAAAGCTCTGTTAAGCAACTATTTATATCATGGTACTGACAGACCACAGGGAGATACATTATAGCCACCTTCCTTGGGTATTATCTGTAAGAAGGGAGTATAAACACATATTTTTTGTTTGTTAATATTTTATAACATTGGATGCATATATAGCATTATGTTTATTTATAATTTATATTTAATTGTGTATAAATATATATTATACATACATTATATAATAATACTGATCATTGTAATAATTTATGCGTGGCTATAATGTTCTATGTTGTCTATCTATATATTTATATTTAGTTTGTATGTAGAGAAGTTTGTTATAATTGTTCTTTTATCTTGACAACATCTGTTCTTGGAGATGAAAGCTATATCATTTCTTAGTAAGCTGACCCCCAGCAGTGTCAAAAGCCTCACCTTCTAACAACAAGTTTGTTGTTTTGATAACACAGATAATTAAACCCAAAAGAAAACAGGAACTTGCTTTCCATGTCCTCTCTGCCTTCATGGAATTATCTTCATGGTTTTAATAACACATATGGGTAAACCTAAAAAGGAACACTGAACTCTTAATATTCTGATTTTGTTGATGAATTGGCTAAATCTTTGTCTAGGACAGTGTAGGACACTGGGAAAAGGTATTCTTTCTTTCCAATATTCCCCTAGAGTCTTGAAAATAGCATTCACATAGAAACAAAAAAATTACTCTTCACTATTGCTACTCATGTCAGATGTAGACAATGTGTAGCTGAATTTTTAGCCACGCATTTTTGACCTTTTGTGACCAGTGACAAGGCTGAAAAAGAACATAGAGATGTAGATAAGATATCTAATGAATATTTAAATATCCAACTTCCTCAGAGAAAATATATTTTCAAATGTAAAAATAAAAAAAATCCCCCCCCCCCTTTTTTTTTAAGGAAAACTTCTCTGTTACAAAATAATAAAACTCAAATTATAGGGCATTCTACAGCTTCCCATACCCCAAATCTGTTTCCTTGTTTTTATTTCCAGGCGAATATTATTTTAGTTGCATAACTGGCAGAAGGAACAAACCAAATCTGTCTTGTTTAAGCTGCAAGAATGACCACACATACAAAATCATTTCTGAGCACCTTTTTTAAACATTCTTTAAAAATTCTAGGTAGTCTCACTACCTAGAATTTGCTTAACAGAAACCCCTAAACTTACGTAGCACAGACAGATCAAATGATAACTGTTGGAGAATGATGAGGGAGTGGTGGAAATTATCTCCAGGTGTCCATCTCTACCAATCACTGTTAATTTCTGCAAAATCTTCTGAATTGTGAAATTTGTATTTTGTATTGGTATTAACACAAAGATCTCACATTTTTACAAGGTGAGACTGACTTCTTTTCTTGATTAGCTGAATTATTTGTTGCCACAGATAATGCATTATGTGTGAAAGAGGCCCTGAATACAGTAGCTGTTACTTCTATAGTTTTCTCAGTTGGTGACAATTGTATTACTAATCTTTAGGTACTATTGAAGAATTTATAGATAAAAAAAAAAAAATCAGTGGCAAAAAAAATACACTCAGACCCGTTTATTTTGTTCTCATTCACAGTGCAGGATGTTGCCATAGACATCTTTTTCATGTATTATATTTTTATCATAGAATCGTAGAACAGATTGTGTTGGAAGGAACCTTAAAAATCACCTAGTACCAAGCCACCTGCCATGGGCAAGGACACTCCCCACTAAACCAGGTTGCTCAAAACCCATCCAAACTGGCCTTAAACAGTTCCAGGGATGGAGGACCCACAGCTTCTCTGGGCATCCTATTCCAGTGCCTCAACACCCTCACAGTAAAGAATTTCTTCCTTATATCTAATCTAATCTAATCTAAACTAATCTCTTTCAGTTTAGAACTACTCTCCCTTGTCCTATCACTGCACTCCCTGATAAAGAGTCCTCATCTCCCTCCTCATCTTTTCTGCAGACCCTCTCTAAGTACTGGAAGGTCTCTTCAGAGCTTTCTCTTTTCCAGGCTGTACATTCCTAACTCTCTCAGCCTTTCTTCATAGGAGAGGTGCTTCAGCCCTCTGATCATCCTTGTGACATTCCTCTGGACTGACTCCACCAGGACCATGTCCTTCTCAAATTGGGAGCCCCAGAGCCGAATGCAGCTGTGGCCTCAAGAGAGCAGAGCAGAGAGGGAGAATCGTCTCCTTCAACCTGCCGGCCTTTTGATATGCATTGAACATGAATCTTTTGACATAGCCTAATATACAGCTGGTTTTCATACATAATGTAGAACTGGTGGAATGATCTGGGGAGGAAGGCACTGATAAATGCATTCAGGTTTAGGGAATGGTTCCTTCCAAGAGGTGGGAGACCTTATACTACCCCGTCACAGTGAGACCATTCAGAACTTAAATACCATAGAGATAAAAGCATATATTTGCTTAGCTGAAATAGTCTAATGAGCAAACAAGACATCTAAATACATACGTGTCACAAAAACAAACTGTTTCAAAATCTGTTTCAATTAACATTTAGATTAGGTATAATTTTTAATTCTACCTTTTGTGGCTCAGATCTTGAGATCTTTTTTTTTTTTTTTTTTTTTTTTTTTTTTTTTTTTGTATGCTATAGACCTCTCTTTGGGATTTTCTGAAATTCAGGACTTCTTCAGGACTTTCTCTTCTGCACTGAGGTGTTTCTTAGGGTACAATTTCAGATTACACTTAATCAGATCTAACTGATGTCTTTGGAAAAAAAAAAAAAAGTCATGACTTTCCTTTTTTTTTTTTTTTCTGACTCCAGGCTATGGGTTGCTGTCTCTCCCTCTCACTGGATTTAATATTCGTGCAGTTACAAGATGGGCTGGCTCACCTAGCTGGTCTCATCAAAATATTGAATTATTTGTTCAAGATACCTCCAAACTCAAAAGCTCATCAAAATTGTACAGACTCTACATCTGACCAAAGCAACAGGTAAAACTGTGCCTAGGGTAGGGGCAATATTTGATGTTTACATAAAACATAACATGAAACTGCACCCTTACTCCTTAAGTTGATCAGAAAAGAATGTTGACTTGCTCAGCCTGCAGCTTGGAAAACACCTTCATTTCTGGTCATAGCCCCATTAAGCCTCTAGATATCTAGTTAAGCTAAAATACAGGCTTATGGATCCCTTAAAAAAAAAATCTTTTTCTCTTATTCTCCACTCCTCCAGTTGTCCCACATTCCCAGTGTGTGCTCCCGAGGCTTGCCTGAGCCCCCACAAAGCATTCACTAGACCCTTTTGTAGGGCAGTTCATCTCACAAGCTTGCCAAGCTTAACCTGTAAAAAATGGCTTTTCTTTTGCATTGCTGAGTTGAGTTGCATCAGAAAAGAGTCTGAAGAGCATCAAAGGTTTCACTAAAATGAAGCAGAGAGAGAATTCACAGAAACAGATGCTGCTTTTATCTGAAAGTTGTTGGGTATTGACTTCTCATCACTAGTTACTGCCTTCTGGTGTTTGAACCACAAGTGGTGCTTTAAAACAACAAAACAGAAACATCTAAGCAAACTCCCTCATGGTTTCTGAAACATTTGTCGTGTTGACCAAAATGGCTCTTGAAATTCAACCTCAGTTCACATATGGTTTCATCTGCCCCTGGAGCTGTATTTTGGGGCTAAGGAAAAAAGAGTGCTTTCTGTAAAAAATTGACAATTTGCTTTCCTCTTCTTCCAGAGCCCCAAAGTGTGTCTTCAATACAATTTGGGCAAAGAATTTCTCTAGAAGTGAATCTAGTGAACCTAGACATGAAGTCTGTGACACATTAAATGCAGGACTCCCAGCAAGACAGCAAACACCCTCTGCATCTGAAAGGCCTTGTGCTTTGATAGCTCAAGAGGATAGAATTATTATTGCCCTTGTCTGGTAATTTTATCATGGATTATCTTGATTTTCTTTTGCATACATTGTAATGTCATCTAGTTTAATTCTACTTAAAAGGACTGACTGCATAAATGTCAGATGTGGAAACAGAAAGTCAATATGAATTCAATAGATTGCACTTGTCTAAATTCAGTAGTGGATCTGGGAATCTTGGAGTTGGCTGGTGTACAACATAAAGCACAGAGCACAGGGTAAGGGGATAAGAAAGTCAACTAAAGTGCATAGAATGTGCAAAACAGCCTTGTTCATCTTCTAAAGAATTGTGTCTGATTTGACTTATATAAATGGAAAACATCACTGGATATCTAACAGTTTCTGTAAAACCTTGCAGGTGGCTGAAATGTTTTTTTTTTTTTTTTCTTTTTGTTTTTGTTTTTTTTCTCACTGAAGCAAGTTGCATTCTAAATTTAAAGACAAATGCTTTGCTTGGTAGAAAGATTTAACACTTTGGCAGCTCTTCAGCTTTTCAGAGTCCTGCAAAAACATTAGCACAAGAGTGTTGACTCCTGCAAAGCAGGCAAATATTATTGTCTTCTTTTTATACATGGGCAGCTTGTGAGACAGAGGCTGCGGCTTGCCCAGGCCCAAGACCACACAGCAAGCTGGTGGAAGAGCCAGCACTAGCATTCAAGCATTCCTGGATCCCAGCCTAGCGCACAATCCACTAGACAGCCTGTCTGCAGCACTTCACTATTGCTGCATGAAGCTACCCAGTTTTTGCTTCATGAATATCTGACTGTGAAAAATTATGCTTTTTGCAAGTGTTTATGGGATTGCTCCAGGGCAAAGCTTCACTACTGCTGCCGGAAAATACAGATTACTCCAGCAGAAATGTGGGGGGAGGGAGAGAAACATTATGGAAAACAATTGTAAACCAACTGTCTTAGTACCCAATATCAAGCAAAAACTAAATAAATAAATAAATAGAAAATAAAAGTTCCAGTCAAAACTGCCTTTCAGATTTACTAACTCAGGAAAAAAACAGTGAGGAGGTTATTTTATTTTCAGTACCTGTATGGACAGATTTTCCTGTTTCCCTATGAAATAATGAATTCACATGGTCCTGACTCACATGAAAGTTCAGTTGAGGAAACTGAGGTACTAAATAATTGATTGTAATTGAGGAAAAGCTTTGCAGGTGCCTCTAGAAAATGCAGCTGCAGCCCGAGGAATGGGGACACACTGGGCCTCAATGTGGGGGGGGGAAGGAACAGTATAGCTGCTTTATGGCAACATAGTTGTGTGACTAAAAAGCACCTATACATGTGCTGTTGGTACTTCAAGAAAAACATTTGGACTTCCTTATTTTGCCCAGTAAATTCATATCTGTGTTTTGCAGATATGCTAATGGCATAGAGAAGTTACAAAAGAATTAAGAAACACATCGGTAGGGAAAGTTTGGCAAAGGTAATTTTTGAAATTCGAGTTTGGCAAGCATGAGGGAGAGATTCCATGAGGGAGCTCTGCTGGAGCTTCAGGTATGGGGCAGGTTCTCCTTCAATGCTGGTGGGCTATCCAGGACCCTTTAACAACTGTGTTGGGGCATGATTTTTGCATCACCACCACAGGCAATGCTATTTTATGAATACTTAATATTGATTCTAGGGTTACCCTTCAGCTTTACAATATTGGTTTGCTATCATCTGTTCCTGGTTGAGCCAGAGAAACTAATGTTAGGTATCATGCTGAATCCTGTATCTGATAAATGCCCAACTTTAACACAACTTATGAATCCAGTTTTGAACTGTTGCTTGGTGTGGTCCTCGTCTTACAGGCATTTACTGCCAGGGCCAGCCTAGGAAAAGGGGAAAATATGTGGGAAGGGAGTCTGTGACTTGGGGAGAAGATATGCCTCATCCAGGGTGAAGAAAAGCACAGTTCTTTGCTGAGCTCAGGTGAAAAGGAACCTTCCATGCAGAGTTTAACTCTATTTTTGCAGTAGTTCCCTGGACAGATGTATAGTAATAACATTCCTTCCAACTCTCCTTCAAAAAGTTTTCATAAACAGTGCTTCATTATGTTGGCATCCTACCTTCAGATGATACAGATAACACAGCATAGCCTGCAGTGTGATATTAAACACCTAGATAAAAATTCCTGTCTCTGTAATACACTGTAAACTCTGCTGAACTCACTCTTTTTTTTTTTCCTTTTTTCTTTTTCTTTTTCTGTGAGTCTGTCCTCCTTTCTCATTTCTGTTGCATCTTATTTTCTAACAGACTGCAATGGATCCTAGTCTATGCCATGGCTACATATACACAATGAAATTACTTACATCCAGAGCATTGGCATGTGACTACCCATCCTGTTTAATTGTTAGCATGCTCCCTTGAACAATGTTAATTTCTGAGCACAGTCCTAGCCTCTTCCAGTCACAGTTTGGTGGATCACATAGGTCAGGGTGCACAGCAAGGGCTAGGAGGGCAGTGGGAAGAGGTTTAAATGTAGGAATGCCAACCATGGGGACATACAGCAGGCTCTGGATATTTTTGTTTATTAATATAGAAGTAAATAGAAGTAATATGTGTGACTAACATTTGTCCCACATTCTTTGTCTTCTCACCACTCTCAAAGAAGAAAAATAGACCTTAATGAAGGCTTTGTTTCAGTAGTGGTTTGTTTGCTTTTTTTTTTTTTTTTTTTTTTTTTGTGTGTGTGTGTGTGTGTGAGAGAGAGAGAGAGAGAGAGAGAGAGAGCATGTGTTTGTGCACAGGGATATTTGGGATTTTTATTGTTTGTTTTAATATAAAGCCTTTAATGCTGATACACTTTTATGAGTTAGAGGAATCAAGGATTTAGTGGATTTAGGCCTTGCAGAGTAGAAGGGAATGCAGCCTATGATGGTCTCAAGTCTCTGAAGGAGTTCATTTCAGAGCTTTGGGCCTGAAATGTCCCAAATGGCTGAGAAAGCTATAATTCCTGCACAACTTAGCATTATGCTTTGGTACAGAGAACCCCTGTGTTTGAGCAGTGAAGACATTGTACCTTGTTCATTGTCCTTGAGCAATAAAGATGTTGTTGAAGATGATGTAACCTTCTCAGAGGGTTACAAAGTTCTTTACATAACTTGTGTCAAGGACATGAAGAACTTTGAGGATAAAGGCTGAAAACACTGTACTCACAACAAATGACTGATCTTTTCATTTCATATCTAAAATTGTGCTCTAAGGAATATTAGTGCATTAACTCTGTCGATATTGAGTCAGAAAAAGAACAGGAAGTTTTCTAAAATGAATAGAAATTGATTTAAAATATCATGTGTGGGAATGATGATTTTTTCAGAAATAAAGAGAGGCAGGGATGAACCGTGAAAAAAAAATGGTGGTTGACAGTCTGATATAATGAGGGAGTGAGGCACTGAGCAACTGTGTTGTGGTCATATAGATGTGTTGTTCTGGAAGCAGTAGCCAATGTCCTTGTACTTGTATGCTGCCTGGTTACCAATAAAAGAAATAAATGTGTAAGTATTATAGACAAAGGCTCCTCACTTTGAGTGAAGTCAGTGATTCAGATAATTAAAAAATAATTCAATGTCTCTGAGCCAGCATACCCCTGTTTTCTGATGGGTTGTGAATATTTTATTTTTAGGCATTTCCAATTGATACAAATAGTGGTGAGACAAAGAAAGAAAACTCAAATCATCCATTGCTCCTTTTCCAATGTAGCCATGTTTTGGACAATTGGGAGCTCATATTGTATGTATGAATCCTATCTGAAAGCACTTTGATGGAAAAAGTTATATTTCACCAAATGCCACATTCAGACAAAGTTTCTGACTATTTATCTGGTAAAGGGGCAATGGCATTTTCTGGCATAAACAACATTTAGAAGCATGTAAGAAAGTAATTTTTTGAAAAGCCATATACACACTTCTGACTTTTCAGAAAGGTTAAAACTTTATGAGATTCAGAATCAAAAACTGATGTGACCTACATAAAAGAATCACTCTGATTTCTTAATTAAACCAAGCTGTATCTGCACACTTGGTTAACAGCCGCCAAAGAAATTATGTAATAAATCTTCTGACTGTCCTCCAAGAATGTGGAAAGGAAGGCAGTGATGAAGAGGACAGTGGTGAGGAAGATGGGAATGTTACATCTTATCCTCTTTAACGTCCCCTTGTAGAGGGGCTGAGGCTTCCAGCACACAAGCCAAACAACTGAAATGATCACATCTGTAGCACTAGGCTGGGGAAAGAAGAGTCCAAATGTTTTAACAGCTGCTTTTTTTTTTTTTTTTTTTTTTTTTTTTTTTTTTTTTTTTTCCTTTACCTAGTTTGCTTCAGGATCCAATTTCTTTCTGAAGGGGTGGGCTCAGTGCCTGCCAGGAGCCCAGCAGGGAATGTTTACTCTGAGACACACTGAGATTTTTCCCTCTCTTCTCAAGTGATTTTTTTTTTTTAAAGAGGGAGGGTAAGAAATTCTCTCAAGAAAGGGTCTCATAAAACAAACACACCTTATGAAAATGTGTTAATTTGAAAGTTCTTTTTCTGTTTTATGAAAAAGGTATGTGAAAAATAAATTGAGGAAAGCCACATCACACATTAATGCTGCATTGCTGTCTTCTGTGTCTGCTGCAAAAGGCTTGTCATTTACAGTGTCTCAGGCAAGGACATTAACTACCCTGTGGATTTCCTGCAATTTCTGCTTTTGCTTGCTCTCCATCAGAGCAGCTGTATCACTGCCAGCCTCTAGCAGAGCCAGACAAAGCTGCTCTGAACTGTGATTTGCACCAGTACAATTTACACCAGTTCCACGCAGATTTCTGTTATTAGAACTAGTTTACTCAATACACACCAGATGTAGTTGCACTTATGGTAAATTTACTGAATGGATGAACTCTCCCATGCCAGACAGTCTAACATACAGAGTGTGGTTCATCAGAGATAGTAAGCAATGTCAAAGAGCCTGACAATGTTTCTATTTTCTTCTCCTGATTCCATAAACAGAGCTTCACTTTTATATTTGAGAGATTTCAAGTCAGTGGATATACAAACAACACAGAGGGAACAAATATGTTCAAGTCATTGATGATAAATGAACAGGGTGACGAGAGCAATATCCTTCATTCCTTCCCCCAGCTTCTGCACATGCCCACTGTTCACAGACAGATGGGAGAACAAAAAAGTTTTTAAAGACTGTTGTGGTTTAACCCGGCAGGCAGCTAAGCACCACACAGCCATTTGCTCATTCCCCCCCCTACTCACAGCGGGATGGGGGATAGGCTTGGAAACAAAAGTAAAAATGCATGGGTTGAGATAAAGACAGTTTAATAGGACAGAAAAGGATGCGAAAATGAAAATAATTATAAATGAATATACAAAGCAAGTGATGCACAATGCAGTTGCTCACCATCCACTGACTGATGGCAAGCCTAACCCCAACAGAGGCCCCTCACCCCAACCAACCACCCCATTTTACTGTTCATCTTGACATAACATGGTATGGAATGATGACTTTTGCTAGCTTGGGTCAGCAATCCTGTGTCACCTTCCAGTTGGCAGGGCAGCATGAGAAACTGAAAAGTCCTTGGCTGTGTGCAACAACTAAAACACCATCATGTTATCAACATTATTAAATCCAAAAGATGGTACCATACCACCTACTAGGAAAAAAACTTACTCTATCCCAGCTGAAACCAGGACAATATCCATCTCCTAATTCCATGCCATCTATATTGGAAAGCTCAGGTCTTGCTTTCCAATATATATATCCGAAATAATCACCACCTTTCCTGTCCTTTGATATATACACATACACAGATATTCTCTTAGTCTATTTCCCTCTGAAATGTCCAGAGTTCATTTAGTCCATGACTTTGGACTCCAGCTGTCATAACAGTCTTTCAGGGCAGAAGAGACTGTGTGTGGTGTTGGATTGTTGCATACCGAAGCCAGTTCTGATTCCATTTTTTCTGGTTCCATCAGAATTCATTCATCATTAATCTGGGTGATTCTTAATGTGATACCATTGATATGGCATAAAGAAACCATAGTGGTGGTGTCATACAGCATTACATAGCAATTAACATCATACAATTCAAATCATTGGATATTCTCACCCAACACCAAATCCCCTTGAAGTACACGTAGGACTTCCCCATCCTTCTCCATTATCCACCAAGTGCATGCAGGTCCTGGAGAAAACCCACAGATGGATTTGCCTTTTTTTGAGGTAGAGATAGCCCAGACTGTCTTCCCCAGCATGTTTTTTTTATTTGTTTATTTATTCATTTTTTATGTGCACTACAGGGACTTTATCACCTTCTACAATACATAAAAGTTTTGAATCAGCAGGCTTGGCTTGGTTGGCAGATCCCTTAATGTACTTACATTGTATCCCAATGTTTGAATGTCCCAGCATCCATTACCTTCAGTGTAGTCTTTAACAGGCCATTGTATTGCTTGATTTTCCTGGAGGCTGATGCATGATAAGGGATGTGATATACCCACTCACTACCATGTTCTCTGGCCAAGTGTCTATAAGGTTGTTTTGAAAATGAGTTTCATTGTCTGACTCAGTTCTTTCTGCGTGCCATGTCAACACTGGACTTGCTTTTCAAGGCCCAGGATAGTGTTCTGAGTGGTGACATGGGGCACAGGATATGTTTCCAGCCATCCAGTGGTTGCTTCCATCACTGTAAGTACATGGCACTTGCTGTTGCGGGTTTGAGGAGTATGATATAATCAGTCTGCCAGGCCTCCCCATATTTATATTTCATCCATTATCCTCCATACCAAAGAGGATTTAACTTTCTGGTTTGCTTGATTAGAGCACATGCTTCACAATCGTAAATAACCTGTGCTATAGTGTCCATAGTCAGGTCCACCCCTCGATCACAAGCCTACCTATATGTTGCATCTCTGCCTTGATGGCCTGAAGTGTCATGAGCCCATTGAGCTACAAATAATTCACCCTTATGTTGCCACTCCAGGTCCACCTGAGCCACTTCAATCTCAGAAGCCTGATCCACTTGCTGTTTTGTTGTTATTTTTTTGTGACATTGTTCAGCGGCCCAATTTTTGGGCATGTGAGCATCTACATGATATACTTTTACAACCAGGTTCTCTACCCGGGCAGCAATATCTTGCCACAGTGCAGCAGGCCAGATGGGTTTGCATCTGCACTACCAGTTGCTCTGCTCACATTGCTGTAACCACCCCCACAGGGCATTTGCCATCATCCATGAATCAGTACAGAGATCAAGCACTGGCCACTTTTCTCATTCAGCAATATCTCAAGCAAGCTAGATGGCCTTCACTTCTGCAAATTGTCTCAATTCACCTCCTTTGCCAGTTTCTGCAATTTGCCATGTAGGAGTCCGTACAGCAGCCTTCTGCCTCCAAAGTTGTCCCAAAATACAACAGGACCTATCAGTAAACAGGGTATATTGCTTCTCATTTTCTGGTACCCTATAAAATAGGGACTCTTCAGCATGTATCCCCTTCTCCTCTGGTGTCACCTCCTCCTCTGATGAAATCTTTGCCTTCTCACCAGTCCATGATCACTTCCAAGGTTCCTGGGCAACTGGTGTTTCCTATTTGAGTCCATTGCATGAGTGCGACTCACTTACTCCACATCGCATCAGTCGCATGATGTGTAACAAGGACCCTCCCTTTGAACAAACATCCAGGCCGGCACTGGCAGTCAGGGTGCCAGGAGGAGCTGTGCTTCAGTACCAGCCACTTCTGAAGCAGCTCAAACCCCTTCATATGCTGCCAATATCTCCTTTTTACTTGGAATACAGTGGGTCTTGAATCCTCAGTATCCATGACACTAAAACCCTAGGGGTGGACTTCAAGTCTCCCCTGCTGTTTTCAGCCAGACACTCTAGGTAGGGACATTCTCCCCTGCTGCAGTGTGGAGCACATTTTTTACACCTGGTCCTGCCCAGACTGTCTACTATGAAGAAATTAACTGTAGCCCAGCTTAAACCAGGACAAGCTAAAAATAAGATTATCAGCCTAATACAGTTACCCGAGACAGTAGGTTGGACTAAAACAAAGAGAAACAAACAACAAGAAACAAACCAACAAGAAAACCTGTCTGACAGTAAGATGTATTTGTCTGGTGATGATTCGAGTGTAATTTTGTCTCGTTGCTTTGAGAGAGTAGAGCTGCATGTTCATGTGTGGTCCCAGTAATCAGGGTGTGGTCAGATTTTTGAGCTCTGGGAAGGGGTTTTTGGAACCGTCCTGCTAACTTCTTTAAGCAGACAGCGTTTCATCCCACAAGAAATATTATGAACTCATGGTATTTATGGCTCTCAGTGTCTGCCAGTCCTCATTGGAGTAATCAGTACAGAACAATTATGTTTGCAGTGCTCAACTTCTCAGTGATGAAGTCAGGTCTTTTCCTGGCTTATTGAATGGTAAGTCTCTGATGAACATGTTTTTTTGTTGTTGTTGAGGGGTTTTGTTTGTTTGTGTTTGTTTTTGTTTTCCCCATTTTTTGCCAGTATGGAGTATGGATAGAAACCTCTTTACTTTTATTTCCTGATGGCACTTCAAGTCTAAATTATCTTTAGAAATTGTATTTTGGTTTAGCCATCCGCTTACAGAGACCCATTTGCTTGACTTCTTCTGAATGGAATTTGAGAAATGGCAATCTAAGTAAAGTTGTGATTTGGTTCTTGGAGATTACTAACAAAAGGGAAGAGGGAACAAAAGGAACACCAATTATTTGACAACTTCACTAACTTCCTCACTTCCACATGCTATACAGAGTATCAGCTTTGATCTAAAAACCTCTCAAATGTTGCCAACCAGGACTTGAGAAGTGTTCATTCACCCTGTGAACTGAAGCAACTCAGCATAGCAGACTCTAATCACTTGTGGTGTTAGCCTAACCTTCACTTCCCTCTGTGCTCTGTAACTGACATAGTTTGTTGCCATGTAGGATGAGGTTCTGGTCAGAGTAGTCAGACTTAAATCCAAGCTGCTGACATGAAGGGCAAACTTATTCCTATTGCTGTCTCCAAACCTTCTAATTCACTTGTCTGAGCCATATATCCCAATCTGGCTACAAAGGTACTATGGCCAGCATAAATGAGTATTGTGAAATCTGGAAACTGCTCTGGCTAGCCATGAAGCACAATCTAAATTTAGAGGACTACTACATTTCCACCATATCATCTCTTGATTTAATTTCATGTGAAGTTACAGGGGTTAAGAGCTTGATTCGGGTGAAGCTGCTTCTTTACACAGTGGTATTAGTGCAGGTTGAGTTGTCTGTCCAGTTATGAACTTAAGTATTGTGTCAGGGTCTCAGTTCTCAGCCAGTAACTTGTTTGCTCTGAATAACAGTGACAGCTTTGTTATATGTATTTATATTTCTAAAATGTGTGCCCTAGGCTATTAATAAGGGACATGAAATGAATCCAGGGATAAGGAAATCAAATAACCTGTGTGACTGTGTTGTATTGGTCATCTTGCACCAAGAGAGCCAAAAGAGCCAAAAAGCAACACGGGGACCAAAAGTCTTCTTATACAATTTACAAAATAGCTTTTTATGTCAGGCATCACCAAACAGCTCCTTACTAGCTATGCAGTAGCAACCAGGTATTTTCCACCTGACAGAGCACAGCACTGAGACAGATCCAGAGATGAGAGGAAATGGGCCCAATGTGATTCCCCACAGGCTGATCGGGGCCATCCAGGTCTACAGGTACCCTCAGGGCACCCCTGACACAAAAGGATGAGATAAACCTCAGAAAAAACAAAAAACAGCCTTAAACTGAAACATCACATGTGGGGCAGGTACAAGACGATTAAGAGTTTGGAAATCATGTGGAGTTACAATGAAAGCAGCATCAGTGAAGTTGCAATTGTTCAAGAATCAATTAGATATCTCTCATGAGAATATTATATAGAAACAACACCTAATGTCTATAGTTTCATAATGAGATCTGTTAGGGTTTTATTAATTGCTCAGTCTTCTCCTACAAATAAATTGGAGTGATTGTCAGAAGTGGGAAAAGCAAGACAGCTCTCAACGGGGAGATGAGCTGGGCCTGGTGGGGGCTGCCCATGGGGTTCCTTGGTGCTCAGCTTAGGGCTTGGGAAGACCTGAAATAACTTGTCAGCAAGCAGCAAAAGCAGGGCTGCTCTCTAAGGGTAGAAATCTGGGAGCCATGGGATACCCACCAGGCAGGGCACATCCCACAGTGACGAATCAAGGCAGGCCAAGGGACAACATCCAGGTCCAACAAGGAACACAAATCATAAGGCAATAGTGTAATAGGCAGGTCTGAGATCAGCCTGGGAAGTCATTTTGTAGATCAGGGTTAGGATTGAGTCTAATGATTATCATGCAGGGCTGTGGTGACAAAGTAGAGCAAAAGGCAAGCCAGCCCCCATGTGCTGAGACAAAACCCAGCATTACCCCATAGCTCAGCACTCATCCAACAAAGCTTAAACTACTGCAAGATACCTTGGGCTAAGCTTAAATAGCATTCCTGGGATCATCCTGGGATCATCCTGGGATATCACCATTTCATGTAAATGGTGGTTTAATTGAAATCTCTTTTCATATAATATGGATGAAAATTGAAAAGAAAAAAAAAAAAGAAAAGAAAAGAAAAAAAAAAGTGAAGAAAGAAATTAAATGCCTGTTTTCGCTTCACAAATAAGAGGATTCCTTCAGAGCAAAGGGAGAATTTTGTCTTAAAGTCATGCTTTTTTCAGCCTAGTTTGAAAAAAATCTTTCCTGTATACATGGGAGACAATTTTTAATCACTCACAGTTATAAATTAAAAGAGGAGGAATACATTCAGGTTCAACAGACTTCAAGGTTAGACATTTATTGTCGACATTTCACATGTTGAGTGAAGGTAATTATATTTTACTTGCCAGTCTGACTCAGCAATAAATGGGTTAGTAATAAAACTGGAATTACATTAAAGAGCAGTAAACAGGAACAGGTGATTTCATGGTCTGTGTCTCAACTACAAAACCTTAAAAGGAAGACTTTGGATGACATCTTTCCTCTCAGGTCCAGTTGAATACCCAGTCTGTGTTAGGACAAGACCAGTGTCTGAACTGTCTTTTCTTTCTGCTTTCACAGAAAAGGAAAATTAAGTGTGTGGAAGTGAAGCAAATCATGGCAAACCTTAGCATAGTCTGAAGTCCAGCTGCGGAGTGGGATCTGATACATATTATCCTATGGATTTGGTGTAGTGGTACTGACTGGCCCACATTTCTATATTCACAAATTGTTTTCCTTCCAAAAAAAAAAAAAAAAAAATCAGAAATATCTTTATGTGTTATAATTCTTCACAGGAAAGAATTCCTTTTCACCATCTATATTGTTAATAAGAGGACATCCTGAGTTATCCAGAAACCAGCTGCTGTACTACCTACAATGCAAACCATTTAGCAGTTTCCTGGCCAAATTCTCAAGATGAGTTTTGAGGACATTCTCAAAGAAATTATTTACTCTCAAAGAACATTAGTAAACACTTTCTTCATTAAGCAGGAGTTATATCCCATTCCAGTTCAAATAAAAGGAATAATTTCCACTAGAATGAATGGCATAGAACCAGTGCAGGCCTGTGAAGGAAATTAGCTTGAATCCTGTTAGCAGGGCAGGCTAAAATGTGCATCATCCTTCCCACTTATGTAAAACTGACTGTTATAATAAAGTAATTTGGAAACACTCTCAATTTCTTAATTTTATTTCACTGATATTTCATAAACCTGATAAAGAAAACCAGACATTTCAATGAAGGAAAATCAGCACGAAATAATTAAGGTTATTTAATAATTTAATAATGTTGGGTCCTAAATTACCATAAGATTTACACCTGAATGTTTTTTAACAAGATAACATTAAAGGACAGAAATTAGAAAAGTCCCCTTCTTTATTATGGTACTAGAGTGCTCTTTATGTATTCCTGTGACTTAAATATATCATTTCTATTTGAGCATCTCCCAGTATTTGAACTCATGTAACATTCACAGTCTCTCACTTATGTTTCTTTTCAGCCTGGAGTAGATTTATAATCTTTTCAATCTGGGAGATATGTGATCAAGAATGGATGAAGCTGCACAAGTGAATGTATATGAGTACTGTACCAAGGAAAATGAAAACAAAAGTATAGTACTAGATGTCACCCCATCATCTCACAGTCAAAAGATTGGCTCTTAAGTAACACACAAACTTCATGTGGGGAATTTTAGCCACAGGGAAGAAAATAAAGTCTGAGTTGTTATAAAGGAACTTTTGAAAATATTGATACAAGACCATGGAGTCAAGATATGAATTTGATGTGCAATATATAAGCCACAGCAACTTGTAGTTTGATGAGGAGAATAACTGTATTTAGAACTTTAATTTCCATATGAGGTTATGGGATTGAGTTGAATTTTTGAGAGGTAAACAACCCAAAACAAATGAAAAAGTGTATTGCTTGGACTTGAGTGACAAAAAATAATAATAATTTCAGGTTGATCCCAAACATCATACTCTTCTAACTTCTCAATTTCTTGTTTCATTCTTTCCACTATAGAATTCTCCTCTCTGCACAACTCCTGCAAATGATTCTCTTGATGAAGGAAGAAGCGGGTAGAAGAAACTACAGTCTCCCTATAGACCTCCATTCCACATAAGTGTCAGATAACAGGCTCAAGCACAGTGCAGACCCAGCAGGTTCCAGACAGGAATGTGATAACCGAAAGTACCAAGTGTTTCACTGAAACAAGAATATCTGTAATAGGACCTACTGGATAATTTATTCACAAGGAGTTTCTCTGCAGTGTTCTCCCTTTTATGAGAAGCTGTCTTGCACTTTAACTGTGATCATTAGAGACTTTCTCTAAGATTTTTTGTTATTATTATTTTGTTGCATAAACATCTACCTGCCTTGAGAGATTTGTTATGTCTTTTTATTTCTCTCTCTTTTTTTTTTTTTTTTCCCATGGAATTTGTTTCAAGTTTCATAGACAAACAATAGAAAATCATTTAGATCGGGGCTTATCCAGCCTAGTTTGTTTCTGTTGTTGTAGTTTGTCTAAAACTTAGGGCCTTAGTATAATTATTCTGTCTTCTTTAACAGTTGGTAAAGGAATGGACACATCCAGGAGGCATTTCATTTGATACATGTACATGTTAAAATGAAAGTAGTAAAATAGCTTCAGGAAGCTCTTCTCTTTCTCTCTCTTGAGTTTCTTCCTGCTAAGGAAAAGTTTAGGTGGCTAGTTTGAACTGAACATGTAACATCACCCTAGGTGCAGATCTTGTCTCCGGTAGCTGATAGTTAACAAACAAGCATAGGAATCAATACACAAAGAGAGTGATTCATTCTCCCTTTTCTATAGTGTGATCCCTTTTTGGATATTGTCAGCATCTGGCAGCCAGTAGTTTTGCAACTGCCTGAGCCACAGGCAGTGTCTGGATCATCCTTCTCAGTAAACTGTATCCTGAAAGTTTCTCTAAGTCTTTTTGGAACTCATGTTCATATATTTATCATAAATGATAACCTGTGACAATGAGTTACACAAAATTATACCTTGTGCAAAAAAAGCACTTCTTTTCATTTTCTTTAAAACCAATACCCAATTGCAACAAGGAATGAAATTAAAACAAAGGTTTTCTTTCATATCTACCTAAGCTGTTCTTAGATTTATACTTAACCAGGAATATAACTTGTTTACATTTTTGCAGTTTATAGATATTATGAGGAATTCCATGGTCTGTAAATGTAATCTATCTGAATTAAGGTCTCTGTCCCAGACCCCGGTGAACAGTTATGTAATGGTAATGTTTTCAAACATCATGCTGTTTGCTTCAGTTCAGGTGAATCAGAACCCATAGACGTTATGCATGAGAGAAGTTCTCCTTTAATTGTAGTAGCAGAGTTGTTAGAACAGAAAACAAACAAGGAAAAAACAACAAAACCTGTGAATTTTGTTGTTGCTGATACAAATTTGAGTGAGTGTGATGCACACAGTAGTGACAACTGGGAAATCCTTAGATGGATGGGGATTCATTACAATATATTTCTAGCTTATATTCTAGCTTATATTAATATATTTTCTAGTTTATTTCTAGCTTATGGGGAATAATATTTAATAATATATTATCTCTTTTATTATTATTATAATTCCTTGTAATCAAGCTTAAATGTCACATGATGCTGTATAACTCCTCTTCAACCATAAGACTTAGGGGGAAAAATGCTAACTTTAGATGATTAATAAATCAAAATATTTGGTCAAATTCATGAAATATATATTGGAAGATAATTGGTTGGCCATAAATTATACAGTCTTCATGTACTTTCTTCCTAATAGAACATAAGTATATTTCTGCAAGCCTGATACTTACTTATGGTCTACATAAGTTTGTTCACTTCAGCAAGTTGTGTGTGCACACAGGAACTTCATCTAATGTGTTTGTCAATTTACGTTATACAGCATAGTATACATTAAATCACTGTGTCATCACTGTAAAGCATGAAACTAATTTTGTGTAAAAAGCAATCTTGGTTTTGAGAAATGAAGGAATTCCATGACTGTCACATTAACAGATACATCCTTCATTCTCCCCTGTTGTTAAAGCATATATATTCAGAATTGTTGCCACTTGTAATTAAACTGAATAATTTCAAACCATTCAACTTGTAAGAAAATGCCCTTTTGAAATTGCTGCACTTTTAGTAAAATACTAACTATTAAAATGTTACTGAGAAGCAGCAAGCCTTTTTTCATATATTCTTTTTGTTCAAACTAAGCACAAACATCTTGCAATAAAGGAAGATTTGTAATATTAAAAAAAAAAAATCAATCATTCCATTTCTTCTTAATTACAAATGTTGCTGTGAAGAAAAGCCATATGGGTAATAGGTATTTAAAAGTCTGCCTTATACCAGGGAGAATTTGATGTTAGCATTTAAAAAAAATAATAACAAACAAACAACAACAAAAAAAAACAGCAGAGGAAAAGAGAGACACTTTTCTCAAATAAGGTATTCAGCATTTTAAGGAACAAAAGAAGTCCTCCTGTGCACCCCAGGAACTTGAAAACAAACACACACATGCACACACACATACACAGAGATTTTTAATCCCAGAAAAAAATTAAGTAGTCAAATTGGCTATAGCTGGCGTAAAAAGAAAATGTCTGAAAAAAAAAAAAAAAAAAAAGGAAGGAAGGAAGGAAGGAAGGAAGGAAGGAAGGAAGGAAGGAAGGAAGGAAGGAAGGAAGGAAGGAAGGAAGGAAGGAAGGAAGGAAGGAAGGAAGGAAGGAAGGAAGAAAATAAATACAGGTAATCAGGATTGATTACCTTTCTTTAAAATATGTATAGTATAATTCTGTTTCCCCCAGATACTGAAAAGGTGTATATGCAAGTATGCAGATATGTTGTCAGTGCCCAACATTTAGATCTGGGATAAAGGCTTCAGTTTTTATTAGCTGGACAAATAATTATATGCTGTTTTTATAGCTCATCATATTCATTTTGCAACAACAACAACAACAAAAACTGGGGCTATGGTTGAATAAAGTGAAATAAAATTTCTCTTGGTCTAGTCATATCTGCACACACCAATTTCTGTTTTCCACAATGTGGAAGCTGGACTTATAAGTGTTTAGCAGTTTGCAACAATGAAAATATTATGTTTTGCAATACACTCCTCTAGAATGATACAAGTTTACTATGTGTCTCTTTACAAAATAAAAATAAATAAATAAATAATAAAAATAAAAGCATAAGCGTGAGATCCTGCAGCAGTAAGCTACCAAATCTGCATTCCTGAAAACAATGCCTGTGAACAGTTTAATTATTTTGTTCTTTCTTAAGTCTTCTTGCCAAGAATCTTTACTGGATTAAGTATTCAACACCAAGAGATTAAAGATGTATATCCCTGTAGCTACCACTGCACATATCTCCACATAATCACCAGGATTAGCTTTCTAAGGAAGTAGATCAAAGATTTATTTCCTTGTGGGTACCCGATAATAAAGGCTAAGGATAAACCAAACTCTCATCACTCTTGCATCTATCCCTCAGCTACCAGATCAAGACTAAATAAGAATGTGAATAAAGATAAAGTCAATGCGGAAAGCTTCAGTACTCTACAACAGCTATAATAATAGGAACACAACAGAATAATGAAAGGGAACTAGAGGGAAGGCAAGTTACATAAAATCTTTAAGGGTACATAAAGGAAAGCAATTAATAAACTGCAGAGCCTTTTGAAAGTACCTGTGAATAAGTATTCACAAGAAAATACTACTTGTGTACAGATCTGTGAAGCATGTGTCCACGAATTACAAAATCCTGTACTTCATTATTATTTGTTCTTTGAAACCGAGGTTTCATAAAAGCTATCTGTACCTGATAGAGACAAAGCAATCATTCTAAGCAACAGCACCAGGGAGCTCCATTGTTAAATGCACAATAACCACATAATAATTCAAGCTGGCACATTGCAAAAAGGCCAGTGCATAATTGATTATTTTTCCATACAGTTCTGGACAGACATGAACCAATAAAAAGACCTGTACTTGTACATAAGATCGTTAATTTTTGCAGTGATATATGAAAACAGATTGTTTGTCTAAGGCTCAGAACATGGCATTCAATGGAGACTGCTAAATCTTCTCCTTCTGCCTGGATTATTTTAAAGGCCCTCAAGTTCATGTTAAATTAGAAGATAGACTATTCAAAAAAAAAAAAAAAAAAAAAGTGATCACTTGTTTTTAAAAGTCTTAGCATAAATAATTCAGTTGTATGGTATAGCAACAAGTATCTAAACTAAGGAAGTTCCAGCACAATCTGCCTTGCCTGTGGGCCAATCTTGCTCTTGAAGCTTACAGGTATTTGCTGCACTTCTGCTGCCTTTGTTTACTCTGTAGTAAAAAAACATTCCTTTTTGTCAGCAAAACCACTGAAAGTTAAAGCTTCTTTTGACTTTGACAGATCACTTAGTCACTCTGATCCTCATTTTATCCACAAATATCTACCTCAGAGAAGTGTAGTGAAGCTCAATTAATAGTTACAAAGCACTCAGAGGTCCCTGTAGGATGACACTGTAGAAAAAGGTTGTAGTATTTTCTTCTCTGAAAAAGGATAACCTTGAAATTCAGTCTTTTTGGTAAAGTACATAAACTATAACACATTCGTGATATACAACTCTGATTAAAATAACTGGTCATTTCCAAGTTGAGGACTAGGTTTATTATATTAATTTTCCTTGCTTGTGTTACATTTAAAAGTCTGTGAACAACAAAATGCAAAAATATTTTTATAGACTGTACATTCTCAGCGTATACACAAATACATACACAGACATGCACAGTTTCCCTTGTGTTCATTTAAAAAGAAAATCAATAGACTACATAATACAAGTATCAAACAATTTTGACTTAATAGGAAGTAATTTCTTCTTGTAAAACTGTATAAAAATCTACAAAATGTGTATCAATGCGTATTTAAAATTATACTCTGTTTTGCAGAATCAGTTAAATTCCTGAATATTTTTTTTCTGCCTTTGCTAGCATGCTAACTTAAATTTAATTAACAGATAGTACCACTGCATGAGCAGAGACAACATATTGGTTTGTTGGTGCTTTTTTACTGCTTTTCATTTTAGTATACATTTCATCAAAAGACTAGCAATAGAGTGTTATTTATTTAATAATTGTATTCCTCTGGCAAACCAAACAATTTTGTTTTATCTTTGACTCTAAAGACAACCAATTTTAACATGGTTTTTATCCCCAACTCTGTCTTAGACACAGCTCCTTTCTTTAATACTCCTGTTCTTACAACTATTAGTGTTTTTTTTTTTTCCTTCTTATTCCTCTGCCTTAATTCAGATGCTCATGTAGAGAACCATGCATAAAAGTGAAATTTCTGCTTTTCAGCCTTGCATCTGACCCTCCCTGTCACAGAAAGGATAAATTAGATATTCCCAGCCCAGCTTTGCATTGACACATTTTGGGCATCAGGAGCCTCAGGATAGGAGGAGTACACATAGGCCTAGAGCATCTCTCTGCCTGTAGTTTTGTCCTGTGCCCACATCACAAGGAGTGTGCAGGGAAACACAGAATATCACAGGGCTCTCCTCAGGTGCACAGTGCCCACCATAGGAAATGACTTCAGCCTAGAGTGAAGGGTTTCCTTCCTGGAACCTCTGGCTGACTTCAGCACCTGAAAAGTGTTTTTGGAAGATGCACAGATGAAATAGGAAGACCAAGGAGGATTTCCAGTCATACAGCAGTGTATATGTGCCAGATGTCACACAACCAGCATTCCTACTTTCTGTCCTTGCAGGTTACGGATGAACTTCTAACGTCACTGTTTGCCCAACTGTACCATAAATAAATAAATAAATAAATGGATTTTTGGAAGCATTGCTAGAACAGAACAGAACAGAACAGAAGGGAAAGAGAAGGTGTCCTGTATCACATTTCAGATACTCTGTGTGAACCTGGGGACATGCACATAGAGGCATACAAAACTTGGAAAAACAATTCAGTGTTACTGTCAAGAATTCCTTCTAAGGTAATGTAAGATACCTGGATGACATTTTTGAATGAACATTTATTTAACTGATGATCAGATTTAGCAAATTTCTTTAATTCATGGTCAGAGGACTGGAGCACCTCTCCTATAAAGAAAGGCTGAGAGAGCTGGGGATGTTAAGCTTAAATAAGAAAAGGCTCCAGGGAGACCTTATAGCAGTCTTCCAGTACCTAAAGGGGGTCTACAGGAAAACTGTGGGGGGGGGGGAGGGGGCGGGGAGGGAATTCTTTGTCAGGGAGTATAGTGCTAGGACAAGGAGTAAGGTTTTAAGCTAAAAAAGGGTAGATTTAAATTAAATATAAGGAAGATTTCTTTACTGTGAGAGTGGTAAGGCCCTGGCACAGACTGCCCAGAGAAGCCGTGGATGTCCCATCCCTGGATGTGTTCAAGACCAGGCTGGATGGGGCTTTGGGCAACCTGGTCTGGTGGGAGGTGTCCCTGCCCATGGTAGAGGGGGTGGAACTAAATGGTCTTTAAGGTCCCCTGGTCTGGTGGGAGGTGTCCCTGCCCATGGTAGAGGGGGTGGAACTAAATGCTCTTTAAGGTCCCTTCCAACCCAAACCATTCTATGATTCTATGTTAGCTTGGTGCTGGAGTAAAAATCTTAGACTTCTCCAAATTGCATCTTTTCAAGACTATAAAGACAAGCTATAAAAGAGGCTCAGTTATAATATTTGAAACTGAACATATCCTGTACATTTAATCTTTTTCTGTCCTAAAGAAAAATTGCCCTCCAGAAATCATTCATTGTCTTATGCAGTGTTTATTTTTTGCTTATTTTTGTGAAGGATTAAGCCTTTGTGATTGAAATTGCTGACACCAACTTACATAGGTAGTTTGTTTGTTTATTAAATTAAAACTTTTTTTTTTTTTTTTTTTTGTCAAGTAAGTAAAATGCTGGTACTTTTTATGTTTATGTTTACAGTTGAAAGATTGCAATATTTCCAAAATAACTAGTAATACAAAAGTCAAATGTATTTTTTCTTTGTTTCATTTATAAAAACAATACATTTATTTCTTACCAGGTAAAAGGTCCATTAAACACCAGATAGAATTTGCTACCTAATCAAAATTGTATAGCTGAGTAACAACAGCAAAATGATTGTAGGGATGGCATATTTGGTTTTCATCTTTGGTGTGCTGTTCCAAGGCATGTTATATATTGTTTTATTTTTCCAACTTTTGCTTATATTTTTTTGTACACAGAAATTCACAGCCCCTCTTTCTAAAATTCTACTATGCATTGCCTAGATGAATAATGAAAATCATTGAGTTAATACAATGAAAGCCATTTAATTTACTTTAGTTCCCTGACATACTTAGCAGTAGGAAGCATTTTTAAGTTCATAGCATTTTTCTGAACAGTCTGAGTGAATGTGAATGAAAAAGATACAGATGCAAGTAAGAAGTAGAAGAAAAATGTATAGAAAAGTACCACTAAGGTCTTATGGCCTAATCTGCTGCCAGTGAGTGTGGCACAAATTGTGTCTTAGAGCAAATTGTGTCAACAGCAGTTAACAAACTTGTAACAACTAACTTTCTGGGCGTTGATTATAGAAGTTCTTTGGCATAACAATGGTATATGACTAGGTATATCACGTCAGTGGATGTTTGGAACTTCTTACGTTCATGTGAGCACAAGAATTCCACTGTATTCACAGTTGGTGAGGCTACATGTGGAGTTTGGGACCCTCAGTTTGAGAGATATGGACGTACTGAAAAGAGTCCAGCACGGGGCCATGAGGATGATGAAGGGATTGGAGCACCTCTCATGTGAGGAAAGGCTGAGAGAGCTGGGTCTGTTCAGCCTGGTGAAGAGGAGGCTCAGATCTTATCAATGTCCACAAATACCTGAAGGGAGGATGCAAAGACGGAACCAGGCTCTTTTCAGTGGTGCCCTGTGCCTGGACAAGAGGCAATGGGCACAAACTGAAACACAGGAGGTTCCCTCTGAGCATCAGGAAACTCTTCTTTACTGTGTGGGTAACTGAGCACTGGCAGAGGCTGTGGAGTCTCCTTCTCCAGAGGTCTTCAGATGCAGCCTGGATGTGGTCATGGACAACCCACTCTAGGTGTCATTGCTTGAGCAGGGGTTTGGACCAGATGACCTCCAGACCAACCATCTTGTTTTTTTGTGTTTCTGTGAATTCATAGTAAAATATGAAGCCAGATTTTAAGATCCACTGAGACACTGTCATCTAGTAAGGCAAACATAATGGATGAACCACTGACAACTGTAGCTAGTCAAAAAAGTTTCTCGGTGAATCAAGTGATGACTCCAGCACTAGCAAAATTGTAAATGTACACTAGCAAAATGTAGACTGTGCATTTTTGTATCTAAAACCAGAAACTATCATTGCTGCAAAACAGATGAAAATGAAACTAATTAACATACTCAGTTAAACCACTCCAAAATGACTGCATCATCACAGTTCTTCCTTCTCAGTACTGTTCCCGGTCATTATAGAATCTAGATAAAGATGATCACAGATCTCATTAACTGCATTGCTAAATGAATCTTCACTTTTCCTCAACATAATATTCCAGAGCCCCTGCTCATTTGCTTTTTATAGCTTTGAGATCCTATTGAAAAGAGGTCCTGGTATAGTCATACATGGTTTGATGAATGGAAATGTAAGGATGTGAACTTCAACATCCTTTGTGACAGAAAAAAAAAAAAAAAAAAAAAAAAGCAGAAAACAGATGTATAAAATACCAAGTTTTTCATCTTCATGGAGTAAGGAATGCAGAAAACACTGCAATGATTCCACATAAGATTTGTAGAAATTCTCATTTGGAACAAAATATGATGGGATACATTGCTGAGTTATTTCCCCTGAGTTTCTCCCTGTTTCCTTGCCAACTACAAATCTCTTGTCATTCCTCATGTGAAGAACTGACTTTTAATACTAATGAGCATAAGAAAAGGGAACAAGTTATCACCATGTGATTATCTATGTCTTTATGGACCATGACAAAATGCACTACAAACCATCAGCAACAAAGAACTACAGTGTGAAAAGAGATCTGCTGTCTGAAATGGATACCTTCTTTTATCACTAGTGCTCATTTCATGTGAGGTGTACAGATACCCCATTTTTATCATTTAGCACATTAGAAGTTTCTATATGGTGTTCATATTGCCTGTTCATGCCAATAAAATGTCAGCTTAGGCAGCTGGGTCCAATCTTTAAGGACTTTTCATAGAATCATAGAATAGCTCGGGTTGGAATGGACCTTAAAGACCACCCAGTTCCAACCCCCCTGCCATAGTCAGGGATGACACCCACTAGATCAGGTTGCTCAGGGCCTCATCTAACCTGGCCTTGAACACCTCCAGGGATGGGGCATCAATAGCTTCTCTGCGCAACTTGTTCCAGTGCCTCACCACCCTCTGAGTGAAGAAAACCACCCTCCGAGTGACTTTTGAGTATGTGCAATCTGGATTCTAGCAGGAGTTGTAAGTATTCACCATTTCCCACCCCCGGCATCTCCATCAATACTGGTAACAATGGGAGTCCCAATGCAGACAAGCTGTTTGTCTTTTTATCGCCAATGTTTACTATACAGCATTAAATATATACAGCGAAGTAGAGTGGCTGCCAAGAGGTTTTGTATACTTTAGCTGAAGTCACCACCAGCAAGAGCGGAGCTGTGCTAGTGTTAGTGTAATGGTGAGAAATTCTGCTAAAGGCCTCGTTGTGGACACACTGCTCTGTACCGTACCTCTGTTCAATAGATCATTCATGAGAACCCAGCCCCCCGTCCAGAGAGCAAGGAGAGTCGGGTCATGAGCAGGAAGGGATGGAGACAAGGCTGAGTTTCTTACTTGCAGCTCAGTCTCTCAGCTGGTTTATTGTTGTCATGGCTACAGGCTCCACATGCCTCCAGCCCCTGCTTTATGAAAAGAATGATGCAGTGTCTAGCCCTACAGCTGAATATATAAACCAAATTAGTCTACCATGCCTCTACCTGTTTTGTGGCTCACAATGAAAGAAGTAATATATCATGCAATCAGTCTTGTAACAGTTATATTCTGTAAACACTAAGTCACTACACCCAGACTTTTTTTATTTGCTCTTTAGAGCCCCTTCTCACTGTAATAAACTGCATATTTCAATAAGAAAGATAATTCAGAAGAATCCTCTGTGACCTATCAGAATTTCTGTAACATATAATTTTAAAAGTGCATTTCAAATTTCTTCTCACACACCATTTTTGCATAATTCCAGTGAACAAGAAGAAGAAAGACATGATGAATGTCTTTTCCAGAGCTGCAGTGCCAGGGTATTACTAGAATCAAACTATTCCTAATGTAAGTAAAGAAGAGTTATATAGTCCTGCAGGGAACCGTTAACTTTTCCTGAATAGAGTAAGAGCCTCATATGGTCTCAACTCTACTACCAGATTAAATAAACCTATAATGGCATTGGTGTAGCATTCTGAGCGAAGACATGTCCTTTGATTCCACTGTTGTCAGTATCATTTGAAAGCAGTAGAAGGACAGAATCTTAAAAATTTGGTCCCAAATGAAAGATAAATGTACATGAGGAAGAAAATATATCAGAAAAAAAAAGTGTGAATCTCAGTATACAATGATGTAGCCTGCATGTCAAGGGTTTGAAAGACAAGGTAGTAACAGGAAAAATAACTAGCATGAGGAGTAGGGCAAGTGTAAATTGGCTTTAATTTCCACCTTACACGTTCTTCCTTTTTTTCCCAGCTTGTAAATTCCAATAGTTTTGATTCTCTATAGGCTCATTTAGTCTATGCCTGTCAGTAAGTGGAGGTGGGTCGTCTCATAGTTCAACATTTTACACTCTATCTATGTTTAGCAGGATGAGCCTTATCCTCACTTACCTCCAAAATCCATTAAAACACTTTGGCAGTGTGGGCTGTAAATGACATTTATAGCCAAGGAAGTGTAAAGGGATCTCAGTGAAGATAAAGAACAGAAGAGAGTGTTATGTTTTTACAGATCTCTAATATTTCTTAAAAAATAAATAAAAACAGCTTTATTATCTATCAGGAAAGGAATAATGCAATGAAGCATAAATTGAAAGTAGTCCCACAAATTATATTCACCTTGGCTACAGCAAATTGAATCTTCTGACTCATCAATATATTGCCAGAATTTCATGCTACACAAAGTCTCCCATGCTGATATTTTCTATTTCTTGCTGCTGTGGAGAGAATTGAAAATAAAGAAGTGTGTTCAAAATAATATACCTGTGTGTTGTAGAATAGTACTAAGTCTCATCAAGGCTGCTACATCCTCTGCAATCTCTCACTTGAAGGGTTTTAATGACTTGGCCATTTCAGAAAACATCAAGACTGAAAAATCAAAGTAAAATCCAAAGATTTTCTTTCCTGTAATTATATAACTTTTTCAATTTCAAAAAAGTTTTTGCATTTTGCATTTCTACCATGTAGCTACAAAATGATAGGAAAGAAAAAGATGGATTTGTTTTTTTGTTTACTTTTGAGAAGTTTGGTTACCAAAATTGTTTAAAATAAAATAGCCACCCAAGGAAACACATTTGACTAAGATTCTTTATAGCTGTGTGCAGCTGCAGCATGCTCACTTTTTTTTACAGAGATGCCTAGAGCAATGAAAGAAATTACAAACCCAATGGGAAAATATGTTATTACCATGAGTCGTATATAAGCATGTGTTTGAATAGGTATAGATCGATGTATATTGTATATGGATACACCATTTACTGACACCTTTTGCAGCAATAAACTGAAATAAAATTAATTTTATTTCTGTATTTACTGAGCACGCAATTTCATATTTTGCTTAGAGAGACACATGCATGTGATACATTCTTAATCAGTGTTATGTGTTCCATCTAAATTGGGAATATATAGAACTTTCTGTATAGGCCTTAAAAGACGATAAATACTGCATACATTTTAATCCATGCATTCATTTTCTATTTAAAAGTCACTTTTAAATCTTTTTTACTCAAAATATATGGTATTGTGGAAAGTGTTTAATAAATATGGATAAACTCAATATGTATGATATTGGGGAAAGACTTTAATAAGTATGAGCAAATTCAAAATGTTTGGTATTGAGGAAGGGGCTTAATCGATGTGGGCAAACATAGCCTACAGACGAAAATCTTACCTGTAGGGGCTATGAATATTGATATTTTGGCTTTGGAGCAGGGAGTGTTTTAGATTCCTAAACAGTTAGTGAACTTCCTGTTAAAGATTTTCTTTTTTTTTTTTTTTGTATATAATTGTTGTTTTTTTTAAAAAAAAAAAAATATCCATTATTGGTTTTCCATGCCACAGGTGAAGCAATAATTAGAAATGTAGTAACATGTATTCAACAGCTAAATTTAATTTAAATAGGGGACTATAAAACTAAGTAACCAATGGGGGAAACAGATTGTATAAATATTATATGTTAGAGTTGCATAATGCAAATATTATATAATGCATGTGCTGTATGGGATGACATAATGTGAAAGCAGGATGCCTATTAAGCTGCTGACAGATTTAGTCTGTGTCCTAAGGAATGAATAAAAAAATTCTTTGAAAATCTTAATATTACCAATATTTTCACAGCTTTCACATGCAGTGTATTACAATTTCTTCTTCCTTTTAATGAAATAATTGGGGTATCACATCATCTTATCACACAAGAGAAACACATTTCTAAGAGAGACTAGACATATAACTGCAGGACAGTCTGCAAGTTTTAAGACCAGTTGAGACCTTTAGATTACGTATTCCAGCTTCCTGAATTTGCAACCCATTAAGTTTTACCCACATAATTTATGCTAAGGCCAACAAATGGAGTTAAACAAAAACATTGTTACTTTTGAGAGCTGAAACAAGTGTGCTCTCCCAGTGGTGAAAAGGAAAGATGCAGGTTCCACCAGGGCCTGAGGCTTCTGAACAGCAAGGAGCTCATTAAGTAAGGGATGTTCAGATGATCTGATCGGGACGTTTCATATCCCATGCCACAAAAGAAAGAAAATCACAAGTAAATAAACAACCTCTCCTCCTCAATAACAAACAAAAAACAGTGAAACAGCAATAAGGAAAACCAATAGGACAATCTAGTCCAAGACAGGAAAATCAGTTTGAGCTCTGACACCAGCATTGCACAGCAAACTAGGAAAATTCCTTATACACTCTCTGAATTTTAATCTGACCTATCTTGCAGATTCAAACTAAAATGTGGCCTGACAAAGCAACTCAAAAATACAAGTAAAGTGAGATAAAAATGATGAATTTCCTCTTGCATATTACTGCCTGAAATGCTGAAGCATGCTACGCTTGATCGTAATTATTGTCATGTGTTTTCTGAGGACAATGCCAACTGTATGTTCTCTTTTGACTGCTAGAAGAATGGAAAGAAGGAAGTTCCCTGAAGTGCAAAATGAGATGTCAAGGCTAAAAGAACCATTGTGACCACCTCACTCCCCTAAACCTTCTGACTTTTCCTGACATAGATTTTCTTCAAGAAGTTTAACTTATTGTTCTTAAAAACAAGCTACAGTCTTGTTCTAATGATTCCAAGTAATCTAGTGTCTGCTGCCTTTTTGCTGTAAGCTGTTTCCATGTTTAACCACTGTTAGGAAGGCACCTTCCTTTGAAGTTCAGTTTGACTGAGCCTTACTTTGCTAATCCTTGTTACATTTTTCTTCTCTTTCAGTATCAAAGTTCTCCTCAGTAACACCTGAACACAGGGAATGTCTTCTATGAACTAAGAAGTTCACAGAAACTGTGCTCCTTTTAACTTGTATTAGAGACTTTATATTCTCAAGTTCCTCTTCAGGAGTGTTTGATATTTTTAATGTATCTGCATTCTTGTAGATTTTGATAGCACGGATACACTAATCTAATCTAACAGTGCTATACTAGAAGTAATATTGCTTGTCTGCTTCCACCTGGTACTCTCTCTTAAATAACCAAGAATCACATGGATCCTTTTTTGTCATAGTTTTTCATTAACAATTCACTCATATTGAGAGACATTAATTGCTCTGAATGCTCAATTCGTATGTGTTTCATTGCTTCCCAGGGCTGTTTCCTGTCCTGTTATGTTCATCTGCAATCTTGGTTCCCAAATACTATTTTGCATTACTTATTTTGCATCATTTATTTTGCATTATTATTTTGCACTAAATACAATATTGCATTTTGATACTCAGAAAAGCTTTTGGCTGAAACACAAACATTTAAATTATACATAATTCTCTGTAACAGTAACTTGCTCTAGCTCCTCATTATTTTTCATCCTACAAACTCTTCCACACCTACTGTTTACCATGAAAATTATGATTATCTTCTTGATAACCAAAATTAATATAATAATAATAATAATAATAGTAATAATAATAATACACGTCCTTTATACCAGAAGCTGATCCCTGCAATACCCACTACTGATTTCATTCAGTGAAATGCTTTTGTGATAACCAAAGTTTGGATCCAATTGACTCCTTATTCTGTCTAAAATCATTCTAAAATCAACGTGTCAGTCAGAGTTCTACAAAGGCTTCTGTATTCAAAGTTAACCTTGGGTGAAAATACCCTAGATATTTACAACCTGAATCTGAATGTGTATCACCACCAATAGCCTGGAATGATCTATAATTTCTAGTTCTGAATCATATTTGTACAAATCTAGAATAACTTCACAGACTTCGGTGGCAAGTATGAGAGCAGAATCTGGCATGAAGTATGTACATGGGCCTAGCTGTAACAATAAAACTTTGGGTAGAATACAGTCTAACTAATTTAGATGACAAACTTAGGTGCTGCCTCACCAAAAGACTAGTAGTCTGCTATGGCTGAGTGCGTGTGTGTGTGTATGTTACCAATATTTCTGAAAATACATAGAGGGAAATACAGGCAAACATAATCAGGCCTGTCCAGATAGCAGTATAGTCTAGTTAAGTGTTACATTTACATTTTCCAAAGAAACCAGTGGCAAGAAATGGGAAAAAGTAGGTAGGGACCCTATTTGGAGCCTAGTCATAATAAACTGAGTATCTACTGCAAACACCATACTCGGGGCACTATTCAGCCTCTGCATAATGTGTGCTCAAAGCGTACACTCATGGGAGCAGGAGACTACAGGTTTTTTTTTTCAGACTATATATGTGGGATCTTGGACACATGCCAGAGAGATGATCAGGCCATGGGATGATCTGGCTCGGTGTTAATTCCAAGTGAACCAAGAAGCAGCTGAAGTTGTGACAATCACAGCCTGAGCCCCAGCTGTGAAACTCCACTCAGGTTCCTTCTCCATTTCCTTGAGGGGAATAGATAAAGATAGCTATAGTCTAAGTATCCCTATGGCTAGGAATTAGAGTGGGTTAAAAAAAAAAAAAAAAAAAAAAAAAAAAATGCCTAAGCAGTGCCTAGAACTTCTTAACCTTTCTGTGAGTGGGTTGATCTCTGCAGCATTTGCACTAATTCGCAGCAATTGTGTTAAGCAGTGGTGGCAGTAAGTGGACTAGATTTCTGTCTAGACCTTAGTTGGGCTGTATTTTGATATTTTAAGGAGATTGTAAATTTAATATATTTTAGCCCTGAAATCACATCTATCTCAAAACCAAGAGAATGAGCTGCATCACTTTATAAATACCCCATTCTTCCAGAGGCATGGATTAGGTTAGTGTCATAAACATCTTACCATCTAAGTCATTTTTTTACTTCCTTTTTTTTTTTTTTTACTTCACCTGATAATTAGATTCTGCATAGCTATAATTTGCTACCCTATATTAACTTTCACCTACCTGCATTTGGTACAACACCCACCGTAAATTTCTCAGTGCTCAGACTCAAATCCTTAGCACCTTTAAAATAGTGGGTAGATAAACCAAATATTACAGCTAAAACCTGTAAGGAAAAAAAATAATCTGTTGGGTTGTTTAAAACATAGGCATGAAGGTGCCACAGATAATGTAAAATTACTAAACCTCTGCTTTATAAGTAAAATAAGAAACATTTAGAGCTATTAAATCATGTGTTTTAATATGCATAAAGTGGATCTACACACAGAAGGTAAATGCAAGGATTTTCTGTTCAATACACAAAAAAAATGTGTAGTGTTCACTGGCCAGAAACCCACATTTTCTCCAGTATAATCTAGTCTTCATGTGTTATGGGACTTGGTATTAGACAGCACAGAGCTACATAAACTAATAATTAAATCTTAAGAATCGTATGTAGAAAGTGAACTGTAATGAGGAAAAAAAAGACAAAAACATCAAGTTTATTCAGGATCCAAGTTCTATGTCAGCATCAGAATTTCACAATAATGATTGTTCTCTCAAATATTCAGCATACATACCCTGAAATCCTCATATTTTTGATAGGCTATTTTTCAAAATCCCCATCTGGCTTTGCCATTTTAAGGTCCTCTTTGTGGTAGTAGAAAAAAATATTGTAAAATTATGTTAGAATTTATTTCATATGCTGCACATGTTGTTTGTTTTTGCTTTATCTATAAATGTTTATGTATATCTTTCATCTCTTCAAAAAGGGAATGAGAAGATTTGACGAGTGTGCCTTGAACCCAACTGTCTCCTGGTACAATGAAATATGTTGCCTAGGTTTCCTGGGAACACACCACAGGAACAGATGAAGATAATGTGGTTGTGTATTATGTGATAATGATTATTCTGACTGAAGTATTCACCCCAAGGTATGCTTGAGCATCTGTTGTTTATTTTGGCAGGACATTGCATTTGTATTTTTAAGATATTTAAGTGGGTGAACATATTTCTCCTTAAAGACTATCAAATTGGAAAAAAATTAACAAGCAGCACATGGGATTATATACCAGTGATGACAAGGAACATAAATCCAGGTGGGAGACTTACTTTAGTTCTAACACTGTTGATTGCCATAGGAAATTAGGAGGTACATTTGAGAAAGGTATTAGTATTGACTTTGCAAAGCAATGAAACCACTTTAAGTGTGAGTCTTGTGGCTGTAAAGGCTTATTCAGTATTGTACTTCTTTAACAGTAAGGCTGATAAATCACTAATAAAGTATAGTAGGGTATTTCTATCATATGACTTCTTAAAATCTGATTTTGATAATTTTCCAAGGCATTGAATAAGAAATTTTATGCTGTATGAAGTTGATTGTATGGTAAACTTTTTTGACCTGCATTATACAGAAATCAGACAAAGTGACAAAATGGCCCTTTTTTGTCTGAAAATACAGGATGTCTGAATCATGTATGAGTACAAGTCTATCAACTATACTAAACATAAATACAAAAATGGTAGGTTGAAAAAGAAGTTCATGACTGTAAATGGTTTCTTCTCATTGCTTGAATGACTACAAATGTAAACATCATACTGCACAAGCATCACGCTCAAATCTAACTCTGATTTCCAAATCTCAGTATCCTAAAAACTGCCCACTATCCTCTTGGGAAGAGTCTTCTATGTCTGTCCAGTTTCACTTCAATCTTTTTATGAAGCTCAGCAAAGCCCTTCAAAGTAGACACTGGGAAAAATTACACCTACACTGGCTACGCTCCTTGGATTTTTTTTATTACTTTATTTTCCCTGCTAGTTTTATCATTGGCAGTTTTTACCAAAACATTTTTCAAAATAATAATAATAATAATAATAAAATTGAAGCAAAGACTAAGCATGATGTAACCAAGTCTGTTAGAGGACTTACATATTCCATCAAATACAGGTTTCATAGGAATTGATCCAACCTTAGGGATGAGCTATAGGTAAAAATTTCTGAGTAGAAGGTGGCTTAGTTTGTCTTTAAGGATCTCCAGTGATGAAGATTTCACAGCTCCTCCAAACAATCTACTTCTGTACCACAAGACAAAAGTATCCCATTTGCATCCCCTTGCCTCTATTCTAAATAGTTCTTGCTAAAATTAAAGTCTATATACCTATGCAGGTATGCAGAGAAATGTTGTCCTCCTTCCCTTTTGCAGCTGTGTTAAAAGATTTTCAAACATATGCATGGGTACCTCCTTAATTTTTCAAACTAGAAAATTCACTTTGTTCAAATTTTCCTCTGAAACATGGGGAGAACTGTTGTCTTCTAACCCTCTAATCATTCTTATTGGCTTCCTATCAGTTACCTCAAGCTGATATAAATTTTTACCCAAAGGCACACAGAACTGGAATAGTTTTGTCCACATTGTACTTGTTGGGTTTTAGTTGATTCCACTGCAATTCCTCATGTGTCACAGGGTTTTGACAAGTCACTGCTCTGTTCTCAGTGGTTTAAGACGTTATTGATGCCAGTTGCCAGTCCCACTTTTCTTGCAGCAATAACACCTGTAGCAGAATTGGCAGATGAGGATGTGTCTGCATCAACTGCTCTTCAGAGGTGTATGTTGAACTGGTGCATGGCTTTTAAATGAGCAAAAGAGGGTCCATGCACAAAAGCTGCTACCCATTATGAAAAACGTTTCTCTCCAAAACCACATAACAGATATAAAAGCAAGTTTTGTAAACAACTCTTTCAACAGACTAAATCATATCCAAACTCCACCTGACCTGCCATGCTGTGTCCAGCAAAGGTCAGTTGGGCTCCTGCGGTCTAACAAAAATGGCTTGATTGATGTTGCTCCCCCACGAATCCGTAAGATTCATCCTACTTTGTGGTTAGCTGTCTGTTATACCCATTTTCAGTCTCAGTTCTGTGGTCTCTTCTCCTGATTATTGGGAAAAAAATATATAGTATTTTCAGATAGATTTAGTTTTAATTTTTTTTTTCTGATGCTTCAGATAGTAGAAGATACCGAGGGAAGACTAAAAGAAAAGGGAGATATACAGTGATACTTATCTCAATGAGGGTATAATTCTTTTTAGAATGACAGTGGTTTTCACTTAGCATCTCTATAACTTCATTTACATATTATTTGTTAAGTATTCTTGACACTTGTTCACAAACATTTCACTTCCCCTCATTCCTTCTGTGATGCTCAAAGTAGCCCCAGCCATGGTCGTTTGACTGCATCTGGTCTCTACAATTAAGAGAGGAAGCTGAGAAAGAAGTTTTCAGGATCCTTGAAAATAGCAAGAGTGTATATGGTGGACAAGAGCAATAAACTCCAAAGAGTTTGGGATAGTGAAGACTATTTGAGAAGCTGGAGAAAACTAGCAACTATGAGGATGCTTGCACTTCGTTAATGGAAGAACAAAAATTGCTAATGGTCCCTACAGTCTTAAGTTCTCCAAACCCAGCTGTAAGATCAATGCTTACAGCTTATGTAGGCTGAACCAATCACACTGGAAAAAAAGATATTTTGAGACCACTGTGCTGTGGGCAGTAAAAATTACTGAATCCCAGCTAAGTGAGAGACTATTTATTGTCTTGCTTCCAACATTGTTCTTATTCAGCATATTTTGTCACATTATAAACTATACATGGATGAAAGCTGTTCAGTGGTGCCTGGCAAAATCTCAAGCATCCACACATCCAGAGTACTAAACACCTGACTCCTAGTATTTGCTGACACATTGGGTTTTAGTACCTTGGGGCATTTTGACTGTGTTTACAGATAGGTAAAGAGGCCAAGCACTTTCTGCAGGCCTGAATACACAGAAGCAAATGTTTTTTAAACTGAATGTCTTTTTTTCCCTTCCCCATCTTGCCTTTTCAGACTCAGTTTTTCATTATGAGGTTATGTTTCAAGAAAATGAAGATTGCTTAAGAGGATATGGGGAAAGTTTGTGGATACTTTAGTTTGGTTTATTATATTTTGGAAAACAGAGATGTCATTTGTTCGTACTTTGTAAAAACAACAGAATTTCTTAAAAACTGAAAGGTATTTTTAGAACCAGTTTTCTGGACTGAATATCTACCCAGAAATCCTTTAAAAATTAAAATCACTTCAGAGCGATTAAGGAGTGACTAACCCTCTTACTGTCTATAGCACGAAAAGGTAAACATAATGAGGGTATAATGATTATTGATTAAATTAGAGCAAACTCTGTTAGAGGTCATCACCATGATTTGTAATGTCACTGCAACAAACCACAGCTGGTGATTTTGGTTAAGTCTGCATATGTTCCTCTTTCATATAAAGAAGGTAATAGAAATCATGTCTCTGCTAGCCTGGTTTAACATACCACTAGAAATAATAATAATAATAATAATAATAAAACCTACATGCAATATACAAGGTGGATAATATGACATAAATGAACACAATAAAATCCAGTCCAGATAAATAAAAACAGAATTGCCAAGGCTTAGCATGCCTAGGCATAGAAACTATACACTTATGCCTCAAGAGAGTTATTTTCAAGCTAAAATTTCAAGTTCATGCGAAAGCATGGAAGTAAGCCTAGTATTCAAAGTCAAAACTTATTCTTAATGAAGAAATTTTCCCCTCTTGTCAGAGATGTCTTGAAGTAAACATATCTATGAAACAGAAGTGATACTGTCATATTCTCAAGACAAGCTCAACCTCTGGCTAGGATCAGTTTAAGTGGCCATTATATGAAAAGCTTAGGTCTTGGTAAGTATTTTTGAAAGCCTGGTAAGCCAGAGGTTCTTGCTTCTTAACATTACTCAAAATCTTAACTGTTTTTAAAGTTAGGTAAGAGCCAAGCTCTTCTGAAAGGCTGGTTTGAAGTGACTGAGAACTGCCTTAATCATTCTGAGGATCTTACACACTTATTGACAGTATTCAGAACTTGGCTGCACGTTAGGTGTTTGCTGAATTTCTAAAGGAGCTAGAACATGTGCACACCCCTTCTCATACATGCAGGAAAGCTCTGAGACAATTGGGGAAATCTGAAGTAATATATGAACACTAGAAGTTAAGCGTTATTTTTATTTGCTTATCCATGAAAACACAATTGTTAACATTGTACAAGTTGTCTTTTTCCCTGCTGCAAAAGCAGATGATTCTTGAATTCTAAAAGCTGAGAATTTTGACTCATGTGACCCTTACATATAACCTCAGCCTTCTGACCCAAGCTGAAATTAGTGTAAGCTTTAAAGCAAAAGTAGGCAAAAGTCTCACAAGGGATCATTAACTAATTTCATCCTTTTGAAAGTGATTTGTGTTTATCATCAGATAGCAGTTAGAGGAACGTAAAAATTAACAGTAGTTTTTGTAGCCAAAATAAGTGAGGGGCTGTAGCCACTAGTCTGAACCACACATTCCCGTGCATGTTCATTGTAGTTTCAGAATGGAAAACAAGGACACTGTAATCAAGGAGAAGTTAAAGAAAAGTGTTTTAGTGAGAGCAAGGGAAGATGGATGACAAGTGGATGAAAAAAGATGAATGAAGATTGAAGACATTTTGCAGTAAAGAATAGGAAGGATTCCTCATGAATCACTCTTACTGTTTACTTCACTCTCAACACCTTCTTCAAATGCATTTGTTCATTTACACACTTCTCCAGTTCATTTGTCACTTTACTGAGCTCTCTTTGCATTTGGCCCTGATCAGCCAAGCTCCCTAGTCATAACTACTGACTCACTTTCACACATCAGTTTAGTTTCTATAGTGTAGGAATACCACAGAACAAAAGCCTAAATTGATAATCCCTCCTCTTCACACTTCTCCGTGAAGCTCATCAGCTCTGAAACTAACGTCTTTCGACCTACATAAAAGTCTGTGTAGGATCATCATATATGTATGATATACTTGACCTAAGAATTTGTTGTGGTTTAACCCAGACGGCAGCTGAACACCACACAGCTGTTCGCTCACCCTCCCCCCTCCCTCTCTGGGATGGGGGAGAGAAACGGGAAAGTGAAGCCTGTGAGTTCAGATAAAGACAGTTTATTAAGACAGAATAATAATAATAATAATAATAATAATAATAATAATAATAATAATAATAATAATAAATAAATAAATAAATAAATAATGTGTTTGGAAACAAGTGATGCACAATGCAATTGCTCACCACCCGCTGACTGATGCCCAGCCTAACCCCAAGCAGTCTGGCTCCCTTCCCCAGCTAGCCACCCCTATATATCGTTTAGCATGACGTCAGATGGTATGGAATACCCCTTTGGCCAGTTTGGGTCAGCTGTCCTGGGTCTGTCCCCTCCCAGCTCTTGCTGCACCCCCAGCCTGCCCGCTGGCAGGACAGAGTGAGAAGCTGAAACATCCTTGGCTTGGTGTAAGCACTGCTCTGCAACAATTGAAACATCAGCATGTTATCAGCACTCCTCATCCTAAGCCAAAACATAGCACCTTACCAGCTACTAGGAGGAAAATTAACTCTGTCCTAATTGAAACTACAACAGAATCACACCCCAATCTCAGAAACTCCAAATCACTGGGTATTTACTGGTATTAGCCTCAGAAGTTTTAGCATGCTGGATATGAAAAAGCAGAAAAAGAGGATGGGCTCCTGCCAGGCACTGAAGTGAAATAACTTCATATTAGTGTAAGTTTTTTACATTGAAACCTACACATAGCAACAGTAGAAAACATTTTAAAATTAATTTTAAGTCTGTGCTCTTTGTGGTTAAAGAAGGAAAAGAGCACTTGTATCCCTCATTGAAGCTATAGGTTTCTACACAAGCTGCATTGCATATTGATTACATCATCCGTAACCACCATTTGTAAGACTTTCATTTACTCTGGACTTTCTGGGTCATCTAAACAACTAAAAAGCCTCAGCCCTGTTCTAGCAATCAATCACTTGTGATGTTAATGTCTGGTTATCATGTATGTAACACTCAAAATAGTTTAATATATAAAACAGCAATAGCTTTATATAATCTCTTTTATGTAATTAGATACTTGTTTTCAACCACAGGCAAAAATTAATCTCCTCCCAGTAATCTGAAGTAACTGGTATAAATATGCCTAAAAGATCAATGAAACTTTGGGCATTTTGTCTTTATTTTCATTTCTTTTTGGATGAATCATTTAAATTACCGATAACAGAACACTTCCTCGACTTTGCTAAACAAAACTTCAAAATCAGTCTGGCTTGTCCCAGCAGGAATGCTGGGAAAATGTCCACAGTAAGGGTTCAGAAGTATTAGGGAGGATATGGAGCACAAAGAGATATGTACTAGAAAAGAGTCAGAATATTTTTCCTTTACTGACAAACTCTTCAAAACCCTTTCAGGTAATCCTAGAGTTTCAATAAACTCTATTGATTTAAGGAATGATTCACACTTGGACTGGAAATGAAGGAGCTTTTAAAGTGCAATCACCAAACCCATATGGTTTATTTCACAACATCTTACTGCTCAACTTTAAAACAAATATAACTCGAATCACAATACAATGATGATTGATGTTTTTCATCAACGCCCAATTATCATTCCATCATGGCACAAGACTTTAAAGCAGAGTGGTCTGAGCCAAGTAAAACACAAAGTGAGCATCTGAAAATCCAGATCTGTGCTCTTACAAAATAACTTACCAAATCACATTTATTATTTTCTAACATGTTAGGTCATGTTAGTTGTATATGGTTGTATAAGATGAGGCATTTGTTTGAATCTTATGCTCAGGGAGCTCTTTTCACTAATTTCTGAGTGAGCATCATATCTGCAAATAGATTTTGGTTTTGTTTTAAACAGGGCTTGATCTAGAATTCTTTTAAGCATTGGTGGGATCTGTTCTCAGTTCTTTTTGATTCCGCTGAACTTGTCTTAATAATGAGCATTCATGGGGTTATCTACCTATGCTGGTGAATATTTCTTGATCAAATCATTACAAGTCCAGTAAAATCTCCCTTTATGTGAAGAAAATATTAGAATATGTATTGTGTATTAGATAGATGAAGAGAGAGAAAGACTAACACAAAACAGAGAAAGAGGCATCTCCTGCTGTTTCTCTGCAGTGTCTGACATGACTTGACATGATTTTAGTTGGAAATTAAATTCCATAATTCAGAAGTATGTTGTTTGGGGCTGATTTTTTCAACATTGTGCAGTAATGGCAACAAAATGATGAGATGTTATGTGAACAGAAGGAAGAAGTATATATACATGCAAATATATATATATATTAAATGTAGGTCTTAAAAGACATACTAGTAATCTATGCAAATTGTTACACTATCGTAGGTTCTACATTTCTTTTAAACAAGATAAATACTACCACATTTTCAGGCTATCTGTTACTCAAACTTTACAGAACACAGTATATATTTTGTCCTCAATTACTGTGAAAGAGCTAATATACTGTTTATTTAATGAGCACTTCATATTAATCTGTAATGCCATCAGTCACCTCAGGTGAACATAAAATCAATTACCTAATAATGATATTCAAAAATAATACATATTAATTTAGAAATAAATAGAGAATGCTATAGTCAACAACAACAACAAAAACACTTGTGCAACTTAGCTAAACAGCAAGCTAAACACAGAATAATAACCAAAGATGGAATTTATCTGACACACTTTGCCTGATACAGTTATCTCAAAATGCTGGCATTTTTAAATTTCATCTGCAGAAAGGATTTTGGTTTTGTGCTGCAGTGTAAATTATGGTATCTCCTGTACTGCACTTCCTAATTCTAAATTGCTGAGTTGAATTACAGATATTTGTTGGTTTACAGTTTTTTGTGAGAAGAAAAGAGAGAAGCATTTTAACTGGGGGAGAAGGGAGGCATAACTTTAACACATTTGATCTTTTGTGGGAATGAAAATTCTGAAATAAAATGTTTGCTTTCCAAAGGTGATCTTAATTTTTCTTAACAAAAAAAAAAATCTTACAAACTCCAAAAAGGATATAATTTTTTACTTAGTTCACCATTTAGATAAAATATGAGTGATTTAGTAATGATTTTTTTTTTTCAAAAGGCAGACTTATTTAATTCTCATTTTTGCTGAAGGAGAAAGAAGATATCTGTTCTAACACTTTTTTTTTTTTTTTTTTAATTCTAATCAATCAGTTCTTACTGAAGTAACTAATTTTGTTTCTTAATCCACTAGAAACTTTTCTTATAAAATTGAATGGAATCATATGTTTAGATAAAATGCCTTCAGGTACATGCTCCATGCTCTGTAGTCATTAGAACTTTGCAGTCATTGCAGCATCAAAACAGACAATACGACACATACTTTCTGCATTTAGTCACTTGCTCTTCTCTGATAACCATTTACAGCAAAAAAGCAAATGCACTTTTCATGCAGAAGTTTACAATGATGTTCTTGACTATGTGCTTGGGTAACATTTTGTGTCCAGAACCATTTTGGTTTTGAATTTTGTTTGTGTTGTACTTCCTATATGTTACCTTGGGGAAGAGAAGATTAAAGATAACACTTGTTAGGTTTGGCTTCATATCTTATGAAAGCCAAAGTGAATATGATATATTTTCCTTTCGTAACTTTCAGGATTTCTTCAAGGATTCCCAAAAGCCTCTTAATACCAATCTGGTAGTATAAAGTAGACAAAGCAGATGCAAATAGAATATTAATTCCCTTTAAATACAATTTGTATTTTTGGTGTCATACATAGTGTAAACAAGAAACGTCCCAGATATCTTATTTCCAACAGGAACGATTTTTGTTATTTGTTCAAAATTGAATACAAACAAAATTATCATTAGGAAAAAGATTTTTTTTTTTTACCTAAAATAATCCTATAAGCTAACACTAATTGTTATGACTCCATTTGACTTATACATACACATTACTAGATGTTTACTCATACTACTCACTCTGTTGAATATAACTTAATTATGTACAGTTAACAATTCATTGTTAGCCATCAACTAGAAATTCATGAGAGAGTGCGAAAACACTCTACATTCTGTCTGGTTGCTTGCAATGTGAGGTTGCTTGTGGTATGAGGTCTATCTTAAAAAGAACAATTCAATGTCAGACTGAATTTTGTGCCGTGCTGAAGTCCTGAATTATAATAGTACCACATGCCCCTGTTCTCTTGTTGCAAATACTAATTCTTCTCTTTTGACATATCAGCACCATAAGGTGATGTTTCAGCTGGTAGCTCCCAAGCCAGAAGCTGTGGCACTTGCAAGTGTGAGACAAAAAATTCGCTTTTTGTCTGCTCTTACCTGGGATCATGAGCCTAGCAAATCATATGTTTGCTTTCCTGCCAGTGCCTGGTTTGAGATAGATGCAGGAGACAGCACCCCTCCGAGTGAAGCTCATAACTGTAACCAAAGGTGATATATCTTCAAAAAAGTATGATCTGCTAATTAGCAGCAAAACAGACACAGACTGAGTAGTGAGTAGGAACAGTTATCTGGTATTAAATTATTTGCAGGAAAATTGTTTTCACTGCAACTGAAAAAATATATATTTATATATGCAATAGAGCTGTTACAGATATTAGTTCTCAACCCATGGTCAATGAACCATAAGTGAAAACACTAACCCTCCCACTCACCTTAAGTTAAATGATGCACTGACACAAAATGATGAGAATTGTTTGGACTCATCTCTTATGCATGCATTAGGAAATAAGATTAACCACCCACCTCTTCTTCCACACTAAATAGTAACAGTTATCAAGAATGGGGAAGAATGCAGACATCCCATGTATTCACATGGTTCATCCAGAGCCCACAATATTCACAGGCAACAGTTTTGCCTACTTTCTTTCTGGGATTATTTGTTTTGTAGTCACCTCAGTTCATGTTCCTGGCCACTCAATTTCAGCTGCCATATGTACCTATTGAGGTACCCTATTTGGGTAGGACAGGTATACACCTCCTATCCAAAATTATTATTAACTAAAATGATTTAAATTTCTAATTATCATTTCTAAATATAATTTCCTGCAGTCTGGGATCAGACAGGTGTTGAATTACGTAAGGAATGCATATGAATACAAACTAATTAGCAAATTTTCAGATATGTCCTTTCTCCAGCAGGCTGAATGTTGTGGCCCAGCAGATCATGGCTTGCAGTTAGTAGGCGAAGGGAATTTTGAATGGTGTCATAATACACAGATGCCTCCTGGTACCACCACCACAGGTCAGCCTTTATCTGCTCTTTCTAAGGTGCTGCACTGTCTTGCATCCGTTCTTTGTGGAGCTCTATGGAGACTACAGTAACTACAACTTTGCATCTACACGGGGCTCAGATAAAGATCCATATGAAAGCTATAGGCTGTTAAACTTTGTGTTGTATCTAAGTCATTGTAGTCTAAACCAGGTGCTTCAGCCAGCAACAGGCAGATGTCTGCCTTCTTTAATTTTATCTGAACTGGTAAAGCTAGAGAATCTATTGGTCCTCATGTTGGTCTGAAGATATTTTCACTTAGGATATTTTCAGGACTAGTTTGAGTGCTAATTTTTCAGCTGTTGATGTCCACGTTTATATTTCTATTGCCGCTACTTGAGCCATTTTTTTAAGAGGGGTTTACATTCAAAGATCACGTCAATGGGTATGAGTGATAGCAAGATTACTATATAAAAAAGTGTAAAATAGCTTCAATGCAGTCAGGCCATGTTCAGGATGTACGAGGAAACCCTATGAAACACAAATTTCAGCACTGTTGCCGTATAGCATGAGAAGGAACCATCGTCCTAACTCCATGCTGCCCATTGCATGCCACTGTTTATATAGTACGTGATCTGAGGTACTAACATTAGCATATTAACACAGTTTATATTCTAGGGCACGTTTACAGAAAAACAAAAAGTAGGATGGAGAACTTTCAAACTGCTCAATGTGCCAGTCTTGGCCACAATTTCCTAAGATTACTCAGTTCATAATTGCACATGATAATCAACACAAAATTAAATATCCATATTGCCTAATTACATGTATATACCATAATGGCATAATTAAGATACCCAATTTTACAATTAGAATGTGGCATACTTAGTAAACAGCTTTTCAAAGCTGTATTTCACTCATTTCAAATGACTTCCAGAAAACACAAATTCGCATGCAAGATACGGTACATTGCAAGAACATTAAAAAATTTTTAATAATGCATATTCACAAGAGGCAAAATTAAGACTTAATATGCATACTTGACTACCTTTGTCTTGGTTTTTGAAAACTTAGCAGTACAACTTTAATGTTCTGTTATTATGGTTTAAGTCTGGTTGCTTAAAATAAAGCTTTTGGCTTTTTTTTTTTTTTTTTTTTTTATACTTTACAATGGTGTAACCAGTCAGTGCTGCTTTTATATTTTCAAAGGGTAGACAGTATTATTTTTCATAATAAAATGACTGACCTGAGAATTGCCACTTCTAAGCAGAGGTGAATTCATGTTAAGTACACAAACGCTTATCTTGCATATTGTTCATTCTTGTGTTCAGTGGATAACTTTCCACTCTCAAAGATGAATGATTTTTTGCAACGTGTAAAATCCTGTATCCAGGATTTTGTATATAAAGGACCAAATCCTGTATTTGGTCTTGGAAATCTTGCCATTAATGTTACATATATATATATGTATATGTATATACATATATATGTATATATATATATATTTAAACTACCAACAGCAGACTTCCACAATTAAAAGCAGAAGCATGCATCTCAAAGTTATTTTCTTCCAGATGTGAACAGGGGGTAAAAAAGGCTGTTCTCACAGCACTATACTTCAAACAGTAATATTTTTAAGACTCAAAGACATAGCCAAATGAAAAAATAACACTCACATTGTCATCAGTGTCCATCCTTTAATCATTTTTTTTTCAGTATCTAAAATAATCCAGAAATACTTATACTGCAGAAAACATCAATTTTCCAATTTCTTCTCTTAGAAGTAGCTGAATGCTTTAAAAATAAAGAAAATAAATAATACTTCAGGGGAAAAAAAGGCCTGGAAAGTGTTATCTAAAATGATAGATGTTTGAAACCGTGAGATTGACACAAGCACGGAACCCAACATATAGATGCCACTAGCGGGTAAATTGTCACTAGAAGATTAATAACATACTGTGATTTTTCAGACTTTCTCCTTTGTAGTTCATTGGACTGATTCCCACCAGATATCTTTATTTGTACTTCCACAATCATTTTAGAAAAATACCAAGTATTGATTTAAAAATATTGGTTGAAGAATTGTTGACTGTGTACCTTGGGAAGTATCTTCAATGACTAATTGTCCTCATTCTTAACTATTGTCTCTACAAATCTAATTCGATTTTACTTGGATTTAGCTTCCATATATGGGATTGTATTATAATATTTTGCCTGAGATCACACAGTGTACAAGTGAATACAGGCCTAGGTAAGTGTCTAGTAAGAAGTGAGTCATATAAGGCCGAGTTATGATTCCTGAGGGATCTTGTTTCAGTATAGACAGACAAACAAGTTTATATTGTACTTACTGTTTTAATCCATTGCACATACCCTATATTTATATTTTCTCATTCAAGTTTCTTAACAAAAATGTGATATTATGTGATACTGAGTGATATATCACAGAGGTCCAGAACTTCATAGCATTTATTTTGATTAAATTTATGACCTCATTAAAACAAATGGATTGTGCTGTTTTGACAAGATCAAATGATCCTCTTGATACTGTTTTGATTGTTTAATGAACATTATTCATCATTGAGCATTTTATTTAGTCCGTCAGATGTCTAGCTGCTTATTTAAGAATTAAGAGAACATAGCTAGAAACACCAACTTTATTGCAATTTCTGAAAAGGTTCGTGTTTTCTCAGACTTATTAGAAAGAAACAAGCAGACTATAGGTATCACTTGAAAAGATCTAAGATGCCAATTACCTATAACATTCTAATTGATAATTAAAAATCTATAATAGGACTTGTTTAATAATGTCTTTATATACAGCTGGAAATTAAAAGAATTTAATAATTATCATGTGGAAGAAATATATCAACTGTTGCTTTTTCTTTTTTTTTTCTTTTTCCCCAAGTGCAGAAAAGCAGTATTTGTCAAACATACTTTTCTGCTTCTCAATTGCATAGTAATCAAAGGAAACAAATATTCCCCTTTCTTATCAAGTAAATTTACCACTATGGTCCAGATGAAAATTATATCCCAGTATGTGTTGGCAATGTAAATAACCTATTACTCTGCATCTGAAGGACTAGAAATTATGTAACTCACAAGTGTTTTCAATATTAACGTAACTAAATGAACAACTACTGATAGCAACTCTCAGTCCTGTTTTGTATCCTAATTTTATAGATGAACATAGTAGTAATTTTTCTGGATTTAAAATATGGAATTCAGAAAGACTACAGACAGAATTCCCGGTTAGCTGCTAGCAGCAACTGAAGCTTACAGAGAAAGGCATGTCTTCATGTGGCTGATACATTTCTTTCAGTAGCTGGTACAAGAATAAAAATAATGCAAATTCAGAATTGTGAAGGTTAAAAAAAAAAAAGTCTTCTTGTTAGGAGATGGATGATTTCTTCTTCCTTCATGTTCAGACAAGTCCCTGCTAGCTTTAGACTTACTTTAAATTCCTTGGAAATTATGTAATAATAGCTTTAGTTCCCACAACTGCAGTGCAGTTTTAAGTAGAAGATCAGCTCAGCAAAACTACTAAAATGATTGTACAAAATTTGCTAGATTTGCCCCTAAGTGACCTGAGCTTTACAGCTCTGTGTAATTATTATCGTCACATTTTGGCATGAAGTTTCCACAGTGAAAACTGCAGATAGGCTTATATGTGATCTTAAACAGTGTTTTAATGGTGTGGAGTTTTCCTGAAGAAAAAATTAGCATTGGCTGTGCTTCAGCCTTTCTCTATAAGGTAAGTTGTTTAAAAGGTCTTCTCTTTGAAACTGGCATCATGCCCAACTTGGAAGAAAACATCTGAAGAGGCTTGGAAATTGCCATACACCCACGTTGTTGGTGTTTGTGCATAAGCACATATATGAACAGTCACATGCACTGGTGTATTAGCACACCTCAGCTGATCATTTGCTTTGTTGCTGATTGATTTGCTATTGATTTGCAACACGCTTTATTTGTAATTTTATTGTTAGGGTTATACCAGAAACATACTATTTTCCAAAAACAAATTGTATAAGGGTATATATCAGAATAACTGGGTCTTTCTCTATGTACTGGTGGAAAAACAGTATGAGTTATTGCGTTATCCATGATACCCTGAAACAGATGATTAAATTATGGATCATTTGTGGATTCTCTGAGAGAATGGGTAAATTAGAAAAGAATGCGTATTTTCTTCACTGCCTAATAAATGAGAAATAAACTGCCTGTGAAAAACGGTCTGAATTTAGACATTCTGGTCATTACAGATTCTATGATCTTTGAGAGCAAAGATGGAATGACTTCATATGATTTTCTATTCCAGAAGATAGGTTCACTTGGCTGCCATGCTAAAATACAAAAATGTCCTATTCTCCATGCCATAAATATATAAATAGCAGCGGATTATGTTTCAGCGTTTAAGTTGCATTCCTGATCACATTTCAATCATCTTCCATTGATAAAAAAGCAATTATCAAACTAAACAGATATTCTTCTAGAATATCTTGGCTACAGTCTGCTCATTGCTCTAAAGCAGAGTAGTTTTATATATCAACATTATACTGTACTATGCCTTATGAAGAACTATAAAACAGCTAAGTCCTGTCAGTTCATAGCTTGTAGATACGCTACAGAAATAGATCCTAGCACTTTGATATCCTGATCACAGCAGAGAAAGGGAAACAGCATTCATGGCAGCATTTCACTGCAAGGTAGCTGTCAGCCTTGGAATCACACACACTCTAATTTCTTCAAAATAGTTTGGTGGCAGGTTGTCTTTTTTCTCCCTCCGTATGTCTCTTTCCAGCTGCTCATAACTCTCCCTTACTGCAGGAACTCCCTGTACTTTTTCTAGTCCTGATTTTTATCCCGCTCCAATCAGGAAGATCTAGGTTAACTGGAGCAGGTTATATGGTGACTTGTGGGCAAGTTGGATCATCCTTGTCTCTAAATTGGAAAGACATGGATTTGACAGATGGATCACTTGGCAAATAAGGAATTGGCTGTGCGGTCACGCTCAAAGAATTTAAGACTATGGTTTGATGTCCAGGTGGAGACCAGTAACAAGTGGTATTCCTCAGGGGTCAGTACTGGGACTAGCACTGTTTAACACCTTTGTTGGTAACATGGACAGTAGGGTTGAGGGCACCCTCAGCAAGTTTGCCGATGACACCAGTCAACATGCTGGAGAAAAAGGATGCCATCCAGAGGGACCTGGACAGGCTTGAGATGTGGGCCTGTGCAATCCTCATGAAGTTCAACAAGGCCAAGTGTTCAGTGTCCTGTGTCTGAGCTGGGGCAATCCCAAGCACAAATACAGATTGAAAGCAGCCCTGAGGAGAAGGACCTGGAGGTGTTGGTTAATGAGAAGCTCAACATGAGTAAGAAATGTGCACTTGCATACCAGAAAGCCAACTGTGTCCTGGGCTGCATCAAAAGAAGTGTGGCCAGCAGGTCAAGGGAGGTGATTCCCCCCATCTACTCTCATCTCGTGAGACCCCACCTGGAGCCCTGCATTCAGCTCTGGGGCCCTCAGCACAAGAAGGACATGGATGTATTAGAAGAGGTCCAGAGGAGGGCCACAAGGACTGGAACACCTCTCCTGTGAAGGCAAGCTGAAGGAGCTGGGATAGTTAAGCCTGGAGAAAATAAAACTCCAGGGAGACCTTGTACCTACCTACCTCCTAGGACCTAAAGAGTGCCTACAAGAAAACAGGAGTGGGGGTCAGGAAAAGCACACAATGTACAGAAAATTATATGTGATGCTGCCATAACTACTGTAGTCTCTGTTGTGCCCTGGCCCCAGAGTTCCCCAAACAGATGTTAATCCATGTTTTTTATAAGCAAGCAAGAACCATCTTTTCAGATTCCCTAACAGTAAATACACTGAGAAGTCAAAAAAGGGTTGAAAGATATATGAGTATTCAGACAAATTCAGGTTACAGCATGGAAATCAGCACCTCACATACAGTCAGAGGAAAAAAAAAAAAAAAAAACTACTACACAGAGAGATTTAAGTAGCCAATAGTTGAGTTACTGATTCCTACCTAAAAATAAATATGATACCAATGACTACATGGTGTCACATTCCACTATGGAAATAGTGTTCCACTATTGTGTTTACTTTAGTACATAATAGAGTCCTTATCTGAAATCAGAAATGAAATTAGTAAGAAAGGTAAATTGTCTTTTATCTTTTTATCTCCTTAACTTACTTTTATTTTTTGTTTATTTGTGGGTTTTTTGTTTGTTTGTTTGTTTTGTCTTGTTTTTTTCCAAAACAATCCATTTAGTAGCTGGAACTGCCACTTTTTTTTTTTTTCTTCCAAGTAGTATTAGATTTTCACAAGTAATCCAAGGTCAAGAGTCCGAAGTCACGTAGAAAGCTTTCAAAATTTGTTGTTCTTCAGGGATTCTGGGGGGTTTCTTGTTTACTCAAAGGTCTGATAATACTAGAGAAAAAAAGATAAATATTAAGAAACCTTCTTCTGTTAACATGATTAAGCAAAATTCAAAAAAAAAAGTCTCTTCTGACAGTTGCAGATCCAAGGCTAAATATACCCCCCCCCCTTTTTTTTTCTTCCAGTCTGAGAAATTCTGGGGAGAATAAAAGCAACCAAACTCCTAGGCAACAACTAGGAACAACTACTGGGAAAATGTGGTTAGATAGCATTAACAATTCAAGATCTGGCTACTATGCTGGCCTGACCTGAAAAGGAATGAAGCCTAACCCTGAAGTAGTACTTACATTCTGTAGAACAGAGGACTGAGGAGGAATTTAAGTACATTGAAAATTTCAGGACATGAAGTAAGCTGAACATTCAATTACATTGACAAAGACTTCAATGGTGTCTTAATATGTTATAAAAGATGCGTGCTTTTCCTGTACTACCTAGTGTGTTTTTTTTTAAGAAATAGATTGATGTCACAATAATAGGAGATACTCAAAGTCTATGAAGGACTACTGGACTACTGGAAAAAAACAGAGAATGAGCTCAGGCTTAGGTTCCCTGCCTTGAGCTGTTCAACATTTACCCTAGCTGCCAATGGGGAAAACTGATAACTAGATTTTTATAACATGTTTAAAGTTATAAAAGGGCAAATACATAAAATATATTCTGGAAATTAGACTAGCAGTTTCTCATATGTTTTGTATTTTCATGCTTCTGTGAAGTTCTGTTCATCTACAGCACTATATAAATGACAGTGTAATAACAATATTGATTATTAATAAACAAAATCAAAATGCCATGCCAGGTATTCATCCTCTTATCTTAAACATCAACAAAATATTATTCTGCTATTTCAGGATTGTATCATTGTTGCCAGTTATATTAATTAAAGTAAAGCATGGTTATTTTCTTCTGCATGGAAGCCTTCGAAATAGAATCAATCTCCTTAACTCTCTCTCTCTCTCTTTTTTTTTTTTTCCCTTCCCTCAGTGGAAGAGTAGTATTTTTAGTCCTAACATTTTCAGTTATAAAACCAGTGTACTACTTAGAGGTAGTCTTACATATGTATTTAGACATTGAAAAGTGTGGGGTGAGCATACATAAAAGGATTTTATATGTGAAGCCCATTTCCCATCAGCTTGCTCCAGCATGTGCACACTAAAAATGCATATAGGGGCATTTTATAATCAGTGGAAAGGAAGATTTCAGTGGTTTTGCTAACACTCTCTACTGGCCATATGATGAGCTTGGGCACATCACCCAATCTTCTTAGATTCCTATTTTTAAAAAAGGCCTGAACCATCATCTGAGGTAAATACATGGAGATGTACGGACCCAATTTGATTCTGCAAATCTCTCTCAGCCAGCATCTTTAGATGGCTGAATACTACCCACACTTGGCATAGTTGTTTGGAAAGTTCCTAAATGTATTTAGAAATGTATTAAAGAAAAGTGAATTTGGAAATTACTTAATATAATTTATTAGCAGGTCTTTATTTATTTATTTATTTATTTGTTTGTTTGTTTGTTTATTTTTCTCAGATCTTTTGACAGCAAACATATTTTTTTTTTACTGAAATATGTAATTGTGTGTGTTGGTTCACAGCAGGCACTCCAAGGCACCCACACCTTTGTGTGCACTGGCACTCTCACTGCTAACATCTAGACATCAAACTACCCTGTAGCTTCTCTATGTTCCAGCACATTTTCAGGTGTAAGACACTTGATGAGTTACTGACCTGGATGTTTTATCTTTCAGTTCCAGCCTTTGTTGTTCTCTTGATGAATTGCTTGCTTAGTGTCTAGAAAACATAAAGCTATCAATATCAACAATGGTGCCAATGAACTGTGGCAAACTAAAGGATACAGAAGATTAACAATCATTACATGTCAGAGGTTTATGATATGATGATGATTATTATTGGCATACATGTTTACTTCTACAGAAAATAATATTGCAAATAATTAGAATAAATGGCAACTCTAAATTATGTACAGCCTGTTTAATCCTTAGCAGAGAATCATAGAACCATAGAATACCCCAATTTGGAAGAATTAAGAATACAGTTATAGGAGGGAAGAATTATTATTAAAAAGCAATTTATTTTAAAATTTATGTTACACATATACAAGGCAATATCTAACAAACCTCACTGTGATGTTCATAAGGAGCATAAATTATATTAAATCTGATGTATAGCATTATCATGGCTCATGCAAACCTCATGAGGTTCAACAAGGCCAAGTGCAAGGACCTGCACCAGGGTTGAGGAAAAATCCCAAGCACAAAATCAGGCTGGGCGGAGAATGGATTGAGAACAGCCCTGAGGAGAAAGACCACCAGATGCCAGTTGATGAGAAGCTCAACGTGAGCCAGCAGTGTCTGCCTGCAGTGCAGAAACCCAACCATATCCTGGGCTGCATCAAAAGCAACATGGCCACTAGGTCAAAGGAGGTGATTCTCCTACTATATTCTGCTTTTGTGAGACCCCATCTACAGTACAACCTTCAGCTCTGGGGTCTCCAAGGACATGGACCTGTTAGAATAAGTCCAGGGCCACAAGGATGATCAGAGGGCTGGAGTACCTCTCCTGAAGACAGGCTGAGGGAGTTGGGGTTGTTCAGCCTGAAAAAGAGAAGGCTCCAGGGAGACCTTATAGCAGCCTTCTAGTACCTAAAGGGGTCCTACAGAAAAGCTGGGGAGGGACTTTTTGTCTGGGAGTGTAGTGATAGGATGAGGGGGAATGGATTTAAGCTGAAAAAGGGTAGATTTAGATTTGATGTATGGAAGAAATTCTTTACTGTGGTGCAGCAGCGGAACAAGTTGCCCAGAAAAGCTTGGGAAGCCCCATCCCTGGTAGTGTTCAAGGCCAGTTTGGATGGCCAACCTGGGCAACTGTGGGCAACGTGGTCATACGGAAGGTAGCCCAGCCCATGGCAGGGGGGTTGGAACTAAATGGTCTTAAGGCCCCTTCCAAACCAAACCATTCTATGAGTCTATCATAAGTATTTTGTTCAACCCTGATTAAAGCCAAAATAATCTGAATAATATTTAAACAATATCAGGTTAAAGAACATTTATTGGGTTTATAAGTAAGATCATTTATTTAATTTGGGAGTTAATGGTACCCATATGCTACCAGGTTTTTAGAGGTGGACATGCAGTAGTTTTTGTTGTTGTTTTTTTTTGTTGTTGTTTTTTTTTTTAATCTAAAGAAAGTAGCATCATTAATGTGATAAATACAGTTTCATTTCTGCTGCTGATATGAAGAGGGAAATTGTCTTTTTGCCAACTTTCACTCATTCAGTATACAAAAGATATTAAATGCTTTAAAGCTCTTTTCACATGGTTGCATAGTCACTTTCTAGTTAAATGAAAACCAAAGTCTAAAGCATGTGTTAGCTCTCTTCTGCCACAAAGTAATTGGTCTAACCTCCTAAATGAAATTAAATTAAACTGTCTTTTGATGACTCCAGTCTGAAAGGAAATAAGCATACCTATATTTAAAGCCCTATTTACCTTCTCCTTTGTTTTCTTAACAGAGATAATCTTGAGCTTTGTCCTAGCAATATAGATGCTAATTTTACTATCTGGGAAGATCACAGCCTGGGACTCTATCAGACCACATAGAAAACTTCACTCCTACTTTTTCATTGTTGATATCAAAGATAAATTTTTGTGAATATTTTTTTTCTCTCTTTCTCTGCCTCTCTTATAAGATTTATATTAGTAATGTCTTTCCTTCTTAGCACAGAAAGCAAAAAACATATGAAAGCTGAAATGACTCTAGCAATCTGGAAGAACAATTTTATCTCTACAAAATAAGTATATATCAGGTGCCCCCTAGTAAATATGCTAAGAAATGTTTATGTATAATTTTGATGAACTGTTTAACTTAGATGTTACAAAACCAAAAATACATCTTTAGAATTTACTCCAGCATAAGACTTTATTCTGAAATAGTTTAATATTAGCAAGGTTTAGTTTCCTGTCAGCAATGACCATGCTGGCACATGAAACCCCAGTTGATTTTCTCTTCTGTCCAAAGTTGATCTTTGTCAAAATTTATAGCTCATTTTAGTCTAAGCTCCACCTCCTCTTTTAATTGCACCCTTCAGATCTGACAAGATAAAGTGCTAACAATTTATTTCTTACCCAGTTTGGTCAAAACAATCGGAGCCATGTGGTATTTAATCTGTTGAAACTGATGTCTGTCTGACCCAACTGGGTTAGGGAGCAGTTACACAAGAAGTTGTGCTAGAAGATCTAGGGTTAGGGTTCCGTATCTGGCTGACTGCTGGCTGCTGCAGTCCTGATATAGACCAACCCATCCCTGTCCCTCTATTCTCCCCGTTCCAGGGGCCATGAGAGAACTTGTTGAAACTCCTAAATGTCCAGCAAATTGCTCAGTATGGAATTAGACAAAGACCTGAGCTGGTAAAAGGGAGGTGACGAGAAAAAGCAACCAGGACAGGGGAGAGAGGAGGTGAGGGTTAAGAAGCTGGGACCTCTTCATCCAGGCAGGTGGAAACCAGAATGACAGAAGAGACTACCCTGCATTGCTTAATCTTGTTGTTGCCATATTAAATGCATCTTGGTAATAGTTTTGAGGAAACCAGAACTGGACTCCAAGTCAGCAATAAACAGGGCATACTTTTAGAAAAACAAGATGAGGTAGTGGCTTAGGCCACAGAGGGATTTATGAACATCCAAACCTTTTAAATCCATTTTGATAGAGTTCTCAGCATGGAAATATGGAATAAAAGGAAGAAACTCCTGCCTGAGGTAATTTTAGCTTTGAACTGCTTCCTAAAGTTAGAGCAGGAGCAGATGTTTTCTCTTTTCCTGGCTGGAGAATCCTGCCCCAGCCCACCTGTGACTGAGTCAGTATGTGGGGCAACTCCCTAATTCACCCCAAGGAGATTCAGCCAGGCTCATGCCAACAATCTGCACTATTGAGCTAATCTCCTTTTATTGAGCCTGAAGCAAATTAAGGCATGCATGTGTTAATGCACAACCTGCAGAAGTGTAGGGATGAGCAACTACTGTGAACCAGAGCTGGCACTCCTAAACCCAGGAGAAAGTGTCTGTCCTTGATCACAGGTCTCTGTCCCAACCCGCTTCTCTCAAAACACAGCATTCTCTCTCTCTCGCTCTATACTGTAAGGATTAAAGCCTGAGGCTGGAGAGAGTTTTAACATTTTTCCTGCTCAAGGGAATTTGAATCCACACGCTCTGGATGTCCAGTTTTCAGATTACTGAGCATTTCAGAACTGAATACTTTGTTCGTCCAATAGGAGCCTTCTGCAATGAACTCTGAAATAAGATAAAGTATGCTCTCACTACCTAGTGACACTCTTGCCTACAGGTCATGGGATGAGAAAGACCAGGAGCCAAGGCCTTCTCTTGCGAGTATTCTCTGTTTAGCTGAAATGTGTCGTCTTATCCTATTGATCATCCCTCTTCGGTGTTTAAAATGTGCCTCCACATAGCTGCTGTTGGACACAGATTTCCGTCAGAAGATATTCCTGACATAAGTGTACCATTTGACCAAGCAGAGGAGGAAACTTACTATACTATAACGACATTACCAGAAAAGTAAAAGGGGCATTACACTGTCTGGCTGCACTTTAAATGAAGAGCAGAAATGAAGATCTCCTGTGAGTTTGCTGACTGGATTAGGCCCTGCCAGCCAGCCAGCCAGCTATCACAATGTCCAATTTATATACCCCAAACATGTTTGAAACACAGATTAAAGATGCTCACATGATGATGTTTTGGCAACTTCAGCATATGAACAGTTGCAAACATTTAGACACAGAATAAATTTTAGTGATAGAAACTTCAGTACTTATAATAACCAGCCTCCCCAGAGTTAAGTGGCAGCCAAGAAGTCATTTTGAGGCTATGTATTTTAGACTTAGCAAACTTGAATGGCACTCAGATACCTGAATCTATTTTGTATATTAAGGATAAAATCCAGAAAGTCTCCCCTGGCCTACGGCATGGTTTCACTGCCTTAAAGGATGGTGGTTGCACAACAGCTGCCCTCTGGCAGGAGGACCTCCTGCACTGCTCCTGTCTGGCTTGGTCCTCTTCCCCTTCAAGGCCAGTGCTTGAAGGTGCAATGACCAGCACTAATCCCACCTTCTGGAGCTAGGGTTGTGTGTGAGTAGCTTGTTTACTAAACCTCTGATCCTGGCTTACTTTCCACTGCCAGGAGTCTGGGGCCTGTTTTCCACCAGCATTCATTAACTTTAAGTTATCATGCAACATGCCAAGTTTCCATCAGCCCAGCAAAAACATTCTCAATTCCAAACCTTGTTTTCCCGATGGCAGCACTCTGTGCTGTAGCCTTTCTGAGCTGTCTTGGCCAGAGGTATCTGTTTATGCAGTTAAATTTTCCTAAGACGCTGATGCGAGCACACACACACTTTAATAAGGCAGAAGATGATAGCAGCTAGTCCTTTCTAAAATCAAAACAATGGGGGGAAAAAAATCCCTACCATAAAAACATAGCCACAGGGAAAAAATAAAAATTAAAAAAAAAAAAAAAAAGCTGTAAATATATATACAATTTTGGTCCAAGATGACCAAAATTTCTGGCCCTATACATCTAGATCCTAACTCTGTGATCCCCAAATTAGCTTGCTTTTCATAAGAATCAGTGAACCAAAACCCTTCAGGCCTTATTCAAAGGTGAAATAGGAATCAGTGGCAATAAACATGGTAAATAAAAATCTTGCCTGGCTGAAAACTGGAAATTTATTTTGGCAAACCTCAATCCTTCTCAACATAGTCTGTAAACATGCAGGTATTCAACTCCCAGTACAATTATGCGAGTCCTTAATTCCTGTCTACTGAAGTAAACAGAAGTGAAGCAGTTGATTCAGATGGGTTCTCAGCTTGCCTCAGTCTACAGATTGCAAGGATGTGACTGCAATGACTAACTGCATTACTAATACCTGTTTGTTTCTGTCATGAAGGGGAAACCATTCAGTGGCTCAGTAGAACAAGGTGTCCTAAGCAAAGCGGAATTTTGCGATCGTTTTTACTACAAAGAGGACATCTAGAAAACTGCATTCTGTTTTGAATTACACAGTTCACTTAAAGACATATCCATGTTTTTGCAAAGCATGCTAGAATCCCGTTATGAAACAAAGGGAGCTGACATTCGAAATGGTCTCAACAACACAGTAATGAGAAATGATCGAAGGGATGAAGACTTTTAAAAATCTTCCAAGTGGGACTGAAAGAACTGCAGGCTAGGAAATCTTTTGTTCAAATTAGGAAATCTGGTAGAAACTTGTAATAAAAATATCCCAGAATCAATCAAAATGTGATAAACATTTTCTAATAGGGAAGAGTGGACACTGCATTTGCACAGGGAAGTCATATCTTGCAAATTTACCAGAGTTTTTCAAGGGTGTTCAAGAGTAGGCAGATATGGGTAATCATGGTAGATTTTCAATCCAATTCTCAATAAACATTCCTCTGGGAAAAAAAAAAAAAAAAAAAAAGCTGCCATTACAGCACGGAAGATCCCCTCTAAACTTCAGATCTGATCAAATTATAGAAACAAAAGGTAGAAATAATGAGCTGGTTTACAAGTAAGGGAGTTCACTGGGGATCTGTGCTGAGGCTTGTGGTATTCAATATAATAATAATAAATGACCTAGAAAAGGAAGCAGATTGTAAGGCAATGACATTCTCTGATAATTCAAGGTTTTAAAAATGAATATTCATGTTATTTACTGGTGTGCTAGTAAACTAGCAGGGGAAATCTAATGCTCCTAAATGCAGGATCATAAACAATACCAGTCCAAACTAGATCTCTAAAATGGTAGCCTCAAATAATATTGAGTATTAATTCTATGAAAAATATTTTTAAGTTAGTATGGACAAGTCCCCATAAAAATCCATTCAATGCTCAATGCTAGTTAGAAAGGTAAAGAGAGAAAGTGTCAGAAAAGGAGTAAAGAACAAAAGAGAAATCACTGTTATTATGTCACTATTAGGCTATGACAGGTCCATATTTTTAGTATTATTTGCTATTCTGATGACATGCATGTCAAAAAATATGTCATCATATGAACAGGAGAATTATATGAACAATAGATACTAATACACTCTATTTTTTTAGTTTGGAAGAGAGAAGACTCAAAAAATTATGCTAGAAATCACTGGTGTTAACCATAAGTGGCGGAAGATGAATAGGATATGATGATTCAGATGTTTGTGGTCAAAATTAAAGGACAACAAATGAAGTTATTGGACAATAGTTTGAAAGCAAAAAGAGAGAGGTGTGCAGTCATTTCATCTAATTAAATCATAGAATTCACTATGAAGAATGGTGTAGAGGCCAAAATCTGAAATGGTTAAAAAGCAATATAAGCATTTATAGAAAAATAATGCATTTGGGGCCTTAAGCTACAAAGATACCACTAGGAGTTCAGGAAACCTATAGACTGCAGAATGCTGGAAGAAAAAATAAGAGGAAGAAAAGACAGAGGAAGTATGTCCGTCTCTTCCTGAGGTACCCACTGCTCTCCCCAGTGAGAGACAAGATACTTTGGTCTGACCTCTGAAGGCAAATATGGATGGGCTTTGATGACAGTAAAAAGAAGAGACAAACAAAGATAAAGGAAGTACTAGCTGTTATGAGGTCTCTGCATATGGATCTCATAAGGGATGTACACTGCAGCTTACTGTTGAACAGATAAACTATACCTGTTTCCAAGAATTAAATTAGGCATTCCAGGGGATTGTCATCCAGGACAGCTTTACACTGTATGCAACAGCTGATGTATCAGACTCTTTAAAACATTTTTCTCAGAATCTTTTCATTTTCATCAAAATTCTTCGATTGAAGGATACAGATGGTACTGCTAAAAGGCTGGGCATGCTTGAGAAGGCTCTCCTTGGGGCCCTTTGAAAAGTCAGTCACAAAATTCTCATTGATTTCTGTGTGGTTAAATGTTGTTAAGTCATTAAAAAGGGATGGGCTTTTTGACAATTGATTTAAAGACAGGGAACTGGAATATGCAGGTGCTTATACTTCACTGTTAGTTCTGAGCAACCATTATCATAACATTTTACTACATTGCTTTCTTATTACTAAGTGTGGGCAGAACTACATTGTGTCTCAAATGGTATGATGTTTTCCCACAAAAAATTAGCATTGCTCTTTTTCTCATCTGGGAGCTTTGCCACTGGTTATTGAGTTGATTACTCCACTGAGGACATTCTGTACACTGCTCTTATTAACAAAGGAGTAACATTTAAGCCAGGTTGTTTACTAGAGTTATTGCTACAGTCATACCGCCAGACTTATCAGATCTGCATAGGTAAGGTGGCCACCTCACGTGGATTCATTCTTACAACATATGTGTATGCAAGGAGACTACGGAGTTTCAGCACTAGCTTTCTCTTAGAAATATCAGACTTCATGAATTATACTATATAACCTCTATTTAACTTCCTACAAGTACAATATAAGACTTAACAGTAAAGAAAAATCATGCAATTTCCCCCGCCCCCCCAACAACCAATCAAAAAAAACAACACACAAAAAAAAAAAACTTTCCTGTAATTTGAGTGACAACTGTCTACTCTGTAGTGCAGACTAATACCTTTCATGTTGACAACTGTGGAGAAAAATGTTGACCTAGTCTCGTATTCAGACCCTGTGACTGAGTGTCCATTGTGTGCTGTACTTTTCCTAGCATTTTATGAGCCCAGTACCACTGCACAGCACTTCTTTAGGAACCCTGGAATCTCATGTTCTGACCACTTCACACAGCAACATCTGAATCAGCTGAGATCAGTAAGGGTAGTTGGTGTTTGCTGACCAAGGTATTGCTATAAAGACTTCATGGGTGGTGTTGAAGGAGCTGCCCCTTTAAGTCCATATAAAACTTCTAAGAATTTTGGAATTTGTTATCTTGTAAGTGATCTATATCCCATAAGAAAAGAAAAGAAAAAAAAAAAAAAAAAAAAAAAAGACCGGCTCAGAGTAATATAACCTATGGCTTCTTATATATTCTTATGATAAATAAGATTTAGTAACAGTATAGTGTACTGATTATCACTTTTAGATATAATAGACTTTACTTAGATCCTTCACATTAGAGAAACAATTATACTATGCAAAATTATAAAGCCATGTGAACTGTACAGGAGTTGCTAATATTACTGTATGGTGAATGTAGCCACTGCCTTATAACCCCACTGTAATTCTTCACAGATATACCAGTACTTTAACTGAATACATCGTAAGGAACAAAATGCATTCCAAACAGGGTAGGAAATACTTTATGACCCCTGAAAAGACACCTAATTCATCAGAAGTCCTGCTTTGTAAAATCTTATTAAACATAAAGCTATTTACAAAGCACTCTGTCATACATACTATACAAAGGCATGGTGATTTAGAAGACACTGAGGAATGCTCAGCTAAGACAATAATTCTCATTTGGCAAAAGTAATGGGAAATTCAGATTAGGATTTCTCAAATATTATTCCTGCAGACATGCCAGACTCTGAATACTTTGCATCATATAAGCTAGTGAATATCCAAAAGACATATGAATTGCAGAAGGGCAAACAGGGGGAGAGTGGGCTAGTATTATGGGTCAACAGCTTCTGTCAGTCCTAACTGCAGTCAGTTAAACCATGGCTGTCGGCAGTCATTTCCACTCCTCTGCTGGATGTTAAAATGGCTGTTTCTGCTCAGATCGGGTTCTTACCCCAAACCCCTGCAGCTCTTTGTGTTTATAAACTAGTAGGTCTGACCAAATTCAGCAGGATTACTCCTGTTCTCTCCCATGGTACAGTGTATCGACCACAAGTAGCTTTCATGCTAGTCTCTTTTGGTTTAGGACAAACAGGTACAAAGAAAACAAGCCATAAGACAGTCAGCAATCTGCACACATCTTCAGTTTGCTGTTAGGTGTGCCAGAAGCTATAAACATAAATTCATAAAACTGTTCTAGTCCATGTCTTCATCTGTATGTCGCACTCTAGACTGGGGTCCTGCCTCCAGCCTGTCTCTTTAAAAATAAATAAATAAATAAATAAATAAATAAATATATATATATAATAACCTCTGTGTTTATATGCCTTTTCGAACTAGTGCAACTTTCCCAGAGGGTGGTGCTTTCCCAGACTTGTTTACCTGTCTGGGGAATTTGCATTAATCTTTCTTTCCAGTGAACTGGGAATATAATACACAATACAGCATTTTTTTAAGCATTCCCTGTTCTAGCGTCTAAGACATCTCAGTATAATTGTTTTTGAAGTTTCCAGGCTTCTGAGACATCCTGCCTGTCATATGTTATTACCATTTATTATAGATTGTATAAAAACCCTGAGAGGCTGAGGAGAGTTCTTGTCTCACTAGTACCTGTTCTTTGGTGAGGAAGCAAGTGATACAGCCAGTGGACTAAACTCACACACGTATGAAGAAGACCTAATGCATAGGAGAAACCTCAGGAAGGAACAAAATTTTAAAAGACCATATTATTATAGGTAATATAAATCTGTAAGTCTTGAGCTAAAAAACAATTAAAAAATATTTTTAATTTTTCCATTGTTTGTCTTAGATTCAGTTTAAGCAAGTTCTGTCTAAAATGGGAAACAGGTGCCCAAATTTTCCCTCAGTCTCATAGAGCAATACAGTCTGTCCTACTTTCCAGGATTATCTCATGTATGGCTACATAAATTCATTAGGTAACTCCCTTCTTAGCTTGAAATCTTCTGAGATATTTGCCTTTAGTCTCCCACATACACTCAGAAGTGGAAAGATGGGTGCTTATCTCCTTCCTACACCTCTCATTTAATGGGTTACTTCGATGGGTACTTGAACTCAGTTAAAAGCCCCTGGAGAATGAATTGTTAATTGTGGCCAGGAGTACAACTAAGCATGTCTGATGCTATGCACTAGGCATAGTTGTTTAGCTGCTGGAATATTCACCCAGGAAGTGAGGTAACTGAAATTTAGGTCTTAACTGGCACAGGGAAGCAAACATGCATCTCCAGCACACTAGTGCCAAAGTACCAAGTGGCAGGATAAACCTGAGAAGTCAACATCCGCTGGGGAATATAAATTGCTGGGCAGGAGGGAATGGCAGGGCTAGGAGAAGAGCAGAGCAGAAGCGGCCCTGCTGCAGCCCACAGGCTGAGGCCCTCAGCTTGTAGGGGCAGGGCTAGGCATCCAGCCCCCACTTCCAGCACTGTGTTTGTTCATCGGGCAGTGACAGATTAATATAAAATACCTACACATTTCAGGATACAGCTGCATAACACCTGATCTGGTCTGACTGCTGTTTTAGCACCAGGCTCTATGATTTCTCATCTGTTCTCAGCAACAGGGAGACAAGGAAGCAAGGCCTGTATTACTTCCACTGAATTCAGTGGCAGTGCTCCAACACCAGTAAGATCAGCAATTAAACTTAAATGATGAACTCAAACCCACAACAGAAATTAGTGGCAAAAGAGAGATTAGAATGGAGGAGTTGTTGGCAGGATTTACAAATGGACATGTCAGTCATGTTTCTGAGACGTAACTGCTTAATTAATGCTTAGGTTAAAATGACACAGGACAACTGGAAGAGCTAAAGCCACATTTCTAAAGTTTCTAAAAAAACATATTTCCTGAGTTTGGTAGAGGCCACAGAGGTAGAGGTAGAGGTTGAAACCTGGGTAGGATGCTTTAAAAAGAACTAAAGATTCATTAATCCTGAAACACCAATGTCATCATAAACAGTTTTTTGTTTGTTTGTTTGTTTCACTTCTCATGTCTGCCTGCAACTATCTCCTCTCACTAGTACATTTACCCACTTTAGATCACTCCTCAGACAGGGAGCAGCGTAACTGTTTTCACTGTGTCAGAGGAATCTTTTGCGCTATGTAAATGACAAAAAAAATAAAATAAAAATAAAATAAAATAAAATAAAATAAAATAAAATAAAATAAAATAAAATAAAATAAAATAAAATAAAATAAAATAAAATAAAATAGATTTAATATAGATATATTGTTATCTGCTTTCAAAATATTTGACACATACATGAACACTCCTACAAACCATTACATTTTACAGAGTGGTTTTCAGACTAAAAACTGGTTTCCTTTAGGAGCGTAAGTTGTTTGTCCATGTACTTGATCCAAGCATATGGATGTACAATTTATGCTCTTAAAGAAACTTCAGTGGAGAATAGGCCACATCAATCCAAACCTCCAGATCCCAGAACTCACTGCAGCAGCAGCCTCTATAGAAATCAAGAAAACTACACACTTGACAGGGAGATGTTCATATGATGAGCATCCTTGATCACAGGACAGGGGAAAATAGGATCTGTTATTCTAGATGGAAAAGTTTTGAAACTGGGTATCTTTGAGCATGAGGGTCCTGGGAAGCCTAAGATTAGCTGCAGAGTCACAGCTCCCTCATGGATGCAGGACTCCATGAAACAAGCTCTTATCCACAGTGAAAATGAAGCTGCAGTATCAGTGCTGGCACTGACCTGTGAACATTTCAGCCATAAGCACTGGAGCTGAAAGTGGGGAGGCAGGGTTGGGTACACAGACACACACTTATATGGACAGCCTAAGTCTTGTTATTTAGTATAAGATAGAGGAGTCAAAATCCAGGGTGCCTCTTTTCCATGTGAGTGATTAACTACTGGACTATAAAGCCAGGTTTGTGTGGCTCACTGACTTGTGAAATTGCATGGTCTGGCTCCAACAGGAGGCTTGGTGAGCACTTTGTGTGCCTTCATCCTCCACCAACATGTGGCTGGGGGCTCACGTTTCTCTCAGAAGTGGCAGATGTGCACCTGAATTTTCAGGCTGAGAGCAAAATTAATTGAGTGCTTCCTTTGCAACTGCTGTAATACCCAGGCTGTTGTGTAAAAAAAAAGGTCCTTGTCCAGTCAACAACTTTCAGAAGAAAAGCATGAACCCTGTTCCATTACATCAGAGGAGGGTTTCAAGTTTCTGCTGCTGGGGGAAGGGGATCAAGAGGCAGACCTTGAAAAGACAGAAGCAAGTTTTAGCAGACGTGCATTGAGCACCTCAAAATATGTGGGCTTAATATGTATTATTAAGACTTCTCTACATACCCTGAGCAGATTTCTGCACAGCCTGGAGGATTTGAGGTTCCATGTAATGTGTCTGTTTGCCCAGGCCTGTAGAGGAAGCACAAGAAATTACCCAAAACTTTTGGATTTCACTCTGAAGTTTTGATACACAACAGTTAATGCTGTAGTGCCTCACTTATAAATAAATACTTACTTTCTTGAACTCTGTCCTCTTCTAGTAGATATCTAGTGTTTGAAACATTGGTATTTCAGAGAATCTGGACAGAGCTAAGAATATAATTCACAGCAATTAATTTGACGAAGTTGGCCACTCTCTCACTTTGTGAGATGCAGGGAGGAAAAAAATAAAGCCAGATGATTTGAACTGTCACTGTCAGTTTCCAAGCAATGTCCTCCAAAACAGAGGCAAGTTCAAGGGAAGTCGTATAAACCACAATGATTCAGTCATCTGTAGGTATAAAGCCATCTTTGGCATTGTTTGTGAACAGCATATTTAAAAAGTGGGTAGCCTTAAATAATGCTGAATAAATGCATTGAAATACATTGTTTCAACAAATCTTTTCAGAAGATTTTCAGAAAATTCAGGCTGTTGTTTGATGTTACAGAAAATCCAGATTATGGATTTTAGTAGTTTGTCCTAAAAATATCTTGGCCACAGAATAAAAATTAAAATAAATAATATTAAAACAAAACAAAACACAACTCTAATATAGCCTGAGCTCATTCCAATGCATACTTGTTGAAAAACAATAACCTGGGGTTCTTTTTGCGCAGCTAGGCCTTACGCAGGATCAGGTATTGTCTTTCACCCCACTCTTAACTTTGTACCAGATCAGGTAGCATGTGCAGCACTTGCAGCTGCTGGAAAGCCAGAACAGAAGCAGAAAGCCAACATAATTGTTCTGTTGTGTGCTCTGGGTAATTCAGCATAAATGTGTTCATCTGCTCATACATAATCTGTATAGTATTTGTACTGTTGAATCACCTGATATAGCAGAGACTCTGTAAAAGCAATCAAGAATGCAAAATATTATTTGCCTAGCAAGGGAATGGAGAGGAAATACAATGGAGTTTAACCAAAACAGAAATTAATTATATAAAGTTCAGGAGATTAAGGATACTAGACACATCTTTACAGATATGTTCACTCAATGAGATTGCACCTAATATACATCTGGTACATACATAGCTTAACCACCATCTATATGCACAGGGGGCCAAAGCACCAGTCTTACTGTGCCATGACTGCCTGACTCAACTTGTCTGGCAGTGGACCTACCACATGATGACTCTGAGGATCATCTCAGAACAGGAGCAACGGGCTTTGCACTCTGGATTTACCACCTGTACAGAGCACTGTGTAATATGCCTGCAAGATTTGCTCTTCACATGCTCTTTGCATGGGTGGACAGGCGTGTGTTATTTCACTAGTTACAAGCTAGAAGAAAAATACCCCTTCCTCCCTTAAAAAAGAGGGGATAATGAGGAGGGAGAGAGGAATTCATAGTTATAAACCTTTTAGCATTGACCGTACACTGGCAGAATGAACGCTTTTCCTTACTCTATGTAGCTTTTTTTTTTTTTTTTTTTTTTTTTTGTAATTCTTTAGAGTTTTGGTCCATTTGTTCAGAAAATCACGTTATTTTCTCAGCAGGCTTCTCACAGTGGTAGGACAATACCTCATCTCCTTCCTCTCTTTCATCTTCTCTCTACACAAACACATTCTAGGACCTTTCTTATGATTTGGGAATCCAATGCATATTCCAGTACTCTGGTGTAATTTCTAATATGCATAACTTGGAAAGTGCCTTAGGCTGGTGCGCCACTGGATCTGCTCCATCCTAGATGAAGCTAATCAAAGTGAGACAAACCCTACTGCTGTGGGTTCTGATCACTTCCGTATTCACAGAAAAGACTAAATACACCAAAAGTTACTTGTGGGTAAACTGAGCAGAGAATATGTATTGAAGGACATTAGTGAAGCCAGTAAAAGCAACCCACTCAAAGAAAATAGATTTTTTTCCAATGAGCTGTATTCATTTGAGGTTAGTGGTTAAATACAGATTTATATCAGAGTTTCCACCTAATAAAAGAATCTGTGTGGATGATTTCTGTTTAGTTACTGTTAGTAGGGATTTTCAAAATGTAATTTTCAAAAAAAGACAGCAGGATATCTTACTGAGAACATTATCAAAAGTTCATGAAATCAGGGGGTGTTGATTGTGATAAAACATAAACGGCATTCTTGATTTCGTATGTTTTTCTAGGCTGGAAGAGGAATGTATTGCTGGAGAAGCTGATACATTTGCTGTTCCAAGAGCACAAATAAGGTTTGTGACCTGAATATGCTGTGCATGTAGAAAATATGAAGCTATATAATCTGATCACATGGTAGATGTGACAACTTACAGTAAATATGAAACTGAAGAAATTTTTATGGTTATTCTGTAATCATAGAATCACAGAATCACAGAATCACGTAATAGTTTGGGTTGGAAGTGACCTTAAAGACCACCCAGTTCCAGCCCCCTGCCATGGGCAGGGACACCTCCCACCAGACCAGGTTGCCCAAGGCCCCATCCAGCCTGGCCTTGAGCACCTCTAGGGATGGGGTATCCACAACTTCTCTGAGCAACTTTTTCCAGTGCCTCACCTCCCCCATAGTAAAGATTTCTTTCCTTATATCTAATCTAAATCTACTGTCTTTCAGTTTAAAACCATTCCCCCTTGTTCTGTCACTATACTCCCAGACAAAAAGTCCCAAAGACATCACCATAGCTTGCTTATAGCACAAATGTGATAAAAGTGCTGGGGGAAAAAAAAAAAAAAGAAAAGAAAAAGAAAAAAAAAAGAAAAAAGAAAACTAAAGCTTATATACTGACATCATTTTATCTTGGTTACTGAGGTAATTATACGACTTTTGTCATGATCAGAAGTCATGTACTTTATCACAAAGACTAAGGACCATTCTCCCAAGACTGAGGGAGGTGAGCCAAGACAAGGGGACTTGCACTGGGTCTCAGAGTCCCTGGTGGATTAGACTTCCCAAAATGATGGTGGTACTGAAAAAGATAGTGGAGCTCATTGAAGTGTAAACAGGGTGATAACAGTTTGAAGTGGGAAGATTTCTCAGCGGTATGCTGAAGTTGAATGAGAGCTACCTGACTTGATATTAATAATACAGCAAATCAGTTGCCTTTGTTATGTATGAGGTCAGATGAACAGTCCCTTCTTGTCTTAAAATGTATTAATTTATGTATGGGAAAAAAATTACCCTCACTAAAGCTTTATCCATCCTGAGAGGATCAGTGCAGCATACAAGGAATAGTAATCAAATTTCTGGTTAATATTTTAACAACAAAAAAAAAATGCCAACAACTCTCAACAATTCTTCAGATAATTCAAGGTTTTCCAAACTAGACATATCAAAATGTCATCTTTTTAAAACTTTACATTCCCTTGTTTTCCCTTACCCCCTCCAATCGCCAGTGAATCACTCCATTTGTTCACTCCATTTGAAGTCTTTTTTTTTTCTTTTTTTTTTTTCCTCCTTCTGTGTTATTCTCAGGAATTCCTCAGGCTTGAAAACGTTACGGAGTTATTAAAGGAAAACTGATGGTCTCCCCTCTGGCAGGCACTGGCTGTTTTCTCCCAGCAGCTCACTGGCTGCCAAGACCCACATGGGGTAATGGCTGGCGAGTGGCAGCCAGACACCCACAGTCTCACCAACACCTTCTCCCTCCCCTCTGCACCCTCTCTGCTGGTGGCCAGGGGGGAGCTCAGCTTGCAAGCTCCTCCTGCAACCTACCACCACCTGCAGTTTTCCCCAGGGAAGACGGATCTGGAAGTTTTATGGGGTGATTCAAAGTGGCCAGAGACGTTTGGAAAATCAGGACATTTGCATTGCTCTCCTTTTCCCTGTCTTCAATGAAGTGTTACATTGTAAATGTAAATTGTCTCGAGCAAAAAATAAAAAATAGGAACATTGCAGATGTACATAGAATGAAATCCAGACTGCCTGATGAAAGGGCCAGCAATTAATTAAAAGATTATTACAAATCAGGACTTAATCATGTTCTCACGGGTTACAATGTTGCCTTTAGACAGTTTGCTGATATTCAGTATGGAAAGTTTTTCTTTAGAGTTGTTCCAGGGAAGAGGGTGGAGGGATTGCAAAGTTTACCGTTAGAGACATCAAGAAGTAGTTTTATCAACTGCTGGATTGCAAATCTGTGACAGAAAAATTACTCCAATCTTTTCAAATTGCTATGTACTTAATAAAAGACCAATCCTTTAAAGGGAGAAAAGATATCATAGAAGGAGTTTTCTTAAACTAGTGCAATCTGGGGTTGAGGAATTTGGAAGGTGTTTTATATGGATTTTTGTGGTTTTTAGCTGGGTGGCCAAAGTATACTACATTAATTTTAAGTCTGCTCTTGCAGACTGCAGCAGAGTGGAGAGTAAACAATTAGGTTTGTTTGCTCTCTGAATTGTGATACTTTGGGTCTTTCATTGATTTAAAGGTATGTTGATATTACTTTACACTTTGACAGCACCTGCCAATACAAGATCTCAAATGCTCTACAATAATTAATCAGTGAAACCCACAAATGCTCAGCAAGCCAAATACATTAATGATGAAAATGCAAATAGTTGATACATAATAATGAACAACAAAAAAAAACTTTTAAAAATAAGAATCGTTCTCTTTCATAGGTAAGTGTTTTCCATCCTGTTTTGTATACATGGGAATAGAACAGCCAAGAAGCTGATAGTCACGGCCAGCTAGCAGCAATACAGCACAAAAAAAAAAAGCTATAACCACTGAAGCAGGCATCATAAATGGGACCAGTATTTTGAGAGGTGCCCAGTATCCCGTTAACTCCTGTGCTTGTCCACAAAAAAACAGCTGGAGTTGTAGTTCATACAAATAACTGTCTTTCAGCTTAATTCTTCAGCTCCCAAACAAGGCTCATCCTGGTCAGAGATTACAGGATATGAAAGGTTTGTTTCTGCTGTTATGGTAATGGGAAAATGTGGTAAGGATAGGCTGAGAGAGAGCATATACTGCTCCGGGCAATGCTAATGAGGGGGCCACTCATTAGCACAGTAGCCTTCCCTGCCATAAATCTGCCCCTGATTTGTTAATGCTTGCTAATATGTAGTTTACTGCAATAAATTAGAATAAATTGTACTAGCTAAATTGCCTGTGAAGCTGCAGTTTTCCTTTGCAAGACTGGAGCTGCCTATTTGGTTCATTTGCTTGTTCCGCTCTGTCCTGCTCTGCTCTGTGTGGCTTCCTGAGTCTCCAGTCCCCAACTCCAAGTTACAGATTCAAATGTGCCCAGGAGTTCTAAGCAAAACAAAATAGAAACCATTGAGTTTCACTTGGTTTCATGCTGAAATCGTGCAAAACCAGACACATTATTTTTAGAGAAGGTAATGAATCAAATTACACAAATGAGGTTTATAAGAAGTTTCCAGTCAACCTGAGCTGAGATAGAAGTACCTAGGTCCAGACCAAGGTGTTAGAGCAAGACAGCACTGATCCCAAGCACCTCATGGACTTTTACCAGTGCATACGGTAAAATGCTGATACTCATTTTCTAGATCCATGTGCTGCCATCAGCACTGTTGACCACACAATCTAGACAGACGCACAGAATAATCACACAGAATACCTCCATAAGAGGCATTCAAGGGATATGCTAAGGTGCTAAATTAGTGCTATTGTCCCTAAAAATAATTTTAAAACTTTTCTTTTTAAATCTGTTCTCAACTGCAGAAGTCTCATGTTGTTGGCAGAAAAAGATTAGAAGCTTTTGGTTTTTGAAAACAAGACTCATAAAAATACTTTCTCTGGCAAACAAATTTAATGTAAATGCACTATTATTTGGTTAATGGTAAAATATTACAAATGTTGGCCTAGACCATAATGATATCTACACCAGTCACTGTTTCTGAGGTCATTTATGAAGCATGATAGAACACAGGATAACTGTTATTGGAGGTTAAGATATTTACTGGATTGCATAGCAATCACCTTGCAATGTACTGTAGAGATTTAGTGGTGCTACACTACAGTATTATTTTTTCATGTAATAAAAAGTCCCTGGTTTGTCTGAAACTCTTGTAACTTTTTGCACATGAAAGAAGTATATGTAGTGGGAGAAAGGAGAAATTATGGATGATCTTCAGAGGGGTTTTGATAGGATACAGATTCAGCTTCCTTTTAATCATCTGGATGTCATCTGGATAATCATCTGCTTCTTCACAAAAGAAAACAAACACTAGACATTTTTGGCACAAGATTTAAGTTGGCTGGTATTAACCAGCAGCTGTAGATCAAGTCCCCCCATAGTAATTCTCCCCCTCAATAGAGATTCTAATTTTAAATATTTAAGTTTTCATGTAGATGAGACTGTGTACTTCTGGAGACACACTCAGGCATTTGTTTATAGAGAAGGGGTTGAGAAGAAATTAGGTGTGTTTTATTATTTAAAGACTTGTTATACTTTGCCTGTCAGGAGAAGTTTAGCACTGTAATTAATGTTTCCATGAATTAAACATGGGGGTCTAGTACGTACAGTATTTTAAGTAAAATATATGGTTTCTCTATCATCTGTTTAACAGACTTTGCCAGTTCATATTTCAGTGTTCATTTTCAATATCAGTGAATCTTTGTTTCTTCTTCCTTTATATATACATACTTTCATATTTATAGTATTGCATTGGAAAGAAATGTAAATCTTCATTACTATAAAAACAATAAAATGTTTTCAATTTTCTGCAAGTGCTCAGTATATTTGACATGCAGTCTAGACTCTGATATGAATCTAGGGCTGAACCTAGTGTAACTAGTGTAACTTTCTGGTCCTGGAAATCATTCCAAACATTGAAAACACTGAGCATTGAAATGTTGCTTTACACATTATATTTCCCTTCAAAAGAATGCAAACTATTTAAAATATTTTTGCCAGTTTACAAAGATATATGACATGTTCATATGCCAACAGCCATACGCATGAATATGCTTTACTGGAAGATCTTATTTCAGATTTTCAAAATTGTAAGGCTCTGAGAGGAAGATAAAAGGTTATCAAGATAGGTCTGTGCCTATCCATTGTCATTATCATCAGTAAAGTCTTTGGCATGTGGAAATCTTTAATAATCCAGGTACTTCTATGCACACTGAAATGAGAAGTGCTAGACGTTGTGAAAATCTATCTGATATAGTGAATGATCTTTCAATCCAGTTTCTTATGCCAGTGCGTACCAATCAAAAGGATAAATCCAGTTTATTTTATTCTCACTTAATGTTCCATTAACTATCTGTGAATGGGATTGGCAATGTTTAGTTCCTGAAGAACTTGTGACTTAAGTGCTGCTCTGAGATTGGATCTGAAGAAACAAGGAAACTCCACTTACTACTTTTTTTTTTTTTTTTTTTTTTTTCCGAGTGAAGAGGGCTGGAATGAGACATTATCTTTCAATATTCTGAAAGAAAACAGTGCAGTCAAGAGCTGAAACCAAAAAGAATGCAAGGGAGCCCACAAGCAGCATCTTGTATGAAATGCGTACAGAGAATGTTTTAAGAGGTTCTACCCTTCAGAAGCTAACCACAGTGCTATTTTCTTGATGGAAGATAAGTAAAGAAGCATAGTAATGGCATGCAGGGAGATAAGGTTATGCTTTGATGGGGAGATGGATTTTAGGAGAGATCAGGGCAGGGGAAATTTGGTAGATTGCAGGCTAGAAATTAAGATGCAAAGACAATACAGAATTAGTTCTGGTTAACAAGTGAGAAGTATTTTATTTTACCTTTTTCATATTTTTTTTTCAGTTTCCAGCTTCTTTTTCTCCAGTTCACAATGCAGAATCCCCAGAGCATTTCAGTGGCAGAGCTGACTCCACCTCATCACAACTTCCTGAGATGGAGAATATGGGAATAACCTCACAGACCATTTTCTTAGGCCTGTTACAAACAAAGAATGTTCAGAGATGAAAATTAAGTCTACTTTAATTCAGGCAGCAGGAACTACTAGGTCTGGGGAGTGTGGGTAGTGGTGGTGGTGGGAATGTTAAAGTTTTCATTTTCAGAAAAAATGACTTGAATGACACAAGAACAATTTAAGGTAAGAGGAACTGTGTATCCAAATCCAGTTACCAGAAGTATTCATGTCTTCACATTAACCATTTTTGCCTTGTATATTTCTCTCCTTTTTCACCATTGAAACCAGCAACTGAATATAAGTACATTAAATTAAAAAACTATATAGGATTAATAAATGATTTATTTTGCAACATGCAAAGCTTATGCAAACTTAAATTGAACATATGTTTTGACCTAGAGAGAAGCCTGCTTGTTTTGTTTACCTGTAACCATACAAAATCCAGGTGGTAAGAGTGCCACATAAATGGACTGAGCAAATGAAGAGGACAGTCTAAATGATGAATGTGGACTTGGATGTTTCTGACTTTCTATCAATGGGAGCAATATATAGGTTCATCAGAGGTATGCAGCCAAGTCAAGTCATTCCAGGAAAAAAAGTAACTTTGAAACCTGGAAAATATTAAATAGGGAAATGTACAAAGATTTCAGAAAAAGATCATAGAAATAACATCTTTTCATAATTTTCTACCTAAAATTCTTCATTCTACATTCTAATTACTTTTCAAGGCTAGTGATTTAACCCTTCCATTCTAATCAAGAGAAATTTCATAGCTCTATGATGAAACAAATGAATTTGGTAGGTATTTACCTCTTTGGCATTCCTACCAATGGATCTTCTATGTCAAAATAATGCATTTCTTGAATTGCTGACTAGTTTTCCTTAAGTAGCCCACAGGGGTATTTGGTATTCGCAGAATATTACTCACACAGTTTGCAATTTAATCTCTAACACGACAGAATTTTCCACAGAACAGTTTATAAACATCAGCCATTGTATTGTTATTCCAAGGGCAAAGAAACAGATTTTGCTCCAAATTGCATTGACAGCTCTTTTCCTCTTGTGAAACGTGCAGTTGTTAAACATTTGCACCAGAAAACCTAAAGATAGGGCTTTTCCCATTGTTGTGTATAAATCAAATTACAGTATGGACATAATCCATGAGTCACACGTTGAAGATGGTATACTTGCAGGTATAAAGCACAGAGCTGCCACTGATATACCCTTACAATCATGTTCCCAGGGACAGCAGCTAACAGGAAACACTTGGGTAACCCATGCCTGGATAGTGCAAGACTTGTAAACATATACGTAGAGAACTATTCACCTCCATCTCCTTCACAGAAAGGCAGAGAAAGTCCAGGTCACCTTTTTTTTTTCAAGAGCCTAAATGTTCAACTCAGTGAAAATTTAGTTTGGGACTAAATCTCTCTTGAGTAAATCTCTCTTCAGTTGCTTGGAAGGATATGGACTTTATGAGCCAGATGGTCCTTCCCAGTCATGTTCGTTGTATGAGAATGGAGTCTAATGTAAGTGATTTGAATAACTCTTTTAAGATGTTACTTCAACTGTAACAGATTTAGACTTTTACTTTCAGTTATTTTGAATCACACCCAAGTTAGATATTTCAAACAGCCAAAAATCAGCTCTTCAGACCCCCCAGGGTTTCTTTTCCAATGAAAGAGATAACAGATCTCAGACTTTTGATGGTGGAAATGTCTCCATGTCATAACCAAAGACTGTTGACACTCTTAATAACTTGTTTTGATTCTGTTACTGTACCAATAGTGTTAGAATTATAATAAATTGATCTCAGTTTTGTTACCATTAAATGTATTTAAACACAAGAGGGTGGCTAAAATCTTTGTAATAAGATTACATTAGCATTCTCTCTGTTGCTATAGCAAGAGCAGCAGAGCAATGGAAAATGGGAAAATACCCCAATACTGAGAGTTTGCCTGTAATTTATTTGCCTGATGCTAGGTAGAATGAATACTGCAGTGAATTTTTACACATTGTTCAAAGTTCACAATACATCAGCAAGTAGCATGGACCAGTGGATGCAAGCTACTTGGTGCTGTACATGTTTCAGATGTGTTTATTTTGGACTACTAGTCTGGTCCTGTGGACTGAATGCCCATTAAACAGTTGGAGACTCCCGAGTGCATTCCTGGAATATATCTGCATTTATGATCTCTGAGACTACTCAACAATGTGAGCTAAAGCAGGGAAAATGGGGCCAAAATGCCCTCCTTATGACTACTAGGGATCTAGTCAGTAAAATTGATGGAATCTAGCTCCATAAGTGCCTGTGTTTCTCTGTTGACTGTAGTGAGAGCTTGACATGATGAGCTTATTATAGCTTTCTACACTGCAGGAAACAAATGCCACATTGTCCATCAGGGAAGAAGAGAATGCTGTGTGAATAGGACATTTCTAACAGCATGACCTTATGCGAGTTCTTCCATATCTACTAAATGTAAACTAGTCTCTCAACCCATTCTTCACTCCATTCAGCATGTTCCCTCTTCTCCTCTTTTATCTATTTTCTGGTAATTGGTAGCACATAACCTGCTGGTTCTCTGTCTCGGTTAAAACTGGTAGTAGGTTCCAAAATGATGGGGGATGACCTGACAGACATGAATGCTGAAAGACTGCTCACTCCTCTACGCTTAATTTCTTCAGGGATAAAAATAAAATAAAAAAAATAAAGAAAAAAAAAAACATTGAAAACATTCCCAAAATCAAAGCAGAAGACTCAAAAATGGACCACTTTATATAAAAAAAGGAGCCAATATTTTATAAGCTTTGCAGTCAAAGTAGGGCTGCCTCACCCAGTGTGTGAGAGCAATGCAACACTGCAGATTTTTTAGCTGGAGCCACTAGCTGTTAAGCAAATATCTTTCTTTCAAACCATTCACTTCCATTTTGGTTTTAAGTTACATTGGGCAAACAGAGCTAAAAGAACAGAGCTGAAGCAAAGAGGCACTGAAATTCTGCAAAGGAACAAACCAGAAAAAGGCATTCCTTCTTTTTCTCATATTCATACAAATGGAAATCTGAAAAGTGAAAAACTAATGGTATGTTGAATGTTCTGAGTATCTTGGGCTGTTTAAACCCTTATAGATTACCGCAGAGAAAAAGATATTTCCACTGAGTTATTCTCTGCCAGTATCAGAAATTCCCCTTTATTAAACAAGTTCAAATAACAGCTCAGTTTTTCCTAACTTAAAGAAAATGTGAAGTGTTATGTTTTCCACAGAGAAAATGAGACAATATTTTCTTTTCTGGAATAAGTCATTTTACATTAAATGAAACAACAAAACCAGAAAAATAAATAAAAAAAATCTTATTGTCGTGAAAGTGCAGCTCCATCTGAGAACAGCAGCTGCCCCCGGAGAAAGCAAAGTCCTGGAAACTGAAACATATTTGGTATGGAAAATAGAATCATTACTGTTGTATGTTACAATTTTGTATACTACTTTTCTCATATACTACTTTTCATACTAAAAGTACGAAAAACACTATTTGCTATTCTTTTTTTTTCTATTTGCTAATCTGCTATTACTTAATTGTATATTAAGAATTTAGAAATCAGCAATGCATCCAGCGATGAGGACGTTGATAGACATCATCTGGAATTTTAGATCTAATATTTTTCTGTCAGAAAATATCATACGGTTTCAGGTCTTCCTTGAGATTCAAAATGAAGATCTAATGAATAGCTTTTAATGCAGGGATTTTCAACACAGAGTTTTTGATCAAAATGAGCATAAAAAAGATAGCAGCGCAGCCAGTAGCTGAGAGAGGTGTGTATGGTATAAGACGATGGATGTAGGTTCCTGAATTGCTTATACAAATTTGAGCAGCTGCACCATGAGGGGCTGAGAGGTGTGACTGAGTACTTGGTGATCTTGTGGTTAAGACATCCACTGGGTTGTGCAAAGAACTAGTTGTGCAAAGCATGGATATGAATGATATTCTTCCACATTGCTGCATTAACTGCCAGACTGTTCTGTGGTGGGTCTCTTGCCTTTGGTTTTGACCAGACATTCCACCTGGTCAACACATAACAGTTTCCACATTTCCCAATAAAGCAAGTTTCACTGGAAAATTCCCAACCAGCTTTCATCAAGAATGGGCTCTTTTTTGTCGGGCCCAATGAGACATCCCACCACCTGACAACCTTTCCCACACTTTTTGGCAGGTAGCACTTGGTACGAATGCCAACGGGCATCATCCCGAGGCCGGAATGTGTTCACTGTAAACTGAAGCAGGCACTAAGGGGACTCCCATGAATCAAGATAGACGCTGGGAACATTTTCATTCCTGGATAACAAGAGATCTGGAGAGAGGCAGCCCATGATGACAGCCCATGATCAAGCTGCAGCAGATGCCTACACAGGTGCTAAGACAGGAATATTGAACTGAAAGCAGACTGGGGGAAAATTAGTGTTCTCTATTTAGAAATCAGATTCCAGTTAGACAGTGAGACACTGAAAGCCATGAATTACAGAATCATGGAATGAATGTACTGCCCAGAAGAAAAAATGAAAGGAGACTGTGCTAATATACCTTTTCAGATGCTGTAATTACCTGTGAGAAACTGAGGCAACTAATTATGCAGTATAAAAACACCTAGAGACACAAGAAGAGAACATAGAAAAAGTATTAGTCCCAATGTGCATGATATGTACCTACAGAACAACTAGAACTGAACTGTCCAGAGCAGCACTAAAACCTAATGAAACTCCCAGGCCATGTTCTCTAGAGAAGTATGAGTGGGGTGTGGTGCCTCACTGCAAGCACTGGTAACCATTTCAAAGAAAACACTGCATGCTGTAAGACTAAGCACAGTTCATGTTACTGAAACACTATTGTATTGCAAGGATAAGGAAGAACTCAGTAACAGCATTCCTAGTGACAGAGGTACACATCAAAGCATGCCTTCTGAAGTTAAGTATTCTGCCAGCTCTATGAAATAGAAAATGTATGCAAAATGCAATTCCCTTTTTTCTCTTTTGAGAGTAGTGAGGATGGCAGACAGTAGGAGAGTTCATACTCCAGAGCTAGCCATATGTCAAGGAGAAAATGCCTCAGGAAGTTAGTCTCTATTATAGACAAAGCTACAAGATGGACTTCTGTTTGAAAGGGAGGGATAAAGCAGCAGTTCCAGAGTGTTGTGGTTTAACCTGGTTGACAGCTAAACACCACAGAGCCGTTCGCTCACTCTCCCCACTCCCTCTCTGGGATGGGGGAGAGAAATAGGAAAGTAAAGCCTGTGAGTTGAGATAAAGACAGTTTATTAAGACAGGAAAATAATAATAACAACAATAATAATAACAACGATGATACTACTACTACTACTAATAATGTGTACAAAACAAGTGATGCACAATGCAATTGCTCACCACCTGCTGACCAATGCCCAGCCTAACCCCAAGCAGTCCAGCTCCCTTCCCCTGGCTAGCCACCCCTATACATTGTTTAGCATGACGTCAGATGGTATGGAATACCCCTTTGGCCAGTTTGGGTCAGCTATCCCGTCCCAGCTCTTGCTGCACCCCCAGCTTGCCTGTTGACAGGACAGAGTGAGAAGTTGAAATGTCCTTGGGTTGGTGTAAGCACTGCTCTGCAACAATTAAAACATCAGTGTGTGTTACCAGCACTCTTCTCACAGAATCACACAGAATCACAGAATTTTCTAGGTTGGAAGAGACCTCAAGGTCATCGAGTCCAACCTCCAACCTAACGCTAACAGCCCTCCACTAAACCATATCCCTAAGCTCTACATCTAAACGTCTTTTGAAGACTTCCAGGGATGGTGACTCCACCACTTCCCTGGGCAGCCTGTTCCAGTGCCTCACAACCCTTTCAGTGAAGAAGTTCTTCCTAACATCTAACCTAAAACTCCCCTGGCTCAACTTAAGCCCATTCCCCCTCGTCCTGTCACCAGGCACGTGGGAGAACAGGCCAACCCCCACCTCGCTACAGCCTCCCTTGAGGTACCTAAAAAGAGCGATAAGGTCACCCCTGAGCCTCCTCTTCTCCAGGCTGAATCCTAAGCCAAAACATAGCATTCTACCAGCTACTAGGAAGAAAATAACTCTGTCCTAACTGAAACCAGGACACAGAGGATTTGGCAGTTGGCACAAATGCATTCATCGCATGTAGAGGAAAGGATGTTTGAGATGAGCTGGAGGAACAGCTACTTCACAAGCAGAAATGCTAAATTAGTAGCATACGTGGTTCTGTAAAAAATATTCATAGTCCATCAGTCAACAACAACAAAAAATGAGATCTGTAATACATTTTTTCATTATAAAAAATTACAGAAATTACAAGATAGCAACAGATTAGCACTCCATTTACTAGGAAGTGGGCTGAATGGAAGGCAAAACTGAGGTCACAGCCAAAACGTCTGTGACGCCTATAAAGCCTGTCAACAAGTTGCTCTGATTGTGCTGAGACCGCTAACATCATGCTGACCAAGAGCTTCTTTTTGCTTCTTTGCACTACTCTATCATCATTTCTACTTGTGTGCATGGATTCTCAGCTTACACATAAATTCACACAGGGACTCCCTTTTTGATCTTTGGAAGATGTGTGGCAAACCTGACTTGTTGAGACAACAGGCCTCCATGCCCTGCAGTAGAGCACAAATCAGTCAGTGTCAATTGGGAAGTTAAGCACAACTAATCATGGTAAAGGTGCTTTGTAAGCAAATGAAGACAGAGCTGCAAGACATCCTAGAGTGTCACAGTAGTTATCAACCATACAAGAAGGGGCCTTAAAAAAGGATGCATCAGAGAACAATGTTTCCGTTTCACACTCTAACAGAAGAATGAATGACAGAACAAAAAATCAGTAAATGACAGGGCAGAATAATGATCTAAAGATCCAAAGCCAATATACTCAGGTCAGCAGATATGGGTACAGCTCTCAAGGACTGGGCAAGAGCCCTGCAATAGGCAGACAAGCACTGGAGAATTGCAAGTGATCAGTCATTATTTATGTAGTTAAGCTGAGGACAGGGTCTGGACTAAATAAGAATCTGGACCATCAGTGACACCAAACACTTCTGATTTTCCCACAGGACTTGCAAACATCAGATAATAGCAAGCAGCGTCAGGAGCAAGCTGGAGGCAAATGCAGTAAAAGCTACATGAACTAGAAAGCAAACAAGAACACAGAAAAAGACTCGCAAATCCATGGTGACATGAAAGGAAAGGGTGGGTTCATCAAACATCTGCACACTACTGTCTGGCCCCAGCAAGTCAAGAAAGGCTTTCACAGAGCACACACAAAAGTTATGGCACAGCTGTTCAAGAAGTATACACCCACCATCTAAGTGTTGAGCTCACGCTAACTGGGGATAAGCTATAAACTGTATGAAATGAGGACCGTCTATATTTTCTCTGAAAAAAGGATCATGATTAAGATGTGTTTTCTCCAAAATCAGCATCTCAAAAAGCACCTCCAATCCAGAGCTCATGCTCTGCACAGTAGAGGATTTTCTCTGGGTCCGCCGTGAAAATCTCTGGACAGTTTTGATGGCTATGTTCAGAGGGAGTTGAAGGCAGTCACTGACTTCTCCATCCAGAAGCTACAACAAACAGTGTGAGAGCACCATTATTAAGAATAATTTTAAAATAATAGTAATTAATATATATATACATGTTAGTATTAGGACTTACCTTACAATGAAGCAGATTTACAGCAACCAAATGAGATCAGTGAAGGGAGTGCTGATTGCTGCAGTGAAATGGTTAAGAAAATCATCACAAGTTTTTTTTTTCAAATGCTGGCTGCAGTTGTTAGTCTACAAATAATCATGTTCTTTAAAAATCTATGAATCCGTGCTTGGTTAGTGAACTGCTTGGAAAATAAGTAACAGCTCTTAGCATGCAGTTCCTGGCAGTATGCAGTGCGCACTGTGCAGTGTGCCCTGGGGAGCTCCAGCAACCAACACAGAGACAGGATTTTGATAATTGCAGTCTTGGAATCAGGAACTTAATTTTAACCTACAGTACCTGACTGCTTCCGTGGGCCAAAGTCACTCACTCAAATGTGCATTGGGAGTCAATGGCAGAGTTGGAAACTGAGTTTTGCCTTACATGCCAGAACTCAGGAACAGCACAGGGAGGACACTCTTACTGACACTTCCAAGAGTGGTTGTAACCCACTCACAAGGAGCTTCAGTCATAGTCTATGCCCAGCAGAAAACTATGTCCTCCGTGTACGCAGTGGACTCTCCAGCCACAAGAAGTGATGCAGATGCCCAGACAGAGCTCCCAAAGGAAGAAGAAGGGGAGATGACTGGTGGAATCATACTCTAGTGTCCTTGGAATTGATGTGTCAGCCAGCCACAATACAAGAAATTAAGTATTCCCTACCCTCTTGCCGCCAGGCAGTAAATGGGGACCTAAGAGACAGGGGGGAACAGAAGCAGGTTTCTGCTCAGGGAAGCTGGCAAATCCCTTTTTTTTTTTTTTAATTTATTAACAGCAAAAGGAGGACAACATTTATTTATCTATTTATTTATTTACTTATTGACAGCAAAAGGAGGACCGAAGATGACATTGGTCCATTACTCAATGAGGATGATCACCTCACAAACAGGGACATAGATAAAGCAGAGAAGTTTAATGCCTTCATTGCCTCTGCCTTCAACACTGATGAAGACAGTGTTGAAGACAGCTCTGGGATCCCTGGGGCCCTGAGCTGAAGGAATGTTACTGAAGTAATGATAACTCCCAGACAACCCCAAACTCGTCCAGGATTTGCTGCTCCACCTGGATGCATATAGTTTTATGGGACCTGATAGGATTCATCCCAAGGTACTCAGAGAGCTGGATGATATTGCAAGACCTCTCTCAATTATTTTTCAACAGCTGTCAGAATCTGTAGAGGTTCCAAGTGGGCTGGAAGCTGGCAAACGTTGTTACAATTTTCAGGAAGAGCAAGAAAGAAAACCCTGGTAATAACAGGCCCGTCAGTCACACTTGGTAAAAATATGGAGAAGATTATTTTGGGAGTTATTGACAATCACCTAAAAGACAATGGAGTCACTGGTCACAACCAACATGGGGGTCACAAGGGGAAAGTCCTGTTTAACAAACTTAATTTCCTTTTATGACAAGGTCACCCACCTGATTGACCATCGGAAACCAGTTGATGTAATCTTTTGGATTTCGGCAAAGATTTTGATACTGCTTCTCACAGTATGCTTCTGGACAAAATGTCCCGCATACACCTAAACAATGCATAATAGTATGGGTGAACAATTGGCTGATGGATTGGGCTCAAAGGGTTACAGTAAATGGGATTACATCTGTCCATCACTAGCGATGGTTCTGGAGGGCTCCATTTTAGGGCGTGTTCAATTTAATGTTTCCATAAATTATTTGGATGCAGGACTTGAAGGTATATTATGTAAGCTTGAGGATGATTCTAAATTGTTAGGAGCTGCTGACTCTCTTGACTCTCTGGAGGAACATTGTGGAGAGATCTTGACAAATTACAAAAACATGAAGTTTAGCAAGATCAAGTGCTGGATTCTGCATCTGGGGCAGGGTAACCCCAGATATATGTACAGTCTGGGGGACAAAAGGCTGGAGAGCAGCCCCACTGAAAGATCTGGGGCTTCTGGTCTACAGCAAGCTGAGCATAAGCCAGCAATGTGCCTTGGCAGCCAAAAGGGCCAACCATATCCTAGGGTGCATCAAGAACAGTATTGCTAGCTGGTCAAGGGAAGTGATTGTCCCACTCTGCTTTGTGCTGATGAGGCCTCACCTCAAGTACTGTGTGCAGTTTGAGACACCACAGCATAAGAAGGACATAAAACTACCAGAGAGTGTCCAAAGGATCACTACAAAGATGGTGCAGGGTCTAGAGGGGAAGACGTATGAGGAGCAGCTGAGGTCCCTTGGTTTGTTCAGCCCAGAGCAGAGCAGGCTGAGCGGAGGCCTCATGACGGCCTGCAGCTCCCTCACGAGGGGAGTGGAGGGGCAGGCGCTGAGCTCTGCTCTCTGGGGACAGCGACAGGACCCGAGGGAACAGCATGGAGCTGGGACAGGGGAGGGTCAGGCTGGGGGTTAGGGAAAGGTTCTGCACCTAGAGGGTGGTCGGGCACTGGGACAGGCTGCCCAGGGCAGTGGTCACGGCACCGAGCCTGCTGGCATTCAAGAAACATTTGGACAACACTTTCAGACATACGGTCTGATTTTTGGGTGGTCCTGTGCAGAGCCAGGAGTTGGACTCAACGATACTTGTGGGCCCCTTCCAATTCAGTGTATTCTATGATTTTATGAACTCTGTGCTGAGGCTACTCTTATGTGACTGAATAGAAGCTGAACTTACCAGGTTTATAATCAAGAAAATATATGTGGAGCAGAGTCCTTGCTCATTTAAAATCAAAGCAGAAATAAGCTTTGTCTTTTTTTTTTTTTTTTTTTTTTCCTGAGATTAAACAAATTTAAGTATGTACTTGAATTTATTTTATTTTGGGTGGAGGGGGGCAGGAGAGATGATGACTTTGGCAGTTTCCTTAAAAAAAAAAAACAAACTTGCAAATACAAATTTTAATTTTTTCTCCAGAGAAGTTTGATGAACTTTTAACACTTTTTGCCCAAGGCTAAGACAGTCTTAATTGCTTACATAAGGGAGAGAACAGAGACCTATTGGACCTGTCTAGAGATATCTTGAGTCTCTCCAGCACCTTATGACTCTTCACTCTGTGGAAGCTGCTGGCTTTGGATAACACATTTAAGAGATGGAAAGCAGAAGATGAGGGAGCCCATCTGCTAGCCACAGGAACTTCCCCTGCTATCCCCATGTATTTCCTGTTGGAGATCCAAGCAAGAGTTAGCACCTGCTTCAAAGCCTGAGGCGCAAATAGCTTCCCTCCTGTCCTACCTAGCTGTAGCTGAGAGCTGCTGGGGGCCTTGGTTCGTGGCAGCCAACTTGGGTGGTCACACTGCACGGACTACACCGGGCACGTTAAAGAACGGGCTCTAAACTGGACCCTAGCTTTCCTCATGTCTGTGAATCCAAGAATCACAAAATACCCACCTACATTTAGGGAGGAACAAAGCACAGCCTTCTGTTGTTACTGAAATTTAACAAAATTATTCCAGAAATAACCTTGCACCTCCACAGGCTACGTGATTCCCAGAAAGTGCCATCATTCACTGAACTGAAACACCTGATTTATTATACACAGGTGTGAGCTAATTATTACATATTTATTACTTATTATTTTATTACGTGTTTATTTTGGAGAGGCAATAGACTTTCTGTAATTAGGCCTGCACCCATTATGAAGCCCTATTTTAAGCTGCTTTGTACCTTTGGCTTGCCTTAGCTTGAAATTTACCACATTTATTCTGTAGGCAATGGGGAAAGGGTCTTGTTTAGTTTGAAAAATGAGCATGACCTACTGCTTCAGTTACTGGATTTCAACTCAGAAACAGCAAAGTTACTTTTCTTGCGTATTTCATTAAAAGGTAAAGGGTATGTTTGATGGAGGAATTACATCTATTTTGTTCAACTTTGACAAGTTACCTATGAAATCGCCGGCTCTAAGGCACATGGGCCTTAGTCCTGCCTTTCACTAGTCTGATCAGTCTGAACATTCACAAAAAATGAGTGAGTAAAGCAAACAGGTGTCTACCTAATCACAATTAATCCTCCAGGTTCAGGAGTTTATGATCTGTTTTCCATTTTTCACATGCATCATCCTCTGTCAGATCAATAGCATATTTGGTCATGAGACAAGGAAATAAACTACCTTCAGTTTGAACTGGAACATTTTAAGTTCCTTACTGGTATCCATTGTTGCATCTAAACAGCTTTTGTGATTTATCTATTTATTTATTTTTAATAATAGGTTCTATTACCATAAGTGCCCTCTTTTCTCATTATTTAAACACAAATCTGTGTCCCCCTAAACAAGGTCCTCCCCTTTTAGTGGTAAAATGGAGGAAAGTAAACCATTTGATTAATGCAATGGTAAGTTCCCATGACTGCAACCAGTGATAGGGTTGCTTTTTGTAACAATAATCTTTTCCCTCAGTAATTCTTGCTTGAGGTTCCCTTTAAAACCATCAAGGTCAAGCCCTTGCAGTCCTCAAGTACAATCGGTTTAATCATGCTTCCTTCCCTTCAGCAATTAAATGGTTTCACTCCCTTTTGCTCTACTCCTTAAGGAGAAAAATAAATATTTCTTAAAAAATTTAACACTTTTATAAATTATAACACGGAAAATAATTCTATTATATGTTGGATTTTTTTCTGGGTTCAATTTCCTCATTCTATTTGCTTTAAATATTTTATAGTTACAACTGCACCGTTACATTTATATGTTTATAGTTATAAAAAAATATTTTAAGTAGAAATAACTTCTGAAGAGACAAAACAAAACAATTGAATTGTTAAATTACATTTTTTAACACAATAAACAGCTTTAGACTTCACATCGAGTCTCTCCTTTGTTTAGCTAACATCTTTAACATCTTTATGGCCTCTTTCAGCTGATGCCCAAAAGGTGCAAACTTTTCAGCAGACTAAACGCTTTTTCGTGTGAAGCAAAGCTGTCAGCGATGGGCTGAAAAAGTAATTACCAAAGGCCTTTCTATAAGGATTAGAATCCTTTAATATGCTGATTAATCAGCTTTTAAATAATGACTACCCTTGAGTAAGCCTTTCCACGTAAATGAAATGTCCTTACTTGCTGGTATATGACAATGCTATTTGAAAAATCAATAGTGATTAATAACCTGAAGTGCATTAAGTGTACAAATATAATTATTTTTAGAAAAGAAAAAGTGTTTAGTAACATATTTACTGTTTATCTTTACTGCCTAGCTGATGCTTTATTCAGGGCACTTCTTTTTCTCCCAGGAGTAGGCAACAAGCATCCCGCTGACTTCAAGCCTTGCCAGGTAGCTGATCGTCTCCGACTCCATCCACAGTTATTCTACACATCAGGAGGACTGCTTTGTATTTGTACTTGGATCCTCTTAACTCCACTAGCTCAATAATGGACCTAAACAACTAGTTACTGAGGGCATTCAGCATCTCAAATTACTTGGCACTTTGAGAAAGTAAGTGATAATAGGCCTGCTCTTTCGAGCTCTAATTAGTGCTATGCATTGTAAATGGCTTCTGAAAGCTACTTCTGATCTCTCAGGAAAAGGTAACCTCAAAAAGCAAATAAATAGTAGATGATTATTTCTTTTAAAAGACCAGTTATAATTATTATTCAATGTAATATAGGAATATTCTACTGCTTCTTTACAAGGAAACATAATCACTTGTAAAGACTTCTAAACTTTTAAGTAGCAGGCCACTCCCATCCACATCTTTGCAAGTATTTACCAAGAAGAAAATGTCAAATGTTCTGCGTGAGCCAGGACTGAGTCTTTTGTCTGTGCTTCCTGGTAAGCTCAGAAATATGCTTACTGGATCTTTCACTTTTACACCTACTTTTGTGTTAACTTTCCTGCCTTCCAATTATTCTCCTTTACTGCAATCTACATTTCAGGATACAATTCCCTATTTATATCGATTTGGCTATTTAGATTAATTTTCTTCTGAAAACAAACCCAGAAGCCTGCCTTTGGAATTAAAACATCATTCACACTTCTAAAATTAAGCATGTGCATAACTGTTTGCAGAACAGAGCCTGAAATTACCTCTCGTCTCTGTTTCTAATATCTCCAGGCTGCATTTATTTGCTGTCCTCTCATTTTTGTCCATTCTTTGAGATCACCAATGAGAACAATAAATATAAGCCTTGACATCCTACAGGACGTTTCTCTCTGGTGTCTCCAGTCCCTTTGTTGTTCTTTTCTGAAGTTTCCAGCTGCTGTGACAGATCAATTACAAAACAAAACAAAAAAAATCAGATTTCATGGCACATATGTATTGACTATTCTACTTTGTTCCCAGAATGGACCAAATACAGAACAATTCACTGAATCCATGGCAGCAGTAGGACTGTTTTTAAGGTCACTGCTAGATACGATGAGATATCACTGTACTGTTAACTATGGGATACAACAGCATAATTCTCACTAGTTCCCTTACCTACAAACTTGGACTTTATATAAACATTGTTTTAGAACAAAATTTATAAAAGCTGACAGTTTAGCAACCTTGGAGAGAAATGACAGCCTCTTTAAAGCCAGGTAATAAAACTCCCATTAGTTTCAGTGTTATACCCCTTATTTGAAGCTCGTTTGGTCTGTGTGTGGCAATAACATATTTCAAGTCTAGCAAAAAGACTGAAAATTCAGTTGTGTAACAATTTAGTGAGTTTGAAAGAGTGAAGCAAAGGTTCCTTCTTTGGGAACTTCTAACGCCCCAGCAGAGATGGTGCTTCTATCAGTCACAGAAACCTGTGGGATGCAGCAGGATTTGCAGGTTTTCCTGCCAGGCTGTTGAGCCTGAGGCTGCTATAGAGTCTCAGCTGAAGGCTGCACTACCTGTGCTGGGAACTGACTGTGCTCCTTCTTCTAACAAAAACATATGCAGCATATGAAGTTAAATATGTGTGATCATGTGTGAAGAAAGTTAAAGTACATATAAAACATATTTGTATATGTGTATAAATGTGTGTTTATATATGAATTTACAGGTATAACATACAAATGGGGGTCTGAGCTTTAACTTCAAGTCAAGAAGGCAAGATTAAAAATGTGCATTAGAGAACTGTAGCATACATGCAAACTTTGTGGCTTAGACAAGCTTCTGCAACACTAGAAATGGAAGAAGAACTTACAGTACAAGCACTGATGTACGTTGTCTGGACTCTTTTCAACTATTTTGCAATTTTTGAGCCTCTATACATTTTTTGCTGGCAATATGAATGTCTATCAGGCTTATGAAAATGAGGTTGTTTTTCTTGTAATTCTGGTTTCATGATCAGTAATACCCGACCTCTGCATTTCTGGAGTAAATGGAAGTGCACAACGGAGCCAGATCAGGTGTGACCATGTAATTGTGTTCTGCAAAACTGGACAATATACAGTTTAATGCTATCTTTAGGATGTTATGCTAGATTTGTGTGAGCTATGGATAGATCAGATGTGATCCAGCACAAAGTTAAACCAATGGAGGGGGACAATATCTGAGCCAGCACCTTTTCAAGGGCAATGATACTAATGGAAAGAAATTGAATGCATTTAAGAAGCAGAGTGAAGTTTGTAGGTTAAAAGGACTATGCTGTTTCTAATCTCAGACTCGGTGCCCAAAACCTGGATTTACCACTATAATAAATCAGATTCTTCAGGCCACAGTTGATTTCATATGCTGTTTTTTTCATATGTTGTTACTGCTATGTAACAACAGCCTAAGGTACAGTCAGGACCTCTTCCTACTGGCTCCCTGTTCCATATCATGACACCTGGCACTTTTTGTGGGGCTGCATGACAAGCTACATGAATGAACAAAGCCAGGTTAAAAATAACTTCAGAAAAAAAAAAAAAAAAAAGTAATATCTAGCTTCCTGCAAGGCACCACAGGCAGCTGTGCTCACGCTGTGGAAAGGGTAGCAGGGGCAGGTCTGAGCAGGTAGTGGCACTGAATGGGAAAACCTGCAGCCACAACTGCTTGAGAAAACGGTTATGAGGAACTGCTCACAGGGATACTCTGTTTGCACAGCATTCCCCCATCCTCCCAACTTGAAAAGTTGTCCATGGATCTAGAAAAGTCCTCTGGTGTATCAGATGTGCAATTTGCTGAAGAAGAGGTGCTGGAGACAGCTTCAGACTTCCCGTGCTTACTGAACAGCTGCAGCTACTTTCCTGTCGACTGTAGTCAGGTCTATTCCACCAGAAATCTGCATACTTAGATCCTAGTTCATGAAAGAGTTCCGGTAAGGAGGCATGCTCACCATCCATCCCAACAGGCTTTCAGTTTTGTATCCAAGACTTATTCTTAAATACATGCTCAAATGCTTTTCTGAATCAGGGCTTTTTACAAGAGTCTGGAACTCAGACAGCTCTGGAGATCAGTGTGTGCCATTAAATAACGACAGCAAAAAAGGGTTGTTTGCATTTGCAAAGTAGTCAGTAATAGTTTCTTTGGTAGAATTACTCATTCATGTGAGCTTCTCTAATGCATTTTAAAATTAAGTAGATACATATAATTCATTTAAAAAAAAAAAAAAACACGTTTAAGAAAATAAATTAGAGAATGAAGTATTTGGAAAGCATTATAGTAAGTTTAAGAGACAAAAAATGCAAAAAAAAAAAAAAGTCAGACAGCTATGCTTAAAAAAAAATCCTACCACTTAATCTTTAACTGTTGCCATTTTTTAAAATAACAACATACATTCAAAAGCCATGCAAGAGATTATGGGTTTAGTCTTAACTCTGAATATCTCTGAATACCCTTTTTTGTTGATTTCATTTTAACATAATTTATGGTTTATTTTTTATGACACATAGCCATATATATGGGTAAAAAGCACATATTTATAATTTAAGAGTTTAATTTATATACGAACTGAAATATACACATGACTAAGTTTCTTGGCTAGATCTCTTTTGATAGTATTTTAAAGTTGTATTATTTTACTAATAATATGGAAGTCCAAGGGTTTAACATTGCCTCAGGAGAATTAGACTCTGAGGAACACATTGCTCGCAGCTGCAGTGAAATATCCATCACTGAAAATTTCAGCACTTCTAATTCCATCTCAGTGACATCAGTCGGATAACTGAAATATTACTCACATGTGGTATTCAGGGAGTGTGTGTATGAAATTATCAAAATTCTAGGAAAGTAATTTTGTGTTTATCATTAGCAGCCTTTTTCTAACAACAAAAAATCAGAATGAAAAATAATAGTGCAGTGGATTTTTTTCATTATGATTAAAATAAGATGTAATTTTCCCTACATTTAAAATGATCAGCAAGCCTCTTCCTGTTTATTTTCTAGCTTTTGTTTCACAAAAATGGGAAAATTGTACTGTAGAATTAACTTAGCCAAGCTTAAGAAGACATTTTTTGATTTATAAATCATTGAAAGAATAACTCAATTATAGAGTATCTGCAATTCAATGAAAGCCAAAGCCATGGTTTCTTAACCACTGTTGCCAGATTTATGCCCAGCCTGATCAGATGTTAGTATCGCTTTGATTTTGACATGGCACACATCGGCAAAGGCACCTAAAAACCTATATTGTGTCTTCTTATCCACCTAGGTTGTGGTAGGATGCTGTTTTTTTTTTTCTCTATAAGGTTGCTTTTTCTACTACTCAGGTCAGGTACAGTCCAAAAAGAACAGCCCAGTGAGACACTGACCTATTTAGCTTGTAACACTGCTAAAGCATTGCACCCTTTTAGGCTATTTAGTTCTTCTCCATAGGCAGCAACAGCTACAGAGGACAAAACTGCACAGACAGTCCCTGAACCAGAAGTTTCTTGTCTGGCAATGACAGCAAATAACCAGAAAAAGACAGAGATTCAACATGTGCAACTCTCCACACTCCTAAATATTTCCTTTGATAGATCAGAGAGTACAAAGAGGCCTAGGAAAGGGAACAGTGAGTGAGAGGAGCTGTCTAGGCTGCGGACCCGGGATGGAAAACAACAAAGGAAAAATTCACAACAGAAAACATTTGTGTAAATGTTTGGTAACTGTTCTCTTCACTTGTCCTGGAAGAAAACCCACCTGAGAAAGTCACAGAGGGCCCAAGCCAAGAGAAGTGTCATGGCCATTAGTCAGTGCAGCGCACCTAGGATTAGAAAGCTGACAGCTAGCAAGGCTATTTGGAAGGTATTATCTGCATTTCAGAAGATTCTCAAACCATGTTGCCCTAATGTGAGAGATGCCAAAGAGGTCACACAAAGTTTGGCTTGTGTAAGACTCATAAAAGGTGTCAGAGTGACGAAAATGGTATCCTTTTCAGTTTCTCCCCATTTAATACTAAGAAGATCAATACAAAGAGAGTTTTGCAGAAGGTTGCTCACCAATCTGGCCAGCTGGTGCACAGTGCTGGTGTTTTCTGCAGCTCCTGCTGGGCTCTAGCTGGCGCCTGGCCCGTGCAGATCAGCACGCAGTATTTGCTGCTGTCAGATCCAGCCTGCTCTTTGATGCTCTGGCTCACAAAGTCAAGACTTTATTGGTAAACATGGCTATTGCAAGTAACTGCTTGAGCATCTGAGTAAGTGGTGCAATGTCTGCTTGGCCTACTTCTTACCAGGTCAGTGCTTGCTTATTTTGCTTTATATAATAATTGGGAAAGCAACAGGCGGCAGACAGCTGAAAGGGGGGAGTAAGGCCAGATGACACACAGTCTGCTATAACTCACCAGCTTCCCAATGATAGCAACGGGATAGCTGTGCAAAATCTCAAGTGCTACTTGCTGTGCTGCAACACTGGGTATTCATTTTTGAGAGCTATAAACTGTGTCCTCCTGAGCCTGTTATCAGCTTTCTGTAACCCTCTCCACTCCACTCCTTTCCTCCCCTCCCCTTATATCTGACCCCAAATGGGATATGATACTTCACCTCAGCCCTCACCAGACCAACTGTCATTATTTAGTTCCCTCACATAGAAAACTCCAACTGATATATCCTAAATGCCTTCTGTGATGTTTCATTGTTGACACATACTTGTTTAGTTTGTGATACGCTATTTAGATCCTTTTCACAGGGTCCCCATTTTGTATTCGGATGATACTTCTCTTAAGTATAGCACTGTCCCTTAGTTTTACTAAATCTCATTTAATTTAATGTTAATAAATCCTTAATAGAACTTGTTACACCAGTAGACCACAAGCAAACTATTATATGGGTATAAAAAAATTAAAAACTACACCAATTCATATTTGCGAGAAATTTTGCTTGTTACTATTATAATGACACTTAAAGATACCTACAGTTTAAAAGGTTTAAGAAATATATATACGTATTAGTCTATTTAGCTATTTAATTTGTATGTGTAAACGCATACAGTGGGAATCATCTAAAAATACAGGATCTAATCTCAGCTAGTCATAAGGCTCTTTCCACTCAGTGGAGAGGGAGAGAAACCTCCAGAGGCTGATTCATTCGAAATGCCTTGATTGCTCATTTTAGAAAGGTAGTAATCACTCTCTGGAGGTGTCTTCCTCTATCCGCTGACTACAGAAGGAGCCAAGACAACTGCTTTAGAATAGATACCAAACTTCTAAATTGCTAAAATTACACAAGATGAATCCCAGCTGCAGCTCATTCCCTCTGGAACAGTCAATTAAACCTAAATTCTTCAAAGATTTAGGCCTTGAGTCCCACTGATTTCACACTGTGAAATTCATATAGCCACTGACTTCAATGAGAGTCACACATCTAAACACAGTGCATACTTAATTTTGGAGGCCTCAGAACACTGACAAAAATCGTACCATATCTGCCCACGATGATTTAAACAAATACTGCCTTCAAACATTCACGCTTCTCCTCTGGCAGACATTTCCATCTCCGCTGCAGAAGGGAATGTGTTAATGCTTCAGCTGCAGTAACACACACACTGCAAGGAGGGGAGGAGGGAAGAACTGGAGGTGGTTGTGTCTTGGAGAGACACAGCTACATTTGACTGAGCATGTCTTTCAGATTCCCCTTTTGGCCACTTCTTGATCTTTCTTACCACAAAACGATTATTTATTTTAAAAGATTATTAAAAAAAATAATAATAACGTACTAAAACAACTAGTAGAACAGACCTGGCAGGTGTTTTACTACAGTAGCACTATCCTGAAATTACTTCTACTTATTTTTATTCAAATTGACAACATTTCAACTTGAGTGCTCCTTAATGACATAAAACTAACTCTTCTTTTTTCCCCTTTGAAGTCACATCATTGTAGATGTTGATTGTTTAATTGTCCTTCCAATCATGCACTTAACTTCCCACTTAGCCCCATGCAGGACATGACTTGAAGACATTAACAATCGTCACTAATGTGGATTGCCTTAGGATGTTTAAGTTTATTTGTAATGGAGGCAAACAGTGTTTGGATGAATTCTATAAATGTTGAACATTTTCTGCCTTAGGCAAAGTTTTCAGAAAGAGTTCATACGGTTTTTCTGGTTGTAATCAGTACATTCAAATTATGCATAATTTGGTTTTCATGGTTTCAGTGTTGGATCACATAAAGTCAAGTTTAATTACTACCAAAAATAAATTCCTTTATGCACCTTGGGATATTCACTGTAGACTTATGATGCACTAGTAGGAGATTCACAATTGCTAGGAAATTATTTAAGAACAGTATATTGCTTTTCCGCAAATGCAAGTGAAATTACAATGGTTAATCACAGGAATTGAAATAAATGGTCATAAAGTTTTAATGCTATTATTAACTAAAAGTAATATCAATTCCTATACCAAATTGGCAGACGAAAAGGAGGGTGGGAAACCTCTGTATTTAGAAACATTTCCATGAAAAATATCACATGATGTGGGGTGAGATTCTTGTTTATATACACAAAAAGTGAAAAAGGTCTTCTGCTCCAACAGGGGAGGGACTCTTTGTGGGACTCTCTAGCAACTTCCAGACAGGTGCCTGAGGCAAAACCTTCTATTGCCTATTGCAAGCTATTTCATGTACACAAGCAGTCTTCACCAAAAAAAAGAAAAAAAAAAAAAAAGTTCTGCATTCTGCTCTACTTTTTTTTTCTCTTTTCTTTTTTTCAAAGCAGAATGATCTCAACAGTCAACCTCTCCCCCCAGCTGTGGCCTTAGAAAAAGTTTTACTAGCCTTACAATTTCATTTATTTTTTTTTTTAAATGGGTTAAGTAAGGGGAACCTGCAATAGAGAGTGGTGGTTGTCTGAGGATGAATTCTTACTTCCTTCTCCCAAATAGGCAGTCATAAACATCTTCAGCTAGAAATAAAATGTCACTAGGAAGATTTAGGAATGAATAGACAGGACACTAATTCTGCCAATACTCCTGCAGGGGCATTTATGGATAGGAAGGTGGATAGATGGGCCACTGATTTCTATCTCACTTTATCTGAACTGAGATGTGTCAAAGCATAAGTAATGTTCTGTTTTGCTTCTGCTTCTTGCTGCTGAACACTACCTAACTCACTTTATTTACCCATGAAAAGTAGAATATCTGAAACAAATAGTAGACACAGTTTTGGATTACCTGGTAATCAAGGAGTACACAAGGAGACTATGATGTCCTTAATGAACACAATCATTTATTGGATGTGGAAGTGGAATCATTCACTCCTTTTGACCTTCTGACATAAATTCTGCAAATTAAACTTCACATAACTGAATAGAACTATATGCAATTGTCTCTTGAAGTGGCTTGACTCCTTTGAAAACTGACTAAACAAATTGAATTTAGATTAATCAAATTGTTAAAGTTCCTAGTACTGGTAAAAGACATTCTAACTTTAAGACATAACAGAAAATGTATAGGATCTTAGTTTGATTTTACTTTCAGTCATCTGCTAAACCATTTGAGGCATTCTTCTTGTAGAGGTAGGTTACTTGAAAGCAGTGCTTATTTTCAATGTGCTAATGATATGTAAAAAAAATCATACTTAGCTTATGGGTGTGTCTTTTGCCTGAAGTTAATGCATCTTTTAAACAACACATGTTTGGACTTGAATCTGTAAATGCTCGTTTATCTGATTTAAAATAATCAAGGAAAGAAAAAGACATCATCAGTCTCATCCCATAACACCCATAACATCCCAATGAACGGTTTACAGTTCACTGTGTAACTTCCTTTCCTCCACTCCCAACTCACTCAGGCTACCACGCTGGTAGTCTTGTGGAGAAAACAAATCTCATTAGCCAAACAGAGAGCTTGAGGGTCTAGTTTTACAAGATTTTTTCTCTGCAGCCATGCTTCCCCTTTTTCAGCAGCGTCCCCTCAGGCTGACCTATATTCTGGCTGCCTGGGAGAGGGCCCGTCTTTGCCTAAACAACCATCACGACTGATAAGCTTCCCTGTACAGTTACATGGAAAACTGGAAGAGGGAATTATTCCAGCTCAGAATGGAAGGTGGTGGTGGTGGGTGATTGTTTTTGTTTTTGATGGGTTTGTAGTCAAATCATTCTCTTCATCATGTTGACTTTGCAGTTACACTAATTCCAATGACAAACAAGGGTCGCTAAGAAGCCTTGTTACACGTAGAGATAATAGGGTGGGGGAATGCGAGACTTTTCATTTTGATAAAAGCTTACTTAGGGCAGATATAGCCCAGCCAAACCCATGAAGAAGACATATTGGAAGTCTCCCATTAGTATTTGCTTATGTACAATCATACTGCACTCTCATTAAAACTAATGATGAAGAGACCCCTGGGTTTGGGGGCTGCCAGCCCTTGCAGCGTTCGTATCAGTTGCAGAATTGGTCCCTGAGATTTCTGGAGAGAACAAATCTCCCTGTGGAAAGAAAGACTTCCTCTCATGGGCTCTGAAGGCATACAGGCATTTCAGGATTCATAATATGATCAGTTTTAAAATGCTTTTCTGAGTATTCAGAGAAAAGAAGCAGCAAAGACAAATGGCTTAATTTTCTGAATTGATTTACCTTTCTTAATTTAAAACAGCTTCATATATTACTAGCACTAAATATGCATTAGGTTGTGTGTTATAAGGGCACAGTATTCCATGAATGCATGAATGGTTTTCAAAATAACAAAAGTTCTTGCCCTTTTCAGTATTTTCACTTTTTCCCCTGCTTTTTCTCAGATTTTTTCTTGTTCCATACTTCACATATATACCAGATATATTATTCACTGCTATCATAAACTAAGTACAGAATGCTTTGCTTGTATTTTTTCTTACCCTTGTATGTTAAAACTGACAGTTTAATGACTCTGTTGCCACTTACCAGTGAATCACTGCCCTTGCCAACACTCAAGATAAGACAAGCTCGCTTTTCCCAAGTAAGAGGCACTTCGCTGTGTACTCCGGGAACTGTAGTACAGAGCTTGGTTACTTTAAATCAATTTTAATTTTAGTAAGGTGTGCAATAATTCTCTGGTGCGACATAAGGATCATCATCTTGAATTTTGACTACTTTGCAGAACTAGCAAATACAGCCTATTTTGCCTAAGCAATGAATGCAACATGTTCAAGTGTCTCCTGTATAATGGTGTGAGACAACTGCACAGTTAGAACAAATGCTAGCACTTTTGAAACAGAAGATTGCTAATGATGTATAGTTTGAAAATCTGAATTTGGCACTGTCCACTTTTTTCCTACTGGATACGGAACAGCTCACTGTTTCACAGGCTTTGTTAATCTAATGTCAACCTAATGGCTTTGAAGGGAAGAAAAAGGCTGCAAAAAGAATGATTATGGCATACCAATGTTCCCAAGATAGTTTTCATTTACAAGAAATAAATTAGAATAACTTGCAAATATACACTAGTTTTTATCCTGTGTTTCATTTGTTTGCTTCTTTGCTTTTACGTGTACAAAAATGTTTATTTCTGCAGTGTTTGTTTGCTTTTCTGCAATATTTTCCTTAAGGACCACCAGCAGTCAACTGATCAGATGCTGAGAAAATACCACATCGCTCTGTGTACCCTGTGCACCTGAAATAGTTGCACTGACAGCGGCACGTGAGTGTTCTTAGTTACGGCATGCCTGCTTGGTTTGCAAATTTGGGATTTCTGACTTAAAATAAAATGTAATTTTGTTTCTGTAATGTAACCTGTTCCCTGGGGTACTTACGGGAACAATAAAAAAGTTTCAGCCTTACATATCTTGGTAATGGAGGTAAGGGTCTCTCAGTGCTGCAGGACACGATGCTTAGGCCATCTCCCATCTCTTAGGTGCAATGTGCGTATGTACAGGTGGGACACAAAGTGCAGGGTCCACGCAGTTTGATGCTCTGCTGCTGCTGAGCAGGGGCGTGCGACGTCTCCAATAACTGCATCCACTACAGGGTCCGGGCTTCCATATGGGACTCGAACAATAGGTATTTACTTAAATTACATAGATTACCTCAGAGATGTGGAATCTGTACGCCCTGCCTACTTCCCTGAACCTCTGGAGCTGGGATCCTGTGGGGAACATAATGGGCTTAATTACTGTGTCTGGACTAGCCGCGCAGGACCCGGAAGGCAGGAGTTAACCTCACCTCACCTTTTACATGCCAGTGACCCCAGCCTTGGCTGGGAACCTGCCGGGGCCTCCGGAGCAGCTCCGGGACCGCTCCGACCGGCGCTAAGCGGGCTCGCTGGGAATCCCGGGCGCAGCACGGCCTCGCCGCGCTCCCCCTCAGGCCCCGGGGCCCGCCGCGCTGCCAGGCCCGGCCCTCAGCCGCCTCCCGGGGCTGGAAGGGGGACCCGGGCACCCCCGGCGGGACCCGCCTGCCCCCGCCGCCCCGAGCCGGGGCGAGGCCGGGGGGCGGCCCGGGGCTGTTGCTGTCACACGGCAGGGGGAGGGGGCTGCGGGCGGGGCGGGCCGCGCCGCGCTCGGGGCTCCCCCGGCCGGGCGGAGGCGGGCTGAGGCGCTGCAAAGTTTGCCGAGTGGCTGGCGGCGCTGCGTGCCCCCCACTCCCCCCTTCTTCCCTTCACTTTTTTTTTTTTTTTTTTCTTCTTCTTTTTTTCTTCCTCCTCTCTACCCTCACCGCCTTCACCTCCCTCGGCGGCGGCTCCGGGGCATGCACCCTCGCTGAGAGGCTCTGTGTCAGCCGGGCTGCTCGACGGACGGGAGCAGCGCGGGCAGCGGCTCCGAGCCCGCCATGCCCCGCCGGCACCGCGCCGCGCCCGCCGCCCTCCTCCTTTTCCTCCTCCTCTTCCTCGCCCTCCTCCTGCCGCCGGTGCTGGGGGGCAGCCCCGCCGCCCGCTGCCCCGTGCCCTGCCGCTGCGCCGGGCACCTCGTCGCCTGCAGCCGCCTGGAGCTCAGCCGGGTGCCCGAGCGGCTGCCGCGGGGGGCGGTGCAGCTGTGAGTATGGGGGGCTCGGTACTTGGGGGGGGGGCACGTCCGCCATCTTCTGCCCCTCGGGGTGCCTCGGTCTGCGGCCGAGCAGGGCAGGGGGTCGGGGAGGGAAATGTCGGGTTTGCGGCCGAGCGGGGCGAGTGTGGGGAGGGAGGAGAGGGATGGAGGGAGGGCAGGAGGGGGCCGGCTGTCAGCGAGCTCCGGCCAGCCCGAGCCCTCCGCGCCCGGCCGGCGGCGCTCGCCTTGGCCCCCGTGAAGGAGGAGGGGAGCAAAGTTAAAGTTGTTCTAATGACTTTCTCTAGGAACGTGCAAAAATCGCCAAGTGAAATCGATTTCTGAGTCAGGAAATAAAAACCAAACTTTCATACTGGCCTAGGTTTTATTTGTGCAGCTCTTGGGCTTCGTTCACTGATGGTTTTGGTTTAAACAACTTTATTAGGGCAGGACCTCGCCAAGTTTGGTTCGGTGACACGGGTTTATGAAACTTACTAGCACGTAGTGAAATGCCATGTGTGGAAAACTTACCTGCAGTGACAAACTTTTATGGACAAAGCATAAATCATGAGAGCTTTCTAAAAGCTTGAAAAGTGCTGAGGGACTTCGCACATTTGTTTTTAATCTCTTGTCACTCTGGTATCTTCTATATTAGTCGAATTAATTTTCTATTACATTTCCAAAGCAGATCGAGATAAGGACTTTAAAGTAAACAGGAAGACTTTCAATTAGCTGTGGCTAATTCTGTTCAATTGCCTCGTCTGGAGGTCATGCTGCTTTACTCATGAAATGTGGATGGCTGTATTGACACCATATGGAACTGAACATACGAGTGACTCCAGGAGGTGAATGTTTCCATGAGCAGTGTAGGAAAGTGTGAGGGGAAAGAAACTTTTTTTTTTTTTTTTTTTTTCTTTTGGCTTATGTGATTGAAGTATATGAATCAAATACCGGATCTGCTTTACATTCAACAACTGGTTTTGCTTCTTATTAGATTTCATCCCTCCTGTTCTTTTGAACTATTTCAGTTACCTAACGTAACTGAAGTTAAACTGAAAACTGAAGTTTTCTGACTAAACTTAAGGTATTTTTGATGCTAAGCTAAGCTTCACTGCTGAATCTCATAGTTGAGCCTAGTTTAATGCTGCTAAGATAAAATTCAGATGTGATGGCCACTAAACAAAAAACAAATGGAAAAGTCACAGAACTTTCATTTGTAGAGCTGTTTTTAAAAGTATTTTGCATTAGCAGTAATTAAATTTGTCTATTCCACTTACTTTACCAAGAGACAATAAAACGCATTGCAGGGCTTTTTTGTTAGCACAGGGGAGGTTTTTCTAATTAGAATTCCCTTGGTAGTGTAAATTGTCCTTATGTAAGTTCACATTCCTTTAAAAGTGTGAGAAAATAAGTTCCACTTGTATAAATAAGCTTTGGTCTGTTGTAAGAAACCCCGCTGTGATTACTCATTGGACAGCTGTGTCACTTGGTCTTAAACTCACAGGAGTACATCTTTGTAGGTGTCACCAAGCCATGTGGTCTGGCTGCTTTTGTGTAAATATTTCTTTTGTTTGTGTCAAATGCCTTAGAAGTACCCTGCTCTTTCTTCTTTCCCCTCTTCTGAATAAGAGGACCAAGAGGAGTGTGGCGTTGCCTGTTACCTCCAGCTACTCAGCTGCTTGGAGCTTTGATTGCACAACATGTACAATTATAACGCTCTTCTTTTTTACATACGCAAAAAAGGTTTGAATAGCCTGTATTATTGTTGCAACAAACTATGCATTTACAAATTGTAAAAGACTGTTTATGAATTTTATTGGTATATGGTGACTGTGTTTTCCATGGGAGTCCGTAGCATTTATAGCCAAAGGCTAGTACTTTAATTGCATTATTTCCAATACTCTTTAGAAAACAACTCTTACACCACTCTTTCAGCCGACAAGGTGAAAACTCTTGTGTTTGAGTAGGGAAAGCTCTTGTGCTTGTGAAGGTGTAGGCCCATGTTGGACTTAACACCTTCCTCTGACCAGCTGTCTACACACCCAGGCAGAAAGGACATCTGATGAAGTTGGCTTTTGAAGCTCTGTTTCAGTCTCCACTTCCTTTTGTATTCATAACCTCTGGTGAAATAAACCAAGAGTTTATGATGTGGAAAATGCTGTGTGACATTCTAGTGGGCGAAGGGGGAAATCAGGAGATAAACCTGAATACTGAGTTATGTTCCCCCTTTTTGTAGCAAATGTGAGGCTAGTGCTTTGTACGTAAAAGGCTTTATGAAATGGGGTGTAAACAGGGTATAATTGCCAGCTTTGCTGTGACTTTAGCCATAAATACCATCTTTTCTAATGCTGCCTTCACAGATGATAACAATCCACAGATAAATATTTATAGTGACTTCGTGTACAAATGGTTTTAAAGTCAGATTTCAATTTACTTCTACTATGTGTGTCCTGAGATGGAGAGAACGTTTTGCTGCGTTAGAGCTGCTGATGTTTCATAGCCAGAAGTGGAGGGAGGAAGAGAGTTTGAACACTGGCCAGTGTCCTCAATGTTTGCAAATTCTCAGAGGCATTGTCGTGTATGCCTTGCCAGGTTCACCTAGGAATGCTAAAAACTGTCAGCAAGACAGAAGGGAAAATCTAAAAGATGGCTTTCACTTGTGTTTGTATTACATCTTTAGTATTTACATTTTATAAATCCTCTAGTTCTTTACCAGAATTGCCAGAAAAAAGGGCCGTATGGTTTTCACAGCTGTTTTTCAATATTTTCCAGACTAAAACTTGAACATAGCAAGCTGATTTATGAGTCACTTTGGATCAGTGTCTTAAAACAGCTACAGCCTGGCTTTTTGTTTTTCAGCTTTCCTGATTTCTGCTGAATTAGCAGCTCTATAGGCCCCAGTGGGACTGATTAAGAAGCTGTTGCTGGATTTGCATTTTAAAATTTGACTTGGGGCTCAGGTTTCGGAGTTCTCTAAGGAAGAAGATGATAATTGTAACTAAGTGTTGTAAATTAAGTTAGAGTCTAAAAGTTATATTTATAAAATGTGTGAAGAAACTCTCACCCTCTCCCTTTATGCATTAGGCCTTCCTTTCATTTTTTTATCATATAAAGATTGATGTTCAGAGTTATGTTTTAGTTTTTGAATGCAGAAGCTGAGTTATGAAAGGTGTTCATATGAAAGGAATGGTGTATAGAAAATATTTTCTTTCATAAAACAGGTTCTTAAAGGGCCTCAAACTGTGGCATTCTTTTTAAAGTAGGTACAATCCCTTAAAAACTTGATCGCTTTCATTAGAATCTGAGGTGAAGAACAGGCATATATATTTTTTATTGTTATAAAGAATTTCTTAATAAAAATATAGTTTCTGAGGGTATTCACTATTACATCTGTAATGGCTTTTGAAATTCTAGAAGTAGAAGAAATCACAGAGGAGATTATCTCCTCACTTGTAATGTGGTTTCAACAGACAAGGAAAATTCAGAAATGGAAAATGCGTGGTAATAATCTTAGTACTTTGTCAGTGTTCATTTCTAAGCAAGGGAAAATACTGATTCATTTTCAAATCTTTTCCTTGTATGTGTTTGAAGGCACATGGAGAAATGCATTGAATTGAAATGCTCTTGTAGCTCTGGACAGGGATGCTAGAGTTTTATATCTTAAAATGCCTCATATCCATTGCTTTTAAGTCTCAGAAACTTCTTTAGGCTTGAGTTTCACTTACAATACGTGTCTTTTACTAATGTTCTAACTCTTGGTTCACTTTCAGGCTTTCTGATTTAACTTACAAATGTAACTTGTAAGGCTTTTTTTTTTTTTTCTTGAAGCTTCTATGTCAGCAGTACTGAAATAATATTTACAAAAATAAATCCAATGCATCCTTTATCCAACAATTGGTAGACAAACATGTATACAGCTATGTGAAACATGCAGTTCAGTATTGTCTGGAGTTTGTTGTTACAGTTCTGCTTCGGCTTTTTTTTTTTTTTTTTTTTTAGGTGCAGTTTGTGTTTGACAACCTGTTGTGAGTAAACCAGGAATAAGGAATTTGTATGGATGTGTTTTTTAAAGTAGGTGCTATATGGAAAATCTGAGAGTGTTAAAATCTTTAGTGTTAAAAGACAAACACGAAAGAATAGTTTGAAACCTAGTGCAAGTTGTTACGCTCACGGTTGCCTTGATAGACTCCAGATGGATGTGAGCTTGAGCTATGAGTGAAAGTGTCTGGCTCCAGTGTGGTGATCATGCACAGCAGTGGTTGTAATTGCAGGATTTTTATAGTTTAAGGACTCTGCCAGATTTTTTTTTCTTTTTTTTTTAAACATGTTATAACTCCAGCAGAACAAATCTACTCACGTCTGTTACTGTCTGGTGGGTCCTTTAGGCAAACATGTTTTAAATAAACCTTTTGCAGGGTTTTTGGATGAAATGAAGAAATGCAGGTTTTTAGCACTAACGTTGAAAGCTCTTTGTTGAAATAATTACTGATTCTGAAGTCTTGTCTAAAGTATGAAGAGCAGTAACAAATTAGGCACTAACAGCCATGGCTTCACTAAATTTTGGCTGTTTATTTGCATAGTTCTTATAATCCCTACAGGCTAAAGCCAAATACCGAGTGAAGTTGAAGGGTAAAAATCGTCTCTACTCTGTCTGCTTTAAAGGAACAAGTTAGATTCCCATTGCTGTTACAACCTAGATCTTTTGTAACAGCGTATTTTTTCAGTATTTACATTTCAGGAGGCAGTAGGAGAATATCAAACCTGTACAGCTGATGTCTTCAAATGTTAAACAAACGGATTTTTCTCAAGTCTATGGCCAGACAAATGTTTGCACTAGACTTTTAAGCAGTGAAAGATGCAGTCCTCTAACTCAAGTGTGGTTAACCTCATTTACAGGAGAACTCAAAATCATAGTGATGAAACTAACATTTGTGGCTTTTTTTGAAAACGTTAACACTGTATTGGTTTTCCATTTTTTTAAAGAGGAAAATCTTGAGGGTTTTAGACACCTGGAAGAAGACACAGGTGTATTTTAGGTGTGGGAGTCCAGAGCTGCATCTCAGAAGGCATCCTTCCGTGGCCACCTGAATGTGGTGAAGGGTGTGCCTCTTCTCTAGGTGGCTCCCCCTGGCACCTGCCCAGCTTTTTTTGTGCTGAAAAACGCCTTACACACCTGCAGCTCTGCCCTGTGTGCATTCTTGAAGTGCCCCAGCTGGGGAAAGGTGGCGTTCATCTCCTCCCTGTGCCCGACAGAGCCAGGCTGGGGCAGCTGCGCCCTGGCTCCCTGGGCCTGATCCATTGCTGCAGTGAGTGGCTGAGTGCTGGGGTACCCTTGGTAATGTGTGCATGTGGCTGGGATGGTTTGTAATGCTGGTGGTTGTTGAGTTTTATTATTATTTAACTTAGACTGGTTTAAAAAGGGGGAGGGATGGGTGGCATTGCCTATCCTTTGCTAACTTGGGAAGTGGGTGACCCGAGTCCTCCCTCATGTGGGGGTCTCAGTGGGCAGTCGCTGAGCCTCCTGCCAAGGCTGTGCTGGTGCCGTAGGTGAGGACTGGGGCAGGTGGCTGGCTGCCTGCGTCCTGGGCATAGTAGGGAAGATGCTGCTAGAGTCCTGTAAAGCAGATACCTAGTCCTGGCAATACTGGAAAAGTACTGTGTAAAGCACCAAACGGGGGAGGCTAAAGCACGATTTTGCTGTTTCCCTGCGCTGTTTAAGAAGCCTAAGTACCTGGCTGGGTCTCAGTGTTACATCTGTGTCCAAGGACCTGTGGTGGTGGGTGATGAGAAACTAGTTCTGTAGATCCACAGTTGCTCAGGGCTTAGTCGTATAGCAGAGTAACACACAGACTGCAAAGCTGGCTTGGTTTAAACCAGTTCTGATCCATGTGCGGCATGGTTATGCTGGTTATCAGGTATCATCACTTCCAAGACTGTAGATGAAGAATAGGCATGTTTGTGACAGTCACAGACTTGCGCTTGGCACTCTCAGCATAGGCGACCATGTACTGAATTGTGTTCTCCAGAAAAAGTGTGGGACTATGGGAGTTTCCCCAAGAATCAAATGGAAATGTGCTTCACTTCTGCATGGCCTGATGAGGCCCTGTCTTGGTGTTGGCCTAGGCATTGGCTTCCAGACCCTTCTAGTGATGCTCGGCACCCTCGTTTCCAAGCCACTTTCAGCTTTTATCACAACCAGGCGCGTTGCTGAGTGCTCCAGATTTCAGTGCTCAATTAGCACAGGGAAAAAGTGTGCAGATGCAATTCTTTGGGGGTCTCACCGAAGTGAGGTTAAGAACTCCTTCAGAATAGTGGAACTTTTGTTTCCTGGCTTGTGTTAAAAATTGAGTGTTAGGATGTACAGCAAGCACTTTGCAGACAGCGCTGTCAGTGCAGATAAGGTAATGACAGGTTGTAGTATGGGAGCAGGAACTTGCAGGTTGTGGGAATGGATGACTAAAAAGAGGAAGGTCTTCAAGCAGGGCTAGCTGTGGTAACGTGGCCAGATGTAAATCTGTACTGCTTGCGCGGATCTCTATAGACTTGCAAGTTTGAATTTCTGTAGTTAACTTCTCTGTCTTCTACTGTATAGCCATTTTTTTTTTTCCTGTGATGTTCCCAGTACTTCCGAGACCACAGCAAATGTTTCTTAGGACTGTGCTTCATGATGGCTTTCAAATGGTCAAGAGGCCATATGGTGAAGATACACAGTGTCTGTAGGGAAGGTAATGCCCTGACAATGGTCAAGAAGGTGTGTTGCACTCTTAGTACCCTAGCCTGTTTCACAGCAAACTGTTGTTGGCAAAGGTTCTAACATGGGCTCTCATAAACTGCATCAATTTGTATTTTGGGATCTTCAGTGGGGAGTGGCACAAGCCGAGAGCTTCAAGGGCAAGTAAGGCAATGATAATGTGAATAGTGCACAGACACCTTAAAATTCAAGATGAAGTTAGGCCTTCCTGTATATATTTTCTTGTTTAAGGTACTGAAGATTTGTGAGTTGCTTTGCAGAAGCAAGTGAGAAGAGCAGATGGTGCAAGTGTAATAATTGACTCAAGGCTGAAATGGCAATGAGTCTTTACGAATTTTCCTTGTAGCCAACAGGTTGCTTTAGCCAGATACTTTGCCTGGAAGAGAGTTTTTTTTTTGATGTGTATAAGTCAACATTTTGAGGTGTTTTTTCATGCTTCTTCAGTACATAAACATGCAGGCGCACACAAAACACAAAATGAGCAGTTCTTTTAAAAGGTTCAGGAAATTCTTTGACACTGTCAGCAGTGATCAAACTGTTAGCACTTATATACCTTGTAAATTTAAATGTGTTTCTATTCTAGTTCTACTAATATAAAACAAATAACTTTTTATGTACTTGGAAATGAATGATAACATATTTTTGATTGTTATTGTCTTGCTATATGCAATATTTTATGGCAAAACTGACAGGTTGTTTATTTTTGTAACCTCATAGGGACTTAAGTCACAACAAATTATCTTCAATCAAGACCAGTTTCTTGGATCACCTCCATAGTCTTCGGGAAGTGTAAGTCAATTTGTCTTAGTTTAAAAAAATGGTTTGTATATGTTAATTGTATCACTGGGATATCAGTAACTTGGGATAATAGGTTGACAATTATGCTCTGATATTTTACATTAAGTGAAACTGGAATTAATTTCAAACTTTGCGTTGACACCAGCAATTTAATAAATCCAATGTATATACTTCTGATTTACGTTAAAGCTAACTCACTTTTTTTAATATTAATAGGAAGTTGAACAACAATGAACTGGAGATGATTCCAAATCTGGGGCCAGTATCTGCAAATATAACTCTTCTGTCTTTGTAAGTAGATCTCGCTCTTGTCCCTATGTAGTGGAACTAACTCTCTAGGGTTAGTGGAAATACGTGCATTGCAGAGATTAAAGTAAAATAATTGGAAATAGAGCGGCTTGTGGTTAGGAAGTTGATTATGTCATATTATTTAGCAGGTTGTTTAAAATGTGTATAATTGAGCTTAATCCTTGTAGTTTTTATGCTTCCCTCAGATACAAAGACTGCATTAGAATAAATTTATGTTGTGGTAGTGCCCAGAAGCCTCAGCCCTGTTGTGCTAGGCACTGAACAAACATTAGTAAATGTTACGTAAACTCATACAGTGCAGACTTTAATAATAGAGTGTAACTCTTGTTTTACACATCTTGGCTGAAATCCCAGTTGCGTTAAATCATGGCAGAAATCTATTAATTTCAGTGGGCAGTGTGGGGAAATCCCCTTGACACGCAGCTTTAGGACAAATACCTAGGTTAGAAGATGTTGTGTCAATATCTTTAAAATGTCCTTCTGTGACCATTCTTATGTGTGGCATAAAATTTTTCCAGCTGTGGTTAATACATATGGTTGTGACACAATTATGTACACATTCATTGCTTTGTTTGAAAAAAATAATAGGTTGCCTGATGTGGTATCTATAATACAGGCATAAAATTGTAAAAGGTGTATAGGACCCCAAACCAAATTTCGTGATTTTTAGAAGAAATCTTATTCCTGAGCATTTCACCTGAAATAAGTTATTTTTTTTTCTTGTGTTCTAATTTCTCCAAAATGTTGAGGATAATGCTTTTAAAAAAAAAAAAAAAATAAATGTTTGTATCCTACTGTTAGGTGGAGAAAAAAAGCTAACATGTTTTCTTGTGTGGGGTTTGAGTTTTATCAATGGGAATCTAAAGTGTTTAAGCCTGGTAATATGTAGCCCTCTGGCTAAATCCCACTCATGAATACAAATTGCAAGTTACCTTTTTTGAAGAAGCCTGAAGGGTTAAAACAATACAGTAAACTTCAGAAAGCTGTTCAGCTAATTAAATTGATCACTATTCAATTGCTTACATCTGGTGATTTATAGGGGTTTGTTTTTACTCTAGGCCCAGGTCAGCTAAGTCAGCTGGTGCAGCCGCTGTGTCTGGACTGCTCTGTTTGAATAAGAACTAAGTGACATTTGATACTGATGTGGTTTCTTACAGATCAGAATCAGAAAAGAGTGAAAGAAAAAGCAGATGGTGTCTGACAAATAACTATTGAATTTAAGCGTATCATCTATTTCAATTTTGCATTAGTGTTGGCATTATTTTTACACTGGCATAGCATTCTGTAGTTTAAGCATTTCATTGATATAAAGAATGTATTCCTGTTCATTTTTTTGCCTTGTTAAGGTTCTTTATACCACAAGGTTGGAAATATTAACTTAATAAAGTTTTATACCGTCTTGCCTTATTTGTGATGAATACAAACTTGAGAATTTGTCTTAACATCACCTCTAGTCCTTTTCATGGAAACTTAACTAGTTTAGATGAACCTAAAATCATCCTTCTGCAGCTGTGCAAAGATTCTTGTTTTCCTTTGAGAGAATGAAAATCAGTCGCTGCTGGATTGGTTGTTCCATATCCATAGGTTACTAGCTTGGTTCTTTTGCACAGGTGGTAAAACATGGAAAAAAAAAAACTTTACTAGATCTGTTTTCTGTACTGTGACACATTCGGGGGGGGGGGGGGGGAAGGTTCTAAAAGTTGTTTTCATACAACCAGTGTGGTTAAAGTTGGTCTGGTTGGGTGATAGCTTGTTCTTATTCAAATTTCAATTACTTCTGTATGGTTTTGGGAGATTACTGAATATAGGTATGCCCAAACTCAGATTTAATACTAATTGTATGACCACTGTAAAGATTCATTGAGATTAAGTACTTAAAGAACTATTTCAACCACATTAAAGTTTTACATTGGCTAACAATTGTCAGTATGTAATAGTTAAAAACAATTGCTTATTCTTTCTACATAATTTGCATATGGCATGGATAATTAGAGTGGTATTACATTGTTCCAAAAACAAAGCATTTTGTTCCTTTAGCAAAGGTTTATTTTTCAAACTTCTTACAGGTTAAAAATTATAAGGCTTCACATCTTTATACAGAAATTTTACAAAAAAAGGATATAAGTAAATAAGAATAAATAGTCAGCAGTTGTCTGGCAAAAAAAAAAAAAATCTGTAATAAACCAGTTTCGTAAATCTGCAGATATTTCTATCTAATGATAGTTTTTTTTAAGAGGTAAAAAAATGTATTCGGTTATTGGAGGGGTTGTATCAAACTGAGTTAATATGATACTTATGTCAAGCGAAGGAAACGCATATGGAACAATTAGAATATAATTTTTATGCTCTTCAAAGAATAACTGCTTGAAATACACTTCCGATGACTTTCTGCAGTTTTCAACTTTAAAAATCAAAGGAGCTTATGGAACCTTTCCAAAACAAACCACTGTTTCTTTGTTGAGTCTTTGTTCCTGCTTCACATAGGAGTGGAAAAGAGGTGGTTAGTCTTCTGAAACTTGATTTGGTTATGTTTCTTATAAGATACGTATAAGTCCATTCATTACTGTCAGTGAAAAGCCAGCTCTTTCTTCCAAGGTCTCCTCAAGAAATGCTGTGAAAATGGTGCCCTCCTTTCTGGCCAAAATCTTTACTGGTCAAGAAACTTTCTTCTGTGAAGTGGATAAAATTATTCAAAGTACTTGTCAACTCAGCAGTGGAGACTTAATTTTACCTGTTCTGCGAGATTTTTTTTGCCTTGCAAAAGGAATTGCACTGATAGTATGTCTACAGTGAATGATACTGCAGGTATCTGGGTACCGTACTGAATGTCTGAATTCTTTTAGCAGTATAAACAAGCATGGGTGGATTATCATGTTAGTGTAGTTTCTATTTCTGGAGCTACCTCACTTCTAGCTATCTAATTGATATTTATCTAGCTTAGATATTTTCATACTGCTGAATTATGCAGGGTAAACATACCTGGAGCAATAGATGTTCCCAGTCTCATGGTCAAAGTCTGTTGGTAATATTAAACATCGATGCCAACTTCTTGTTTTGTATGGATGCCAACAGAGTTGAATACCATGGGAGAGAAAGGTATTGGGCCCGCACACCCCCACCGCTTCCCTGGAAAGACTATATGTCTGTGTGAAGGAATATACAAGCAAATGCAGGTAGGCTCATTATATGGCTGGAGATGCATCTAACATGCTCATTGCATAGATAAAATGTGATGAATATGTATCATATCAGACTACATAGGAGAGCTGCTGAGCCTTCTGGGAATCTGGAAACTCCTATGAACTAAATGGGTGGTACTTTGAGCTAAATCTGTTCTGAAGGCCTTTGGCTGTGAAGCTGTCATGGTTTCCCTGCCATTAATAGATGAAATACCTGCTGGACAGAGCAAAGAGTAGGACTTATCTTCCCTATCCTAAATTCCTGAGAGTTCAACACGGTAAGGATGAGTTGGGAACTGTAGATCCTCTTCAGAATGAATGGAGAAAACTGTTCTTCCTGAAGTCTTTTCTGAGTTCAGATGACTTGCCCACTAAAGCCCATCCAGGTACCTACTTCAAACTACTTTTTAGGTGTCTGAAATTAGGTTCCTTTTGAAATGTCTGGCAAATGTACTTGGGCATTGCCTGTTTTACAGTGATTGTTAGTTGTAAAAGTTTGATAATATCCTTCAGCATGATTGACCATTTAAGTCAATTATTTGAAACTGTAATGTCAAGCTTTCTTTCTGCCTAGACACACAGTCTTTCACTATCTTCTGGGAGAGAAGGCAGAAAGAGAGAAGTTGAGGCATTCGATTCCAGGGACTTCCAGCTCACCAGTCAGAACAGTAGCTGTAGCAGGCAGCCAGGTCACTCCAAGTGCTGGTCAACATCAGGTTTTGGAGGGAATACTAGATTTGCTAACTGATTACCACAAATATAGAGAGTATGGATGCCATCCACAGTAATGTAGCTGTATTAATGTAGCCATATTTACCTATAGAACCTGAAATAAGTTAGATGTTTCCTAACTTGTATTCCTGAAGTGCTTTTGAAATTGGTTAAATCGATGTAGAAATTGCTTTGAATCATAGAATGTCTTGGGTTAGAAGGGACCTTAAAGATCATCTAGTTCCAACCCCCCTGCCGCAGGCAGGGAGTCAGGTTAGAAAATTCTTTACTTAGGGGAGAATGAATGAGTTATTCTCCATTATTTCTGGATAAGTGGATCTCTTCAGTGCCCATTTCTCTACCAGACACAGATTTTCTAGTTCTAGGAAAACAAGCAAAACTCTCAAATTGTTTCCCATTCTAATGGTATTCCTTATTAGATATACTAATTCTGTCCTGTTGATCATGAAAACCTGCTAGAATCCATGATATTGATACATGGGAAGAAAACCTTGCCTATTAGGTCTTTCACTGCTGTAAAGTTTTGAACCTAGTTTGAATCCGGATTCTTTATATTTGTACTCTGAAGAGTGGAAGTGATTTTTTTAATTTTTTTTTTTTTTTTTACACTTCAGATGTCCATTATATGTACTGGTATAAAGGTAGTATATACTAAAATCAAGTATGTTTCAGCACGATTGCTTTGGTTGTAAGCTAGTAATGTTCAAAAGACTTACCAGAACTTTTCCATAGTGTCTCTGTAGTATAGATAAGCTCTTTAATGGTTTCCTAGAGGGAAAAACAAACAAACAAACAAAAAAACATGCTAGCACACAGGATCTGAGCTTACTGCAGTAGACTTGATGCCTTCTCAAAGTACTAAGAAGTCTTGGTTCCACTTTTGGGAAGAGATACTTAACCCACATAAGTAAAACAAACAAATGTTGTTTGAGTGTGACTTTTTTATGCTTTGATTAATTTGAAATAGGTAATGCTGTTACTATATACCAGAATCAAGGTATGATCATACAAGACTGAGGCTTTGTTCAGTGTTGTCATTTTTGTGTATGCATGCGTAAGCATAACGTATGTGATACGAAAAAGGCCTGTGGGTCTAGTATATGTTTTCATGGTGTGTTAAGAGCTCAAGAAATGATTTGGTTTAATAAAAGATTACTTAGAATTAAATTGGGTTACACTCACAATAATTGGGAACCTCCCAACAGTCAGTGATGAAGGGCATTTAAAGATGCTTCGGGTTGCGCTTTAACCTAAGGGCAAAGCGGTGCAACTAAAGCTGAAGAAATTAATTGAAACTGAGTAATATAAGTGCACCATCCTTATATGAAAATCCTGTATGGCATTTAACTACCAACTATCATTTGTCTGCAGAGTCTACTTCAGTTAATATCTTTTGAAAATTGTAAACTCATGCTCTTTCATATGTAGAACTTAAATAAATAAATAAATAAATTGTGAACATCATCCAGCATCGTCAGTGTACTGTATTTTGAGTGATTTAGAAAATGGAAGGCAGCAGTCAGTGACTTCGGAGAGATGGAACAACTTCATGTATTAGAGTATTCTGCCTCCCCAAATAAATTTTATTGTTCTTATCAAAATATAAGAACTGTAACTAATATTATAAAAAAAAAAAAAAAAAGTTTCTTATTACCTACACCCAGGTTATGCTGTACAATAATCATCTCAGCAACAGGGACTTGAAAAGACATACATGCCAAAGTCTCTATTGTGTTGTCCATGGCTGTGCGGTGCTTAGCTGCCAGCCAGGTTAAATGACAACATGTATATAGGGAAATTCTAACATTAGGCTAGCATTAAATGAAGTGCTTTAAATAATTAAGAGATTTTCCATCTTGATGAATAGATTTTTTTTGATTTAAAAGCACTAATATATGTGGAACAGGTGATCTAGATAGAAGTGTTCCTGTAGCTGATGTTTTAAAAAATGATCATGTTAATCTAGAACACACATAGTCAGTTTTAGTAAGCCAGAGTGGAAAATACGAAGTTCATGACGCAGAACAAAGGAGCAATGATTCAACAGTATTTTTCAAGTTTTACATTCTTACTTAGTAAGAGGCATATAGAATATGCAACACTGTAGATTTTTATTTTTTTTCCTACCTGGGAGGGTTCTTCAAACCCATCTGCACAGGAAGCCTTTAGGGCAGTTGAAACAAGGAACCACATGGCTGTTCAGTTTATCTAAGATGATAAAGAACATCGACAGTATCTTGAAATGTGAGGTTTCTTGAAACGTGTACACTTGTCTGTTAGCTGCTAGATTGAATCCATGGGTTGGTTTTTAGTAGACTTTCGACAGCATTCAGTTTGTAACATCTTTTTGTTGATATATGCTGAGTTTAAATGCTTTGAAGACACATGAAGTCGCATCCTGGATGCTTAAAAAGTAAATGAAAAAAAAAATGTCCAGGAGATAAAATGGGCGAAAAGAACTAGGAAGTAAATAGTCAGTTAACTGTAGGGCATCTCAATTTTTCATAGTAAGCAGTTGTTCTAACTTAAATGTAGTTTTCTGGTGAGCCACTCTAAAATGACTAATTATTCAATTTTTAATTTCAGGCCTTTGCTGTTCAAGGAGTACTTCTGAAAAGCAAAGTTAAAAGTCACTTGCTATATTGAAAAAGTGCCAGGTCCTCATCTTTACAGGGAAAATAAAGCAGCAAAGTTATCTAAGTCAAGAACAAAGGTTTGGAGGAAAAAAAAAAAAAGTTTAAAAAAAAAGTTTAAAAAAAAAGTTTAAAAAAAAAAAAAAGGCAAAACAAACAAAAAGTAACAGGGAATGCCTAAAAAGTTTTTTCAGGTGCAGACTGGTATTTGCTCTGAAAGGCTGGTTCTGCTTGTTGCTCACCTAATCTGTGCAGAGGCCGTGGTGAACTTACTGGAGAAGATCTGCAAGTTTAATATACTAGGTTGCATAAGCAAGCTGTGAAGTTTTAAAGCTATATTATCTGAATAACCTAGCTTTATCTCTGTGTCTTACTATATTAGCTTCTTCCCTTTATCTTGCTTAGTTGCTCATTAATCATGATTTCAGTCATCAGTAAAATTTCCTCTGTGGACAGCGCGCTTTGCTCCACTTAAAACACAGTTGTTCCCTGAGATTGGTAAAGCCTTATGCTTTCAGGCAGTGGAGGCAGAGCTAACTTCATTGTGTTACAAATCTTTACTCTGTGTAGTTTATGGTATTGCAATGTCAGGTTCTTATAAGTAATAAAAATGGGAGTGTTCCATACCACTTAACTCAGATATGTAGTCTGAAAAAAGGTGTTTTTTTTTTTTTTTCCACTCTTACATGTTAACTAAACTAACTCTTTTAAGTTGGAAGTGGCTTCTCAGATCTTTGCTAAATAAGATGGCGAACTATGATGAAAGATCTGTAAATTCGTCTGTATTTTTGGCATCTTCGTGTTTTCTTCCACTCTTTTTACCATGAGAAGAGGGTGTTGCACCCACTTTTTTTTTTGGAGGAGCAGTACATGAACATGTACTGATCACTGTTTTTCATTCTTAATATGTGTGCTATCTCATCCTAGTTTGATTAATTGACATGCAGCAAAAATACCTATCTAATTTTATGCACAAATGTACTTACAGGAAAAAAGTGGTGATTAATCCTTTGTTCTATTTAGTAGTAGTCTTATTTTAATCATAGAATCGTAAAGATTAGAAAAGACCTTCAAGATCATTTGGTCCAACCATCATCCTACTAGCAATGTCACCCACTAATCCACGTCCCTAAGCACCATGTCCAACCTTTCCTTAAACATCCTCAGTGACGGTGACTCCACCACTTCCCTGGGTAATATTGTTTGCCCTTTTCTGTTTAAAATAGGGAAATGTATATCTAAATATTGACATTCCAGATCATGCTTCATACAGTCATCTTGAGAAGTAGAATTGAATTAGTTGAAGCAAACATGTAAAATAGTTTATACATCTGCTAAACTGCCGATGTGGAAATAAGAGTGATAATTTTCATTGTTTGGCAGTATCTCAGTGAGGAAAGCTTTTGTAAAGTGCCTTCAGTAAAGACATATTTTTTCATAGCCCTTGTTTGCAGGATTATTTGGAATAAGAATAGGAATGACAAATCAGACTGCCATCTTGCAGTAGGCTGAGAAAAGCACTGTATGTGGAATTCAGAAGAACGCTATCTTAGTTCATATTTAGAAAGCTGCAGTCACAAGAAAGAAGGTTAGATGCAAGTCTTGAAAATGAAAGCTTGCATTCAGTAGGAGTGGATGCCTTTCCCTTCTATGCTTGCCAGAGAAAGTGGTATTGTGTGTTTATAAATCTAGCATACTGAACTGAAGTCTGGCTCCCAATATTAAGAAAATTTTGGTCAAATATTTTACAGCCTTGTCATCTCTTCAGTTACCACTTTATTATGGGAAAGATTAAGATTTGGATGCTGCCTGGAAGAGTTTGTTTTGAAGAAGGATTGAAAAAAGGGATAGAGGAATGCCAGACTGGGCTTCAGGCATAAGGCAACTTGGAGGAAGTCCCAAAAATGAGAGTGGTGGTAAACCATGTGTGACTTGGGCTGAAGTTGTGAGCAAAAAGCTAGAGCAAAGAAACTTACTGGAATTAGTTTTTGCAGTCTTTGACATTTGGTGTGGAGACTAAGAGGAGGTAAATGAAAGAATTTGAAAGGGAACCTGCCTTAGTCAGACCTGCAGACATGGAAACTAGATTTTTATGACAGCAATTAGATTGAATGATGGGAAAGGGAAGAAGTATCTAGAAACTCAGAGTTTGTTGTAGCAGAAATATAAAGTAGTGAGAGCCTAGACAAATGCTTTTGCAATGAGAATGGAAAAGAATGCAAATTCTATGAGCTATTTGCAGTGGAAAAACTGGCATGATTTTCTGAGAAACACTGTTAAAGAAAAAGATGAATTAAAAAGAATAATGGATCAGAAAAACAGAGAGCACTATTCTCATGGGACAAAATGGAAGAATGGCAGGAAATTTTACCATTAAAAGTTGGAATGAACTGAGATGCCAAGTACTGGGTTTATAGCATAGAGATGTGGTAGACGGTTATTGCAAGGAAGAGTGGTATGTGGTGACTCAGTGCCTTGAGTGAAATAGAAGTGGACAAGGAGAAGATCCCTCAACAGTTGAGATTTGGAGTGGACCTAGAAGGGCGGCCAGTCTGAAGTGCCTAGTCTTCAGTGCACTCTAGGAAAGGGAGAATAGTCTCTGAAAGTAAAGGATAGATGGTTTTACTTAATGAGTCCATAAATCAGATCAAGAATGTGGTTTATAACATTGGAGGGTGTTACACTGGGTTTAATCTAGGTCATACTTAGAGTTCTGTAAGATTTTAGCATTAATAAACAATCATGGAGTGCAGCGAGTCTGCAATGGGTTATTTCTATTGTCAGCTCCTGCTGAAATGGCTGTGTTTTCATTGCTTTTGTTTACCTTCATTAAAATAAAGTGATGAGCTTATGCATTCATTTAGCTATCACATGCTAGGTAACATGGTTATTTTGGAAAGGCCAAGAAGTGGAATGGGAAGAGGCCAGGGTATCAAGAGAAGAGTTTGGAAGGAAACTTACATTATGTACTGATATTATGACTGGAATCAGGAGAGAATTGTTGTAAAGTATCAAGTGTTTGGAAGTTTGTATTTGACTCTGTTTTCTTTTTGATGATGAAATCATCTCTGAATCCTGGAGTAGTTTTATTCTGCATCTTTCTCTACACCTTTTCTCAGTTTGTGTGGTTTCATAATTCCCAAGGTTTGGACAAGGAATTGATAGGCTGTAGTCTTCTGAGTTTTGGTTTTATACTATAAAGCTACGACTATATATCAAAAAGCACAAAAAATAAAACCAGAGACTTGCTGACATCTGGCCTGAAAGAACAATAACAGACAAGGAATGCGGAAAGAACGAGGCCTTCAGAAGAAAGACCTGCTTGCTTCAAGGAACATGTGGAGCCTGTGTGTCAACCGGGCAGCAGACTTGTAGACTTACAAGTAGGACTGGAAGTGAGCCAGCTCCTGGCTCTATTTCTGGCACTATCATCTCAGAAATATTTCATGTGAAACCTTTTTTTTCACCATATATAACTGTTGCAAAGATTTTAAAAACTGGAGGGTCTTAATTCAATACAATTAATTGGATGTCTGGTGATGAGAAGTTTGTAGTCCTATTCATTCACATCTGGGAATTTTTGTAAGGGGAGTGTTAAGCTTGAAATTGCAACTACAATATTTTAAGATATGCAATTGTTCATTAAGTTCTGTCTAATTTTAGTAGTCAACTGTGTAGAAATCCGTGGAAAAATGTAATCTTTTTTCTCTCTTTTAGGGGAGTTATTATAGAGACTTTTTTTGTGGTATGCGTTCCTTAAAGTTTTCTAACCTCATTCTAAAAGCCACAAAACATGAGTCTTCCAACACTTTCTAAGGAAATTTATTACAATCTTGATCTTTCATCTTTACAAGATGAAGTAATAGAAGATTATTTCTTATCTTTTGGTTAAATTTTCTTCTCGTTGTCTTCACATCATTGTTTCTTGTGAGAGCTCCAAAAGTCTGGAGGAGTTTGGGGGGAGGGGGGAGGGGAAGTTCAAGAAGCAATAGTTGTATGACAGCAGTTGTATGACACCACTGGGTGAACAGAAGGAAGACAGGTTGGAGCAACCACAAAGATTTAAAGAAATATGAAAAAGGAGGCTTTGTGCTGCAGCGTAATGGAGACCACCCTGTACGTGCTCGGATGTGGACAGTCATGTCTGCTTTGCCTGTGCTGACATGGCTGCCTCCAAGCCAGCTCTAATCTGGAGGCTGTGTAAACACAAGATCATCGAACTAAACATCTATGAACCCCAGCATCTTGGCTTCAGCAATGCTCAGAAAGACATATCTGGCCCTAGCAGAACATTTTTTTTTTTCTCCTTACAGATACTCATAGTCTTTAACAAGAGACTCCAGCATGATTGCATTTGCATGTTCCTAAGACAAATTTAATATATCGTTTCAGCCAGGGGTTAGTTGGGGGACTGGAGTTACTCTGAGTCCAGAATTACAAAGGTGTTAAAACAGAGTTGCTTTATACCTAACAACTTTGGAAAACAGTCTGCACAGACAAAGCTCTCCAAAATTGTCTTTCTAGACAATTGCAGTTTTACCAGTTTGCTCCACCTCCAGACTCATACACATGCTCCTTGTCAGGATCATGGTGTAGGACAAAAAGATGAAGAGGTTCTCAAAACACAGCAGATCAAGATCTATCTTGAAGAAAGGTATGGTTGAGAAAGGAGTGCAGGAATATATATATATATATATATATATATATGTATATATATATATATGTATTTGTGCTGAGGTTTTGTTTAGAAAGAAAAGATAGGGCTTCAGGTCTTAATCTATGAGAGTTGCAGCTTCCATGTTACAGAATGAGAGCAATGAGCAGTCTAATTTGTAGGTTTACATAGTTACTTCTCTGAAATTGAACACATTGTATTTTGACAATCAAAAGATTCGTAGTTATACTATCTCAGATCTTAAAAAATGTTTTTTTCAGTATGTAAGAAATGTGTTGAAGTAGTGTTAACTAGATCCTTAACAAAATGGATACAGCAGTTGCCGTCCCGCTTTATATTTCCCTAGAGGCAAGGAAAGTACAAGTCAATATGTCAAATGTGTTGTAGCTGTTGTTTATATGAAATGAATCTTGAGATCATGATTGATAGGGCTGTTATAAATGTTTTGGACTAGTGGTATGGCTAAAGTCATGAATGCAGAGAGGAAAAGCTAGGGTTTCTCATATCCCTAATGAAAAACTGATATTCTGTCTTAAGATGCTATTCACATGGACTTGTGTGAGAATAATTAGATCAGTCTGCATGCACTTATTTTTTTCTCCTGTAAGTTGGAGTGTAGACACTCAAATGGCAAGAGACATATATCCAAATTCATGCAGGTATGTTGGTGGTTTTGCCTATATTTCTCAGTGCTCCTGTCTCTTCACCTGAATCAGGAAAAGTTGTAAGGAAGCTGCAGCATGCTGTGTTTCCTGTGCATATGAAGAAACTGATCTGACTCCCACAGGCATGCTTCCGTGAGAACTTGGTGCACTGGTTCGCTTGTTGGAGGGGGATCTCCGTCTGCTCTCATCTTCCCTTGAGGATGTGAAAAATGAAACCCGTGTAGTATGTGCAGCTCCCTTTGTCTGAGCACAGCAACTGCAAATTTCACTGGAATTTTTTTGTAGGGTGAGCAAATGTACGTCATTGTGACAAGACAGGAGGATGCTGTTTGGTTGTGTTGTGACAATTAAGCATGCTTGCATTTTCAAACATGTCCTTCTTGACTAATTTTGATGTGTATTTGGCACTGATGAGGAAGCTGATAGAAATTTTATTTGATTTACTTAAATGATGTCGTGAAGAAAAATCGAATTAGAATTAAATTCTCATTTTCACTAAAGTTGGACCTTAAGGTAGAACTGCTTGGGATATGTTCAGTGCTGGGTAATCTCCTAAGTGTGAATTAGGGTGTTTGAATTTTTTTTTTCAAGAGAAAACAGTCTGGGGCAATAAGAAGGGAAGCACTTAATATTTTGCATTTCAGTACCTTCTACTAGGCAGGGGGGTACAGTGGGGGCTCATTGGATTTTCACTGTGAAATGGATGAGAACTTTGATGTGTAGCTCTGTTTCAGTGAACAAAAGAAGTTACTTTTTCCTCGTGATATGACTTTGTCATCACTGAGAAAGAACATTCCCTGAAACAAATAAGCTGTATTTTTTGTTTTGTTTTGTTTGTTTTTGTTGTAACCTGGCCTGTGTCAGCTAATTTGCCAGTTAGTTTAAGTGCTAATCTGAAGGCTGTATAAGAGTTTTATTCAGTTCCATTAGGTCCAACTAAACTTTGTAATACAGGGGCTATTATCCTGCCAGCTGTAAGGAATTTCTGTTTTATGAAGCAATGCTGACACAAAGACAGCACTGTGTAAGCCATGTCTATAACTGAACACTTTCACACTGCAATTTAGGAGGCGTGCAGTTCAGGAAATTGCTGGCTTCTGCTGGAGCACACTTTTACTGCAAGGAAAATTTTATTCGTCACTCAAGTAATTGGCAGTTTTAATACCTTGTTAGTAATTACCTTATAAACAAACTAATGCATAAAGGCAACTCTCTATGACCTGTTATCTAGCTCACAGTCTCATTTGGCCAGTGGAACTGACACATGGTGGTGGTGTTTGTTGTTGTTTTTTATTAAAGTAATTTGTTTCCATTTATTATAAATACTTTCAGTTAAGAGTTGAAAAAAAAAAAAAAAAAGCTAAAAGAAAAAAAAGGTAGCTCTACCAGACAGCCTGAGGAATGAAACACGATACAAGGGCGGCATTGGAGGGGCTGCAAGATCACTTACCCATTCCCACATGTGGTCAGAAGGCCCATTAATCTAACTTATGGTTTAATTTTTGAGTCAAGATTTTTTTGTTTTAAGTAGTAATCCCTCCCTTGCATATGTGAGGATTGTCCATGCTTATCCTAAATGAGTAGTTTACTATTTAATCCAGAGCAATTATTTCCAATAAAGGCAAACACTTTCCAGAATCAATGTTTTTGTTGATAATTTAACCTGAAATCACATTTGCCTGCAATCTCTCGAAGCTGGGGAGAGTGCCTAAATTTTGGTCATTCATTATACTAGGTACAGAGTGTACTGCAGCAAGAACTGACTTGAACTTACAAGGTAGCAAGGATCATTTTGGGTTACATTTGCTTAATTAATCATGATCACTTTTCCTCTATGTACCATTAACCCCAAACGAGTAACCCTGTTCACGTTGCTGATGTATGCATACAATTCTGCACATTATGCAACTGGAATGAAAAGCCTGGTAGTTGCTGTATATGAACACAAAATAGGATTGCTGGAAAAAGTACATTTTATTGGAAGTAAAAGTAGGCGTGTTCTTTATAGTAGACCAGAATACCCATGTCTTTAAGTAGTTGCAGTTTATGTTGTGGAATTGGGTGTGATGCTTTGCTGAAGCCTGACCAGACGTGAAGTCCAGACCCTCTGTGAAGAGCTCTGAGAAGCACAAGTTTTATTCTTTGCTAAGACACTAGAAAAATTTGCAGGATGAAATACTAGATCTATTTGCAAAATTATAGAATGTCTTTCGGGGGGGGGGGGGGGAGGGCACACTGTCATTCATCTCATCTAGCTCTATTTTAATGGAAATTCAGACTGATTTTCATGCTGTAGGAATTTTCAGAACAAAGAAGGAGAATATATGGCTACTATGATGTTAGTTTGGTTAAAAAAAATAATACCTGATTTCATTATAATATTGTGATATATTGTTCAGTGCAAATACCAGATATTTCTGCATAGTTCAGAAATAAATGATCATAAAGCTTCGTGTCTTGCTTTAAAAGTTGTGAAATGCAGTAATTGGATGAAAGTACTTTTTTACATCCAGTGTCCTGGGAATATTTTTTAAGAACTGTTGATGAACACGTTTATTTATAGCATTCTGGTCTGGGATTTGGGATGACTAGAAATGAATGGTCTGCTTAGAGAACAACCAGGGAAATGAAATACTAATTTTTGTAAGTGGTGCATAGTTAACAAGTTCTACTCTGAAAATGACAAGAGACTTTCAACTACTGTCCTTAAATTTCAGGACCAGTAACAAGATTGCCAACATTTTGTCTGAACATCTGAAGCCATTTCAGAGTCTAGAAACTTTGGATTTGAGCAACAACAACATATCAGAGCTAAAGATATCTTCATTTCCTTCTTTACAGCTCAAGTATCTGTAAGTAAAACCTAGTATTGCATTTTTTCTTTTCAGATTACTTTCAAAAAATCTTGAGGGAAATTTTTGGCTGTGTTTTGAGGCACTAATTTTTTTTTTTTTTAATTAGATACCCACTAAATATTCCTACTTTCAAGCACCGATCTTATTATCAGTTGCAAATTTGAATACATCAGTTGGTGCAATGAAGTGTTTTAGTCCATGGTGAAGGTCATTATCTGAAGATGAAACAAATAGATGTGTCTGGAGAGAGATAATTATGTAGCAAAGTGAACTTAAGTTGTGGGGGTTGGTCAAGTCTTGAGTTACATGGGGTCTTATGGACTTTTTGAATTTCTGTTAATTCTTTTTATAGTAATGCAGCAAAGCCAAAGCTATGCTGAGAATAAAGTAATGGGGTTGCAACATAATATATTTTGGCAACATGCTATCATCTGCCGATAATACACTCTTGTAGAGTGGAGCGAAAATACTGGTGGTGAAATACTATTTGACTGTGGATTAAGTTGTCAAGAGCTCTGATTAATGAAATTGAGTTTATCGTGGAATAGGCAGTGTAAGAGCTTTGTGTTTCACTATTAGGTATTAAAAAATTATTAAATACCTGTAAATTTAACTTTCTAGACATTGTTTCAACAGGTACATTAACAGTAACCGAATAACCTCCATGGAGCCTGGTACCTTTGACAATTTGTCTACCACACTTCAAGTATTGAAACTGAACAGGAACAAAATTTCAGCAATCCCTCAAAAGATGTTTAAACTCTCCCATCTGCAGCACCTGTAAGTGCAACTTACAATTGGCTAATTGTTTTCAGATTTTCCAAAGCACTGGCAGTGCTTGAACTTTAGCCTTTAATTTAACCAGATGCAGAGTGAGACAGACACAGAAAACATATTACTACAACCCTTGCTAACCACAGCTTTGTACTGAACAAAACTAGTTTTATATATTGGTGAGATGTGAATAGTCTTTGTGTTAAAATTGTTTTTGCTTTTCAAAAGAAAAAAAAAAGGGCAAGACAAAATGGAGAAAGGGTGATAGTATTTTTGTAAGAAAACATTGGAAAATAGTGAAATATACTTACTTCATTCACTACATCAGTCTGTCTTTATTTTTATAGAAACATTTAGAATTGTAGGATCATTTAGGTTGGAAAAGACCTTTAAGATCATCAAGTCCAACCATTATAGTTAAATGGAGGGAATTAATTTGCTTTCAGAAGGTAGGACAATAAGCAATATGCTCAAGCAAATAGATCTCCATCGATTTCACTGATATAGTGCAGTCTATAAATATTTTGCTTAATAAATAACAGATAAGGCTATTGAATATGAAAGAGGCTGGGGAAACATCTTCTTCCACTTTTTGGAAAACTTGAGTGTAGTAAGTTGACAAGAGGATGGGCTAGAACTGTGCTTTGTTAAATCGTGAATAATTATTTTCCATATAAGTTAGTCAAGAGTTGAAAATTAAAAACCCTGTTAGTTTATAATTTATAATAAGTTTGAAAGTAAAAGGTCACAAGAACAGTGAAGTGTTAGGGTGCTTGGCAGCACTGGGAATTTTGGGAACTGGGAACTGCATTTGCACCCAGGAAAGACACAGTCAAACTTTTTTTTTAAAGTTAAACTTTTTTTTTTTTTTTTTTTAAGTTAAACCTTTGTTTGACTTCAGCCTCTGCAGAAGTGTGTGAAAATAGTCATAAAAAGCTCATGATTTGTTAATGATCTCAGTAGACTTTTTGATCTTCAGATTCAACAGAAATTTTGTAAGTTGGTAATATTCTTATTTACAAAAGTTCTACCCATTCACAATTCAGTCAGTAGGCAGATCCAATTATGTCAGGTAGCTAATTTGCAATGAAAGCAGAAAAAGTGTATTACCACCTGAAAGAGGTATTCAGAGGAGGAGTGGGAAGAATTGAAGGTTGTACTTACTGAATGTTCTTTACAGCTTGTGGATGGTCAGACACTGAGGAGTAGGGTTTTATGTCAGGTATTTGTTATTATCAGATAGAGCTTGTATACACGTGAGAGGAAAGTTGAATTATTCCAAGACCGAGACTCTGCAAAATAGCTGTGTAATAATGTAGTTGTATAATAAAATAACTGTATAGTAACTGTATAATGATAAGTATATAGAGAGAATTATTGAGGTCTTTATGTCCTGGAGGGAAGAAGAGGATTCTTCTTGGTTTGATGGGATGCAGGTTGATAGACCAAAGACTATCTTGAAGAGGCAAATGATCACTCACTGCTATATGAGGGCCTTTTCTTAGTATTGTACAGTCCTGTCTCTTCATATATCAATTGCTGCTAAGAAAAAAAGGATCACAAGAAAACTGTTAATTTAGCAAAGAGTAGCTAGTTTAAAATTCACCATTATAAAAGTAGTTAATATTCTCTGTGATTGCATGGGGGTAGATTTCCTTTTTCACGTAGCTTAGAAATCTGCTTGGGGTTGATGCAGGTGTTATGGTTGAAACGGACCAAAACCAAGAAAATGCTGTGAAGAGCAGGGAAATGGAAAATACAGAGTGCTACCATCACTGCAGCTAGTTCTCCAGCTAGTTATGACTTATAACTAACTTGGGTACATTTACAGTCTCTGACTTAAAAGTGGTGTGTGTGTAGTGGTGGGAGGGTGAGTGCCAAAACCACTGAGAAAGAGGGAAGAAACTATCCGTAACTAGTTGTGGAGACTGAGGGAAGAATGCTTGACTCCAGATTAACAGAGAAAAAATGTGCAGCGTATTTAATACTGGCTAGGTTGGATTATTGATTGCAATTACAAGCCCAAATTTACAACTCTACTTCTGGATAGACACCAGGAATTTACTTTCACTTTTGAGAACAGGATTAATCATAACATTCTACATATACAAGTATTCTTTATAGCTGAACATCAAGGACCTATCAAGTACTTGTCCTCAGTATCGGAAAGGTAGAACAGTATTCAAATAGTTAAACATAACATACTACAGTAACATGTTCAATTTGTATTGCATCTCGTTTTTGTTGTTTTATGTGCAAGACATGTATTTAAATAAGGTTTGTTTCCAGGGACGTAGGAAAGGTTGTTGGTATGCAGGTAAACTTGCTCTGCTATAACTGTAAAATTTATTGATGCAGGGAGCTGAATCGCAACAAAATCAAAAAAATAGATGGACTCACTTTCCAAGGACTTCCAGCTTTGAAGTCATTAAAATTACAGAGAAATGGTGTTACTAGGCTCATGGATGGTGCTTTCTGGGGATTAACCAACATGGAAGTCTTGTAAGTATCAACTTTCATAGATTCTGCTGATAGCATATTAAGCGGAATAGCACATAAAGAACAGAATTGCTTGCTAAGATTTAAAGATGTTTTTGAAATAAACTGTTCTGGTGTGGTTTGAAAAGCAGTTAGTATTAAGCACTACGTGTGTGAAATAACATACTCTGAATGCATGCATACAACTCTAAATGTAAACAGTGACTGCAGCTATCTAGCTGGTGTTGTGAAGTCAGATGTGGACCCATGGCAAAGCACGCACAGCACTGAGTTTCTGAATCTTAGGACTTTTGTCTGTTTGTGTGTGTACAGGCAGCTGGACCATAACAACTTAACAGAGGTAACGAAAGGCTGGCTTTATGGCTTGCTGATGCTGCAGCAGCTCCATCTCAGCCAAAATGCCATCAGCAGGATCAGTCCTGATGCCTGGGAATTTTGCCAAAAACTCAGTGAGCTGTGAGTAGCTTTTATTCTATTCCAGTTTTGAAACCTGGGTACATGCCAAAGCATGAGCTTCTTACCACTGATCTGTGAATTTTTCATAACAAAGTTTCCAAGGTGACAGCAACTTTTTTGTGTGTAAGACAGTTGCATTTTGTTGGAAGAAGTTGAAGCCAACCATGACTGCTTCATTTCACTGTGGCAGTTGTATGAAAGCTGTAACACAGTCATTTTCAAATAAAAGAAATTCATCCTGCAGTAATTTGTGAATAATCATAAATGCTACATAAGCTGTATGGTCAAAAATAGTGTAGTGGATTTTGTGATAGTTGTAAGGGAAAGAACATTTTCCCTGCCTGAAAGAATCACCTGGGTTGAACTGAGTAATAAATGCTGCAACATAAACATTAAAGTCCTTTTTTCCTTGAACTTGCAGAGATTTGACATTCAATCATTTAGCAAGGTTAGATGATTCAAGCTTTGTTGGCTTAAGCGTGCTGGTTGGACTATATATTGGAAACAACAAAGTAAACTACATTGCTGATTGTGCCTTCCGGGGACTTTCCAGTCTACAGACTTTGTAAGTTGACAGACTTGATTTTTGATGTAAAACAAACAAACAAAAAACGAAAAGGAAACAAACAAATAAACAAAAACCCCAGTGCACAGAAAGGTTTTGTTTTGTGTGTTTTTAATTAAAATAATGCACAAATTTTTCTTAACTTTCCTAGATAAGCATACATTTTTTTTCAGTAAGTTATTCTTTTCAGAGTAGTTGTGAAAGGGAAGACTTCTTTCTTTAAGGTTGTGCGCAATGCATGCTGGTAGTTATAAGACAAACTTCCTGTGGCATTATTAGAGTAAAGGCAAATTCAAAGGCAGCAGGCAGCACTGCTACCCACAGCTTTTGGGATCCTGGGTCACAGTTGTGTCTTAACTGGATCAATGTTTTCCATCGTGGTAGAGCTAGGGTGGCACAACTCAACGCTTCTTATGTTGATGCTTATACTGATAGAGCAGTTGTTGTAAGCATTTGATATATATATATTTTTTTTTTGAAATAGCATTTTTAAAGGGAGAATAAAGAAGTAAATTAATCTAAAAATATTCTGCTTCATTAGATTCTTCCAATTCTGTATCACCAATTCATCTGTTACCTAGATCAATGAAATAGTTACTTTTCCCTCTAGGCTTTGAAATAGTTGTTAACATTCAGAGGTATATTCATTCCTCATACGCTTGGTGTGTGCTATGTTTTTGTTGTTGTTGTTTTTTTTTGTTTTGTTTTGTTTTGTTTTTTTTAAGTATGTGGAGAGATACGGGTCATAAAAAGATGTAGTCAGAGATTTGTCAGTTGCCTACATTGACATGGTGTAGGAATTAGGTAGTAGACTTATCCTAGACTTGTTCTCCTCTAGCCCTACCCTGTTGATTCTTTGTTGAGACACCATCTTTTCACAAATCTCTCTAATCTTTGTGCTTCATAGATAATTTAACTACTACTGTAGACGTTACAGGATATAAAAATGATTTATTAATAAATCCGTGTGTTCTCTGTGTGTTAATGTTAAGAACTTAAAAAGGTGCAAATGTGCTTTCATTGAAAGGGGCTGCAGTTGATCTGATGTTCCTTCAGTGATAGTCCCATATCTGAAAAACCTTGCAGGGGAATGGGGGAATGTGGGTATGTTTTCTGACAGTTCTCAAAGCTTTGGTTTTGTGATCTTTCTAATTCTCAGTGGAAAAAGGCATAACTGATAGTTCTCATTGATTTCTCTCCCTATACCCTTTTCCTTTAAATAGGGATCTGAAAAACAATGAAATATCATGGACTATTGAAGATATGAATGGTGCCTTCTCTGGTCTGGATAAACTTACAAAGCTGTGAGTACTGCTACAATATTTTGTCTGATTCCTTAAAAAAAAAAAAAAAAAAAAAAAACAAAACCTTATATTATGCCTGTTCCAAGGGGCCAGTCCAACATGATGTTATATTTTCCATAGCTGAGATGATTTTTCTCCCTTACCGTTTTGTTTGCTATAAAATTTTCCTTTCTATAAACAGAACTTTCAGACTTCAAGTCAAATTAATCTGAAATATACATTCAAATTTTAAATGCTGTACTATTTATAGAAACATTTTAGAAAGAATGAGGGTTTCCTATAATATAGGAAGTGTAAGTGTATTATCAAATACTACAGAGGCATAGTGACAGGAATAGTCTTTAATAAAGTAATGCAGCATCCAATAGAAAAGGTTTCTGTGCAAAAAAGATATAATTTGCAAATGCACGTCTACAAATAAAAAAAAGATGCTTATGTGTATACTTTTAAGTAACCTATATCACTGAATTCTATACTTTTAACATCTTTTAAAATCATTGTAAAATTGAGATGTTGAGTACAACAAATGGGTATATTTTAAAGGTGAGACATTTGCCTGCACTGGGGAAGATTGAATGGTGCTAATTAGTCCAAGTTTAGAAACAAATGTCACAAATGCAATTGTTTAGCTCCAAAAATGCTCCCATCTTTTTTGCATTATATTCTTAATATTTTTCAGGATACTGCAAGGAAACAGGATCAGATCCATTACAAAGAAAGCATTTTCTGGCTTGGATGCACTTGAACACCTGTAAGTAGTAGATATTCATATTTAAACCAACATTGGAAAAAACGAATTTTGATACTAATTGAAACAAAAATAGGACTGACAAGCTTTACTCATGACTTTGAATGGAACACTCCTACCCTGGATGATGGAGTATTCTTAAGAGTTTTCTTCTAATTTTGTAATCTGCTGAATATGAGCTTTGATATTAATGCAGAAAGTGTTACGTGTATTAAGCATGCTATAAAATTCTTTAATATTATTGCTTTGGTTTTTGAGCTAGGGAATCATTTGTATATCAGTAATGTAGCAAACTATTCCTGGAGTCTTCATTCTAAATACATTCAATTTAATAAATTACTCTTTCCTCCCCTAATGATTTTTATATTTATATTTTATTTATTTTATATTTTTGGATTTTTTTTAGAGATCTAAGTAACAATGCAATTATGTCAGTTCAAGGAAATGCATTCTCACAAATGAAGAAACTCAAAGAATTGTAAGTTTCTGTCTAAAAATGTCACATCTATTAAATGTGTATATCCATATAAACATATAAATAAAAAAGCCTTGTGAGACGTTGCCTGATGCAGTGGTGAACTCTTATTTTAACATATCTGAAGGTGTCAAAGTTTTCTTACTTTTTACTTTTTAAGTGATGAGTGTATTTAAGTAAGATAGTGTAGGGTAGGAAATGTTCATTTTCTGCTACATTTGGTGTCCGGGGTCCTGATTTTAAATTGGCTGATTTCTAATAGATGTTAGGTAAGGCAGACTTTGATGTAATGTGCTATAACATCAGCAATGCTATTGCTGAGCTGAAGCTTACTGGACCAGTGAAATGAAGTAACGTAATTCTTTTGTAAAGACCCGGTTGTCAGTGCTTATAATTGGGTCCTTCTATCCTGTAGTAGCAAAGGGACAGATCTTCACAAAAGTTGTGAAGCGGTCAATGGGACGACTGTATTTTTTTTTTTTAGTGAGCTTTTTTTTCCCCTCTCTTTTTCTCTAGATCGAGGCATTAGATTTTATAGCTGCATTTTGCTGAAGAGAAAAATTTAGTCATTGTTCCTGGTGTTTTGAGCACAGTTCATACTTCCTTATTCCTCCTCTATTCATATCAGTCTTCTGTAGTCAGATCTGTTGTTCTGAGTTTCTCTATTGTGTACTGCAGCAACAAACTGGAGAATAGCAAAATGATGTAGTTCTTATTATGAGTACTTGGAGCCTCTCGCTTGTGTTCTCCAGTATTACCATTACCGTGTTGGGCACAGTAGAGAGGGTATCAAGAAACCTTACGTATTTGGTTCATTTAAAGTTCAGTTTGACTCATATTGTGGCATAGTTGTAGAAAGCAGCAGCCATATTCCTACACATAGCCAGCCAGTTTTTGCCTTCCACTTCCTTAGTTTGGATCTGGTTGTATTACTTGATTAATTTGCTGAACTTAGCTAGCCAGTTGCAGGGCAATTGCTAGATTTGGCAAAAGAGAAGCTGTGGGAGCCCAGGTCTGACGGGTTTTGATGGAGATGATTTGAAGAGTGATCAGATGTGATGGAATGACAGGCTAAAACACTGCTCCAGGAGATGTAAGATGCTAGAAGATACCGGTCAATGAACACTTCAGTGAAGTAACTACTGAGAAGTTGCTGTTGTTCCCCTATTACTTCTGAAACATTTGGTGCACCTCAATTATGTTAAACAATATGTAGACAATTATATTAAACAATATGTATGTCTACAGCTATGTTTACTTTCTCAGAAGTACAGTTATTTAATAAAAATTCCCATCTAGTTGTTTTATTTTAAGGCCCCTAGAGAGTAAATCTGAAAACAATATGACATGTATCCTGTGCATCAGAATAGCTAAAACTACTGTGCTTTTACTGCCTCCTGAGAATAACAAGAATGCCCTTAGAACTTCAATGAAAGATGACCTGTTTCATTTAGATGTGAAATGGTCAGCTGACATCCCTGGATTTTTGTTTCTGCAGTGTTAGGGTGAAAAGATAGCACAGAGCTTCTTCCTTTTCAAGAAAAAAAAAAAAACAAGAATTTTATGTTAATTAGTATGTCTCCATTTACCTTTACAGCTATTTTTCTTGCTGGATCCATAAATTAGTTTTCCTTTTTCTCCAAGAGTAGGTAATATTGCAGACTTTGATAAGAGTTTCATTACTGACTGTGTTTTAATTATTTTTTTAAATGGTCATTCTAGGTTTTCAGCTGAAACTGAAACTCTCCCTACTTTACCTATTGATTATATATACACAGAATATACCTTTGGCTTATTCTTCTGCCTTTTTTTTTTTCTTTCTCTGTGAATGTAGTTATTCATGTAAATTAGGTAAGCTGATAATCATTCCTACACTTGTTATTGCACCACTGACTGTTCTTCATCACCACATCTTCTTTTTAACCATCCTTCCCCAAGGAGGAGAAAAAAATGGAATATGAGGAAATTGCCTCAGATTTTTTTTGATGTTAACTTTCAGAGAGCCTTCTGGACTGTTGTCCTAAGAGCCCATTCTGTGTCTTCCACTGCTGATGGCAGTTTTGTACCCAAGACACTAGAAATGTGCCTAACTGCCTGGAATCATGTATGTAGTAGAAACAAGGAGTTGAGGATAACATATCTGCTTTGTAAAATACTGAAGTCCTGACAATACAGTAATCAGATTTGAACTAAATAGTATTGGTATCTTTCTCTTAAATAGTATTGGTATCTTTCTCTTATAATGTATGTATTTAGGTTGAAGCTTAGCTTTGTATTGACTTGTGTTCATAAGGACCTGTCTAAAAGAAAAAAAAGGCAAACTGTCTTTGAATGTAATTGCTTTTTCTTAGGCACTTAAACACATCGAGTCTCTTGTGTGACTGCCAGTTAAAATGGCTACCACAGTGGTTATCAGAGAACAACTTTCAGAGCTTTGTAAATGCCAGTTGTGCCCATCCTCAGCTGCTAAAAGGCAGAAGTATTTTTGCCGTCAGCCTTGATGGATTTGTCTGTGGTGAGTATGTTCTCTATTCCTCATTTCATAGAAAAAAAATTCGCTGAATGAATCAATTTTTTTGTTGTGGTTTCTCTGATATGTTTTTATTTCACTAGTAAAATGGAAAGGGTTTAATATTTGTTAACATTTTCTTCTCTGTTCCCAAACTCTGATGTAGAAAAAAAGTTTGTGGCTTTCTACAAGATGGAAACTGACATTTTTCTGACTTTTGTTTCATGTACAGCTTATATAGAACATAGCATAGTGTACAAGCGAAAGCTCAACAGTTTGTGGTGGTAAATGTATATGCTTTTCTAGATTTAAAGGATTGATATTGTTTAAATAACTATCATTTTTAAGTGAGACATATTTTGGCAAACTTAAGATGCTGTTTGTGGTTTTGTTTATTTGTAAATTACTTTCATACTTCATCAGATTTGATGTTATTCCTAAGCTGAGAAAATTTGAAGGTAAAATAGCCATATTCTGACCTTTTTTTGTGTGTGCCTGAAGTCTACTTTAACAGTGTTTGGAATCACCAAGTTGTTGCTTGTATTTCAACTGTATTTTGAAACATCCAATTTCCACAGTTGTACTACTAATATTTTGTATTTCAGTATACCAGATAGTGAATGCCAATAAAATATTCTTACTTGACAGTGTGAGAATTTGAGGTGATAGCATTTGCCTTAAAATAACATATCTCTTCATATGTTTCGTAGCATTCATTATCACCTTGATGTACGTGAGGGAGAGAATAACTAGGAGTTCAGAGCAAAGATACAAGTGTATTTGAATACTCTGATACATTATGTGAGATCTTGGAAAATCACAGGAAACAGCTAACAGGATGTCATATTTTGTTGTGCACATTTGATTTTTCTCTTAATGCAATTCAAACTTTATATTCTTTGGAGACAACAGTTATCATATTTGTCTTCTCAATAACTTTCATTTTGTTGCAAACCGGATTGCTTAATTTTTGCTATTTCTAAACATATCCTGTTTTTAGTGACAAAGCAGGCACAGAATATAAAATAATACATTAAAAAAAAATAATTATCCTTTCATGTTAGCATTCAAATGTTTTAATATATTAATGTTAACTAATGAGTACATAGTGCATAATTTAGCTAGTGCTGAAAAGTAGAAGTTGACATAGTGCAGGAAATTACTGATTGTTCGATAGTTAATGAAGTATATATGAATAATACATAATTATTTATGAGAAACTCAGGCAATATATTCAGTTGGGGGATTTAAATATATATCTCTTATTTTTTAAACCACAGGGGACAGCGATCTTTCTTTTAGTTGCTGAATGCCATTTGTAATGAATTAATTTTAAAACATTTAAAATGTGTTGGCAAAGAGGGATGTATTAAGAGTAAGTAGATACATTTAACACACAAAGTAACTGTGATGCAGAAGTAACAAGAATCTGTTAATGAAATCAGTGGGTGTTTCACTGCTTACTTTATTAAATCTTTAAAAGTGTGCTATCATTAGACTTTTGGATGTACATGCATTATAAGTTTAAAATGACCACTTTTGCTTTTATAGAGTTTTCAGGAGGAATAGATTGAAATTAAAATAATCTATTACATATTATTTGTGTAAGTGTATAAATCCTTCAAATCATGTGAAGTTACACTTTTAAAAACAGGAGACAGGAGGGAGTCATCCTGTATTTGTTAAAGGAAGACACATATTAGACAAGCTTCTGTGAAGCTAAAAAATAGGAAAACCATATAATTTATATTTTCTAAAAGCATGTATTTCAAGCTGAAACAAATCATGAAACGTTTCTGTACCAAAGATACCTGTGGAAGAAAAGTAGAAGAGATGCTTTGGTGACCTGAATTAATTCAGTTTAATGTTGCTAAAAAAAAAAATAAATAAAAAAGAAGTATAGCCTAGGTGAGGAATAGTTATCCATTATATAATAGCCGAGTGGCTTCTATAAAGTAAGAAATATATTCCTCAAAAGTGAAAGAGTGTATGTTTGTGATACGTCTGTGTAACTGTGTTTGTGTGATACATGTACTCAAATAAACATGCTGTACTGAAAAAAAAAAAAAAACCAAAAAAACAAACAAACAAACAAACCAGGTTTGCTATTTTATCCTGAGATGTTATTTTGTATTCTGTAATATCTGCTTATTTGAGTGACTTTCTCACAGCTTCCCCCAAATAATTGCCACATTAAATTATATTGTTATTCCATTGATAATACAACTGAAACAGAGTGAAATATGTCCTGCTGTAGTTTCATGTGGCTCATTTAAGTATATACTATGTTTTCTTAAAGTTATCTTTGAGCAAAGTCAATGCAAGTATCAAGTATTTTTGCAAATGCTGTAATCTGTCTTGGGGACAGATTAATACACAGGTATAAAGGAGGTAAAACTGGGAGATGGTAAAACTGGCCTGGGAGATTTTTAAGATGCACATCAAGATCAGGAGTCCCAGATCAGGAGGACTTCCATGTTACCCTGTAGCTGGAGCTCAGCTCCAGACTTCCAGGTGTTCTGTAGATGGTTCAGGTACGGGCTATCTGTATGTTCTTTTGCAACATGCTATGTTGAGGTTTTTCAAGGAAATTACACTTTGATCCTTTTGTTTGTTGCTCTGAAGCAGATGAGACATAAAAAGGCGAAGGGGTGAGGTAAAGCCTTTAACGCTCTGCAGTGCAAGCAAGTCTGTGGTAAGGAGTAGTTTGGATTTAGGAAGGCTTTTCCTTCACTACGTGCAGAGTTTGGGCTTGAGCCTTTGTTGGTAGATAGGAGACATCATGGGAGCTGGGAATACTCTCAGCCTTCTACTTCTGGGAGACCAAGCATTTAATTGCCCATTCCTTTTGTATATGCGTCTACATGTATTTGACAAAATAACTAGTTCAGAAGGTGACTAACCGTGTGAAGTAACATAAGTGTTGTTAGGGTAACTTACTCTCCATGAAAGGACCTCCAGAAAATAACCGTTTGATATTTTTGTGTGGAGTCTTCTTAAGGGATTCAGCACTGCTGCATTTGCAAGGTATACAAAACAGCTGCAAATAATCTGAAAAATTACTTTCGTGCATGATTTTTTTTTGTGTGTGTGTATGGGTTTTGGGAAAACCCTGGACTTTAACTTGCTGTTTCTGATAGCAGAAGAACTATGCTTTCAATAAAGAAAAAATCATAGCAACCTCAGGTGTTGTAAAGATGAAGGGTAGGCTTCATGACTGACATTTGAAATAGTTCTTACAGATGTCAAGGGGTAGTTCTTTTTCAGTGCTTCTGTTGAACAAACTGTACATGCAGTCTGCTTTTAAATGTGCTTTCTCTTCAATAAGAGATGACTTGGCAGAAAAAAATCATAAATATGGCATCTTTAAATGCCCTAAGGTTGACAAAACTTAAAATGAAAGCATTGTATATCCATTTTATAAATACTTAGTTGACTCTTCTCTCAAACCTATAAAAACAAGTCTTACAAACTCTTTCTAAAAAGAGTCCTCAGGGCTCACATATATTTTTCTCTTCCTCGGTGTTACTTTTTTTCTCCCTTCTCCCCTCCGTGCAGATGATTTTCCTAAGCCACAGATAACTGTCCAGCCAGAAACCCAGTCAGCAATTAAAGGCTCCAATTTGAGTTTTGTATGTTCGGCAGCCAGCAGCAGTGATTCCCCAATGACTTTTGCATGGAAGAAAGACAATGAATTACTGCATGATGCTGAAATGGAGAATTATGCACACCTCCGGGCACAGGGTGGTGAAGTGATGGAGTATACTACCATCCTTCGGCTACGCAACGTTGAATTCAGCAATGAAGGGAAATACCAGTGTGTTATTTCAAATCACTTTGGTTCATCCTACTCTGTTAAAGCCAAACTTACAGTAAACAGTAAGTATGTTACTTTTTGCTTGTGGATTTGAAATATAATCATTTTAATCAAGATATGTAAACATATTTCTTTCCATTCTCATCATCTGCATCTTTTAGAAGATCCCTTAATAAGCTGAGATTTCTTGAAACGTATCTGGTTCCAAGATCACCGTCCAGTTTTACATCTGGGCCCACTGTGCTGAACTAGTATAGCAAAAAAAAACAAACCAAATTTTTAGTAAATGTGACAAAGTCTGTGTAACACAACAGGAAAATACTAATCTAAATACTAATATTTTCTTCACAGGGGGTATGTCTATACTGTTTAAAGAGTTTCTGTGGCAAGATCATGAAGGAAGCTGTTAGCAGAATTAGATTTTGATCTTGGTAGTCCTGCAGACTTCATATCTCCCTCCTTTTCTGTTGGCTGTCTATTGATAAATTCAGGTTGTATGGGTTTACTGCTTTTTTAGGCCTAAGAAGGGTGTTAAAATAATGAATACACTGTGCTAAAAAATAAATATGTCTTTCATATATGATTTATTATTCATTTTGGTATCACTAATTTTCCTTTAGTGCTGCCTTCATTTACGAAGATTCCCATGGACTTAACCATTCGTGCTGGGGCAATGGCACGTTTGGAATGTGCTGCAGTTGGACATCCTGTCCCCCAGATTGCTTGGCAGAAAGATGGTGGAACAGATTTTCCTGCAGCACGCAAGAGGCGTATGCATGTCATGCCTGAAGATGACGTATTCTTTATTGTGGACGTGAAAATAGAGGACACAGGCGTTTATAGCTGTACAGCTCAGAACACTGCTGGAAGCATTTCAGCTAATGCAACGTTAACAGTACTAGGTAAAAAATTGGCAATCCTTAAAGACATAAGTCTTCTCGAAGATCAGAACTATTGCTGAGCAGTTTTAAAATCGTATGCTGACTAAAAATAACATTATTTTTAGTCATAGTAAGAATAGAATAGTAATTATAATCTTCTGAAATATTATGTATTGACACATAATTATAGATTAGAAATATGTATTCCAGCACACAATCACTATTATAATGCACAGTAATAAAGGATAGTTATGCTTCATTTCTCAGATACAGATGAAACAACTTCTAATATGTAGAAAAAGAAAAATGGGCTGATGTCTTTCTTTAGAGATTTTTTTTTTTAACTTTTAATTTCCTGATGTTTTGTTAACCATCTTTAACCTATTTCTTTACACTCTTAAGTGTGTGTGATTTTATCTTTGTAAGGAAAACAAGCATCTAAATCTGATCAACTAACATGCAGACTGCAGGCTCTTAGTTCAAATTCCTTGAAAGTGTTTTCTCTCAGAACGACAGTAAGCTTCATTAGCCCTTACTGATGCATTTAATTTAGCTTTTCCTCTTGAGCTGTGAAGGAAAGGGGCATATTCCGATTCTTTCAAGGTCACATAAAGCCTATTCTTTCTTTTCAGAAACACCATCATTTTTGCGGCCTTTGCTGGATCGAACTGTAACAAAAGGTGAAACTGCAGTCTTGCAGTGCATTGCTGGTGGTAGCCCTCCACCCCGACTGAACTGGACTAAGGATGACAGCCCTCTCGTGGTAACAGAAAGACATTTCTTTGCTGCAAGCAATCAGTTACTGATTATTGTAGATACAGATGTAGAAGATGCTGGGAAGTACACTTGTGAAATGTCTAATACACTTGGAACAGAACGAGGCAACATTCGTCTTAATGTAATTCCTACTCCCACCTGTGATTCTCCTCAAAACATTGCTCCATCACTTGATGATGATGGATGGGCCACAGTTGGCATTGTGATCATAGCTGTGGTTTGCTGCGTGGTGGGCACTTCCTTGGTGTGGGTGGTCATCATCTACCACACCAGAAGGAGAAATGAAGATTGCAGCATCACAAATACAGGTGTGTAAACTGAAGGTTAGTCTTGGAAGGAAGAAAAAAAAATATGTTTGTGGTTACTTTCCAATGACTTTGTTGTAGGAACATTTATGTGCTTTTAGTCATTCAGAAGAGTGAATTGCTTGTTACTTTCAGCACTGTGCTGACAAATTTAAAAATGCTGTACAAACCCTGAAGTATGCTGATGGCTTTTGTGCATGTTTTGCTTCACCACAGATGAAACAAATTTGCCTGCTGACATTCCAAGTTACCTGTCATCCCAGGGCACGCTGGCTGAAAGGCAGGATGGATATGGTTCATCTGAAAATGGCAGTCATCATCAGTTTCTCACGTCTTCCATGGGAGGGTATTTCTTACAGCAGAGGGACAGTAATGGTAAGTATGAAATGTTAAGCAGATTTTCCAGCTCACTTGAGTAGCTACAGTTTGGCTATTGTCTTGCTAACTTATTGAAATAGCACTAGTGAAACATCTTCACCGAAGTTGAAGAGAGGGTATAAGACTTATTGCATGTGCTTGCATCAACAAGCTAATAACAGAAACTTGGTTCTGTCCATCCAGATGACACTATGGTTTTGCTTAAATCTTTTTCTCTAGTCTCAAGGGTAACTTTAAACTGATGTTCACATTTCTGAAACAAGAGTGTTCAAAAAGGATTGTGTGTCTTCCTCTGTTGCAGCTTGAAAAGGATGCTTGTAATGCAATGTAGAGATGGGTGCTAATACCGGCGTAACTTTAGTATAATATAATTGGTAAAGTTTCCTGTTAGAAAAGTTGTTAGGGTCAATGTTAACAAGCAGTTTAAGGTGAGTGTAGATTTAAAGATGCAGTATTTTTATGTATTTGGCCACTAAGAATCTAAAACATACCTCAGTTTGGGAGGAAAATGCATCTTACTGGGAAGGAGTTAGGAATAGAGATGCCGTCAGCTGATGTCAATGGAGGAGTTGTGAGGTAGTGAGAGGAGCTGCCTTGTTGCAGAGCAAGGACCATGGAGCAAGTCCATAGCTTTCAGGCTGCTGAGCTGAAAGGCAGAAGAGCTGTTGGAGCAGCCAGTGACTCCCTCTGACTTTTCCACCCATAAATTTATCATTACCTCTCTCTGCTGCAAAAGGAGCAGTGTGCTCTGCTATGCAACAGAAAATGAGCCTGGCTTCCAGTGTTTTAGAGGAAGCAAGTCCTTGGTTCTGACAATATAATGAAGCAAAGTGTGACACGTTCTCAGTCAAGCTAATTAATTGAGTGCTTTCTAGAATTAGCCTTTTCATCAAAAGGTTAGGTTAAACTTAAGCAAGCTCTAAATATACTGTGAAATTTAATTGAAAAGCTTAGGTTTTTAGCAGAATTTACTTAAAAAAGCATAAATTGAAGCTTAATAAAAGACCATACGCTGACATGTCAATTATATTTTTAAGGTATTTGCCACCTAGATAATGGCAGTGAAACAGACATGGAGGGTGTTGCAGATCCATTCCTATGCCACTATCTGGGGACTTCAGGGACTTTGTATTTAAAAGGAAACACGTATGGTTCTGAGGCCTTTGAAGCCTGCAGCACAAGTAAGTTGGAAAAAAATATAATTCTAATTCAATTTTACACAATGATAAATCTTTATAAAAAAAATTGTCATCTTCTTTAGGTTGCAGTCCTGACCAAAGAACAGTAAACCTGGACCCATATGAGTCTGGATATTTAAAGAAAAAGGACTGTTACCAATACTCGCCTCCACTGGAAGATCCCTTTGACCAATGTGTTGGCATTGTTGGAATGCAGGCTGCAAGTGGCAAATTGATTACCTCCATTTATACTCAAAATGAAGGAACTGGACTAAAAAGCGGAAGTCTTAACTCAGACAAATTTGATTTAAACAGAAGTTTGGAACCGTCATCTATTATCAGTAACAGCACTTTCATGGGTATGTTTCTCACTGTTTTTACTCAAGCTGTTGGTGTTCTTATCATCTGCCATTCCCTATTTGCAACACTACGCAAATCTGATTTCTCAGTTTTTGTTTCCCCCTCCTACAATAAGTAACTCTTCAATAGTGCTTTGCTCATATAGCTAGTGTTGTGAAAAAATAATTTTGTTCAATGTTGTATGGGTTTCTTTCAGCAGGTGTCAGCAAATTCAGTAAGATAATACAGCATGTGGAATACAAGTACTATTGAAAGGAAGAGAGGAGAGATGGGAAGTAGCTGAGGAAAGGCAGTTGGAGAGTTGTACTTGACATTTTGCATGTGTTCTTGTGTCCTCTCCCCTTCCTTCCCAAGTAATTCACAATATGGCAGTGTCTGTTTTTAAGGCATGTCCAACATGATGAGATACAGAACTGTATGATTAAGCTGTATCTCCACAGCAGTGCACCAGTACAGTTGGATGCTTCCGAATTGGGTGTGCCCTCTGGATCGAACTGGGAGTTAGGCAGGATATGGGCCCTCCCCTGTGTTACAGAGAGGGTGGCTTGGGGTTTATTCAGAAGCAGAATTGACCTTCTTCAAAGAAGTCCTCAGATACATGGACTTGTACCACAGACGTGGTAGCCCAGTGAGGTGATTCGCCCCTGGTTGTAACTGTGAGCCTCTTCTAAGGAGTGTTAGGTACAGCAAAGTGAACGTTTGAAGCTCAGGAACAGAAAAGTGATTGCAGTAAAACTGCATAATGAGCAGATCTTAGATTACCAGAATGTCTTAATAGCTCGCATTTACACATCTCTTCAGCAGTGTGGTTTTTATCTTAACGTGCTGGCAGATTTCCATAAATGCTAGGGTTCTTAAGTACATCTTCTCAAACTTCAGGCATAACAGAAGTTTTGCCTACCAGGCAAAAGGTGCACAGGAGGGCTGGGGCAGGTGAGGAGACTGACTCTAGTGTGTGAGGATATATTGTAATGCTGTCAGCCACAACTATTTACTCTTCAATGTAAGGCACTATAGAAAAATGCTCTGTCCACCCCTCCAGTCTCTTCTTTTTTCTTGGTGTGAATGACAGAAGAGTTCCTGAAGGGGGAAAACGGTTGCTTTAATTTTGAAGCTCACTAATTTTTTGGGTTGGTTTGGTTGGTTGATTTAAAATGCATATAAACACACGTACTGCTTTCATGCCTGTGATATCTGAGTGCCAAGTGCACTCAGATACTGTCGACTCTTTCCTGGCTCGTGTGTCAGCAGACTTGTTCGGGGCCTGGATCTGCCTGCTGAGGCGAGGGAACCTGTGGGAATGTGTATCACTGGGCTCTTTGTTCTCCAGGGGTAGGGAAGGAGGTAGAAGTTCTAAAGCTTCACCCCTTCAAAAGCCAGATGTTCAGAACATAAAACATTGCAGATGCCACAACATCTGGCAGAGGCCCTGGGACTGCACACAGCCTCCTGGCTGCCTGCCACTATTGCGGTGGTAGGACTCTGCAGATAGGGCTTTACCACAGATGTCCTGCAGAAAGAAAGTGGCTCTGCTGTGTGAGGATACAGCCTTGAGGGTTCATACCACCCTTTCTGCCCTAAAAACCTATACAGAGTTACTTGTCAATTTTCTGAGATACTACCAACCCAAGCTGCATTATCACTGTCTTGGATATTCATTATCATTAGACCTCTTCACTCAAAAGATCCTGTGGTTAGATCTTGGAGATGGGTGTGAAAGAGGTCTTGATACTTTTCTTGCCTTTAGTTTTGGAGTTGCTTCTTCAGCATCATTGTCTTCAAATCCAGCCCCCTTTTTACCCCTACAATCACAATGAAGAAAGGCATTAACAGCACTGCTGGTGTGTGAGGCAGAAAGTTCACAGCTTGGATTTTTTTTTTTAAAGACAGTTCATTTGTAGCTTTGGTGCTGAGGCACAGCCTTTTATGTTGTGTTAGGAGCAAAATTGCTTTGCAAATCACTGATGCAAATATGGATCTCATCCAAATCCATTTTTAGTAACATCTCAAATTAAAATTTCAGTTGAAACTTTCGCTTGTAGCAAATAGGCGAAACTAGAAGTATGGCTTCAAAAATGAGCCTGTGACACATTCTCCTCAGAAAGTGTTTTAGGTATCACAGATACTACGCTTTGTGTCAGCTGCGTTAGGGCATCAGAGAAAGCCCTTCTTGTGGAGGTGTTAACACTAGCACCTTACTAATAGTGAAGAGCGAGGGGAACACTGATTATTTTCTGGCTAGTGAATACAGATATTTAAAAATAGACATTCAACTGAAATGCGACATTCTCCTTTGGTTTATATCTGTTCTAGCCAGTTGCAGGCAGAGAAATGAACAGGTGTGAATGAAAGCATAGTTTGGCTGACAGGACCTTTATTACTAATAGGAAATGTTAGCCAGAAGAAAGACTGTTTTAGCATTCAGATTGCATGATGGTGGGTGTTGTATAACCATATTCTAATTATTCTTTTAATTTGTGCTGAACTGCATTGCAGATTTCATGTGTCATTGGTTCACTGAAGAACAGGACAAAGTGACTGTTCTGACTTAGAACAGTTATGCATTAGAACAATCTTGTGATTTGTTTATAGTTTGGTCTCTGTCCTTCCCCAAAGAAAACAGGCATGGGAGTAGTCATGAAAACAAAGGTAATGAAGTTACGTCGTGTGTGGCTGTCAAGTCATTTACGTTGGAAATGTTTATAATGTCTCAGGTGGTAGAATCTTGCCATATAGCTGTGATCACACTTAGGTTTTCTTTTAACGGGAAGAATAATAGTTACATAAAATCTCACCTTTGTAAACTTTTGCTTGTGTCAGTCCTTGGCTTTCATTCTAATGTGAAGCCCTCAGTGAAACACAAATCTGTCTGCATCAATGTTTCTGTACTTACACATTTGCTGTCTTTCAGGAACATTTGGAAAGCCTTTATGGAGGCCTCAGCTGGACTCTCTTTCAAGTCATAGACAGCCAGCAAGTTGCCAACCAAAAACCTCCCATACTAATCCTCATGCTTCGTTGGACTTTGATTCAGAGGCAGATGAAGATGGAAAGGAAAGGACAGTTTCTAGAGGAGAAGATAGCATTTATACTTACAAACAGTCATTTGAAAACTTCAGGACTTCTACTTTTCAATCCTGTGATTTGGATACATAGCTTCTTTCAGACCTGCCATTGATATCTGGAACCAAAGAAATACTTTGACATACTACTACCTCAGTGTGGAATTTTATTTAAAAAGGGAATAAGGAAAGGAAGAAGGGAAGAAAGAAACCACATGATGCTATGAACTCAGAACAAATAAATGCATTTTTATTCAAATAAAACAAAATTGCCAAAATGCTCTGAGTTTTTATACAGGGAAAGCATTCCTTATAAAAATACTATATTTCTAATTATTTTATAGCTTTGTTTTATGCAAATAATATCTTGTAAATTAATGGTGTAAATAATACAGCATATGTATTTCTATGTCAGACTTCATTTTATTGAAATGAGTAGTGAGCATTCTAATTTTGTACTGTTACTTACACCTTTTTTATAAATGGAAACTCCATGCTGTTTGCAGGTATCATGCATCTTATTTGCACATTACTTCTAATAAACTATGCTGCCATGTGGTCTCTGACCCACATTACTGTATGAAGAATGAGAAGTGTGAATTCTGTTTGTAGATAGAGAAAAGGAGTATTGCATCTGTAGGTGCCTTCTGTTGCATGTTTTCACCTTGATTTGCCTGAAACTTGTGTTTCTGGATTTACTGTGTTAAATGTGTTCATCTTCTAAGAGGGGGTGTGGTCCTGCCACAACTCCTGGTGGTTGGTAAGATAGCTTCAATCTATTTGTGCCAAAATAAATATGCAAATCTTCCACTTTCTGCATTCCCACAATCAACTATGTATGCACACATTCTCAGTTTTCATGCACACAAGACTGTATCACTGTCTGTGCCTGCAACTAGTGTGCATGCATCTGGTGGAGGATATGCACAAATCCATATCAAGTTACTTAGAAAATTTAAAAAAAAAAAAAAAAAAAAAAAAGTGCTGGAAGTCTGCCTGGTACCATCACTCTTTTCTAAGTGGTGTACTGTTAAATGTTTGCCAAATATGCAGTGCATGTCTGAGTCTTTGCTTTCCCATACCCTTTCTTCCTATTTTTTGCTTCTGCAACCACTTGCATGCCCAACATGAAAAGGTAATCGAAGTACAAGATAATGTTTTCTTTGGTTTAACTCACGCTTCTGTTCCTTTTTCAGCAGCCCTTTTCTGGTTATAGATGAGATCTGTGCTTCATTCAATTGCTCAGTCAAGTTGAGCAATTGTAAATTGTTGCTGGATTAAATTTGCAGTAATGAACCCAATGCCTTTAACTATACAAAGTCAGAGAAAGAGGTTCTCTTACTCTAAAATGGTAATTAAAACTAAGTGAAAACACTCTATTTTAGATTTCTATTTACAGATGTCTACTATTTAAAAAGGCTGTGAATCCTGTTGTCATCACTGCATTAAAACAGTGAGACTCCAAAATGGTTAACATTACAGGACACTGGCTTTTTAAATCTGTCTACTTTGAAGGTGCAAACTTACATGGTTGCCAAATCACTTCTTTTAAACTAAATTAAAAGCAGCTGTTAGAGGAGGCCATCACAGACATGGCTAAAGCTAGAGCAAAGGTTTCACTGCCTATGTAGCTGAGCTAAGGGCTTTTTGTTTTTTGCAGCCAGAAACCTGGTACCCAGATTGCGATGCAATTTTCCTTTAATTTAGGCGCCAGTATTAGAGACAGGAAGTTAATCCATCCTTAGTCACTGGTGGTCTAAGTGAAGAGAATGGATTTTGCGTGCCTTAGTTTATCATATTGCCAGATTTTCTGACTCTTATTGTTAATTTGTCTTCATTGCTGCCAGATGTGCTGATGTGGTGACAGACATTGATATGGGTATTTGATTATAATTAAGTGCGTTTTGAAAGAGATTAATTTTTCCTGAGTTAAGCACAAAGCTATAAGTCAATAAGGCAAGAAATCTTAAATTTGATTCAGTCAGTAACTCGAGATCATTTCTTCCCACCACTGATCCCAGCTTTTTTAAGGGGAGGAAAGCTGGAGGGGTGTGTGATTGCTTTGCTTTTTGACATATCTAAAAAAGAAAAAAGTTTTTAAAAGTAAGTACATCTTTCATTCCAGAATTAATGTTTATACTTATGACTCCATGTTAAAGGTCCGTCATGAAAAACAAGCTTTAAGTTTGTTTTCTGTAACTGGGGTAAGGTTGGGAACGGAGGCAGCGTCACTTATTTATCCCTTTCATTTTCACCCTTAAATACTTTATTTTTGGACTTTCTGTCCAAGAGTATAAAGATCCTAATCTTCCAGGGACGTGGATCCCTGTACCCAAGTAGAGGTTCAGGGTCAATGCCTGAATTTTAGACCCTTCCCATCAGCAGGTTGCTTTTAGCAACCTAAAAATACAAATGACTGCAATTTTATTTGATGCCTTAAATACTCAGAAATGAATGTTCATAAGTCCTTTTGCTAGTTTGAGTTTTCATGTTTATTGTGCTTAAATACGGTGGTAATTGTAAACTGCAAGATAGCTGTGATGACTTACTAGTTCTTTTAAAAACTGTTGATATAACCAAACATATGTTTTTAAAAACTTGCAAGTGTTACCTTCATTCTCTTTCCTCTGAAGATCCAGAGGTTAGGGAGCTGGTAGATTGATGTTTACACAGCTGAAAACTAAATCATAAGCTGATGTGATGGGAAAATAAATTGCAGCCAACAATGAATAAAGCTTACACTGAATCTTAGAAGAGCCTTAGAATGAGAAACAAGTGTTGCTGAATGGCAGGATAGACATTTTGCAGCTTTTTCAGCAGCAGCAACTGAAATTTTGTTATAGGCTCACATTAATACTTGTAAAATGCTCTTTAGGGGCAGTATGCTCTTAATATATTACACAAAATGTTCTACCCAACAAACTCATACAAACAATTGATGAGGTATAGATTTCTGCAAGCTCTGAATAAACACTTTAAAGAGAGAACTGGACTGATCTGTTTACTGAAATCTCTCTGGAGCAAGCATTTCCTAACTAAACTAGTCTAATGAGGCCACAATTAGAAAAGCAGCCATATTGTTCAGCAGAAAGTTTGGGCCTAACTAATTTTCATTGTGGCACTGTCACGATCCATTTAGACTTGACTACAGAAAAAAAAAAATAAAATCTAAGCCACAGCATTGTGTCCTGAATTACTGTAGAGTTTCTTAAGGTTTTATATGTTCAAAATTGTAGCATCCAGTCTTCGGTTCGGAAGCTATGCAGACTCTCACCGCAGAGAATGTGTCTGACTAATTTAATATTTTTGTTTAGTAGCTGTATGACATTTCTTTATCTGAAAAGTGGTGGGGAGAGCCTCACTTTAGTGAAGAGAGGAAATCTGTGTATTATGAGGTGCACTTCCTGTATATACGGTTCTACTTAGAAGAGGCGCTTACCAGATACCTTCCTTTATTATATTTTGTGGAAGCATTACACCTGGGAACTAAAGCCATATAGTGTCTTTGTGCAGTTATGTGTGGCAAAAAGTGCTTATGAGGGTGGTTGTGCCTTAGGATTAGGACTCAATTGTTCCACTGCCACAGGATATGGCCCTATCCTATCTTACTGAAAGATGTAGGGTGTCTCCAATTTCCCAGGCTGCCTTTTATTCTGCAGTTTGGTACTGCTCCCATGTCCTTTAGGGACCCTCTTTGATAACCCACACTACTCTGTTTCCATTTTCTTGTCTTGCCCTGTCACTGTGGTTGCAAGCTAGGACAAATGTATTCGGTTTGCAGAGCACAGTGTAGTTCAAGGCAAGAAGTCAGCAGTGCTGAGGAGACGAGAGGAAGCATGGGGAGGCAGGCTAGGTCACAGCTTTAGAAAGCTTTTTGTCTGAATATGCAGTAAATGCATAACTGAAGAGACAGAATATAAAATATTTATAACATAATGCATGCATTTCCTTGTTCTTTACCCTACTTCTTGTGTATTTAGTTCCACTCATTCTCCATGCTCTAAAATGCCAAAGGCAGCTATGTACCAAAGGGCGTGTCATCTGGAGAATTATGTTTTACTGCATCTACATTCCCCTTTTCTGGTCCAAAAGAAATACGATCCATTTGTTATTTCCTCTGTGTGTGTGTGTGTGTGTGTGTTCAAGACTAAATATTGCTGGTGCAGTGCATAGTTTCCCAGAGTCATGTGCTCCGTGGGGTCCACTGACTGATGGTCAATGTGACTAAAGAATGTCATGGGATGACAGGACCTGAAAGTAAAATCGGTAGTAATTTAAGTTCACTGCTTGTAAAACAAATTTAGGCATTGTGACTCGACTCCAGGATTTTATTTCCCACACAACAGAGAACAGAAGCACAAATTATTCTAGGTTCTGGACTTCAGTTACAGTACTTCAGTTTTCTTGAGACATTGGTACAGTCACTTCAAAGTGCTTGCTTGATTGTTGACTGTGGACTCTTTACCAACAAATGCAATGCAGGAGTTTGCAGTCTGAAAACCTGTATAAAACATGCTCTGAAATGGATGATTAATAACTTTAAGCCCTGCAAATTTCAAATGTGAAATTTTCACACTGGAAATTAGGATTTTACTTGCTTGACCGAGGTAATCGGATCACCTGAATATAAATCAAGCTTTGAGATCATGTAGGCTCTGATGCCCTTACTTTAAAAGACTTGTATGCAGCATGGTCTGAAGAGCCCCTTGTTTGCCATAGCAATGTATAATACACCTTAAATATTGTCAGCTCTTCCTTTGTTGATATGCATGTAGAAGCTGTGATTTATGTTCTGGGTCCACTGCTAGATAATCAAAATTCAGGTGTTGATCGTACAGCCATTTCGAGCAATATAGAATAGAAAGAATGGTTTCATTTGGAAGGGACCTAGAAAGATCATTGAGTCCAACTGAACGTCTCCTCAAACAGTGAGGCTTTGACTTCATTTGAAGCCAAAGCATGCAAAAGCATAAGTTCCTATATAGTTAAAGAAATTACCTTTGGCTCTAATCCTGGTGTCCAGTCTGCTTATTTTAGAAACTACTGAAAAAGACTGTAATGGAGGAATGGGCATTGATGTTGAGCTTTAGTTTATGCCTCTGTCTTCCAGTTTGCATTACTATAACATGGAGAATTAAGGGTTCCATCTTCCATTCATCAACAGTGGTGGGGTTTCATGCTCTTTTTTTGTAGAAGTGCTCACATGTGACAGTAGTATCTAATTCTGCCCTGCTGCCAATGTGTTAGCATGCCACGGTGCTGTAAGTCAGATCTACAGATACCCTCAAGTGAATGTAGGAGAGGAAGACTGATGTTCCTGTTGTATCATGAAGTGGTTTTGAATAATCCTTTTATTCCAAGGGGATAATTTATGCAGATTTTACCATTTACTCCCTTGTAACAAAGTTTAATATATTTATTGAGAAGTTAGAGCTGCCCTGTCAGCTATTGAACAGGGCAACTATATCATTTTCTGCAGGACACAGAATACGTTTGAGATGGAGATACTTGGTGAGAAACTTTTCTGATGCTCAGTCCACATATGGCAGAATTGCTGGTGACAAAGGGCCCTCCAGATGGTAGGGAGAATTGCGTATGAAGAGAGATACACACTTTTTTTCGAGACTGGTTAGGAGTTTTTGATACTGCTTTTCAATCTCATTTTGATTTCACACTCTCACAAATAACCAGGAAAACTTATTCTTTTATTTTGTATCAAGAGTTCCCTCACTCTGCTCATGGCTTACCTGACTACAAGCAGAAGGATATTGTGGACTATTGACTGACAAAGCTGAAAACCAGAGAGCTAGCACAAAAAAGAACTTAGTCCACTGGTATCGCATAATAATGGTAACGCATCTCCCAAGGAGGCTTTTGTTCAGTAGCAGGGTACAGCTGGGGGTCACTAGTGCAGCTATGAAGAAGCTACTGCTTGGGTAAGTGGTAGAAGACATATAAACAAGCCAGCTCTTATAACTGAAGCTAGTTCCTCTGCTGGCTTAAAACAAGCTGTACTTGTACTGCTACCTGCTGTGGGTTTGTATGCCAGCAGCGTTTAGAGAGCATCAGTGCTATGGCAGCCAACTGCCCAGAGCCTGGCTTCTGCCACGCACTGATCGTATTCTTTATTAGTGTAAACTTCTTTCTGCTATTAACCTTCCCTCAGGAAAGGGGAAACATGGCCCTCATCATAATTAGCTCACACAGCCCTCTGTGTAAGCTGAAGAATGGAAAGTATCAGGGGCACTTGCAGCGGCTTCGCAGGTATTTGCTGTAAGCAGGGAAAAGTTAATCTGCTCGCGGATTTTGGCACAAGGACAAAGCCTATGTGTAAAATAGTACTTAGGATGAATTAAATTTCACATAACTGTGACCACACAGTAGGTAGAGTAGTAAAATGATGGCAATGATGGAAAATATGACTAATCAGAAAGCTGTATTAACTTAATGAATAAAATTATGCTTTAATGTGAACGAAGGTTCTGAAGTGCAACATTTTAAAAATGTGTTTGTTTACTGCTCTGTAGCTTGTAACAGCTCTGCTTCTTTCACCTACCAGCACACCCTAGCAGTTTTATAAGTAATAGCATTTTCACTCAAAAAAGTAAGTTTTATTTTTTTTTCTTTAAAAAAAGGGATGAAATTGAAAAGAGAAACTCTGTGGCACTGAGCCACAGAATTCTTTTTGCTAAATTGCTTAATTCAGAGCAAGAAAAATGTCTCGGAAAATGGAAATGCTTTGACTTTTTACTTTGAAATTACTTGCTATTGCAAAATAATTTTCATTTTTATTTTCAAATTCCCAAGAAGCTCTCACCTTTCTGTGCAGAACCAGAATACAGAACACAGAGCCCTGCAGGTTATCAGCACAGCACAGCGCAGGTGCAGTGCTCCTGTGGGCAGAGCTGTCACTTGTCTTCTTCCCACCACACATCCCTCTTTCCAAATCCATTTGATCTGACTTCTGCAGGTCCCTGCGGATTGATTCTCTTTGCTGACAGAGCATGTTTCTTGTCCTGTTTCTTGTCCTGATTTCTTCCAGTTCTGACTCAACAAGTTTCTATGGCCATAGGGTCAGGCTTAATATTTTTCTGTGTGATTAGGTTTTTTTCAGTCTCCATATATCTGGAGAATTACAGAAAGGTAGTCTCTGATCTTCCTGTGTAACCCAGCATGGTTTTACTCCCAGCACCAAGTGGCCTCTCTGAACACATCACCACCCCTGCTTGTCTTGCTGCAGCACACCACCAGCAACATTTAGCAGCATTCAAGAGCTGCATGAGCACTGCCCACATCAGCACTCCCATTAAAGTGAAGTGCAAACAAGAGGCTGTATCACACAGGTCTCACTCCTACAAGGATTCTGAGCAAACTTTCTGAAGTCTATGACATTTGATCAACTTTATTTTTTCTTAAGTATTACTGTATTGCAGGATGATGGAAATCATACCCAGCTTTTCTAAATATCATCAGCTGTCTTCCCTGTTTTCTTTACTGTCTCGCAGAAGATATGTTTGATAAGCAAACAGAAAAATTATTTTAGGCACAGAGGCTGGGAAGAGTGATCTGGGAAAGGCACTCCTCCCTCCAACCCAACCTTTCCATCTTTCCAGTAGTGTTGGACCTCTTTCCTCCTCACAAAACATTCTTAAATGGAAAAGCAGAGATTTGTTCATATGGTTCATAGCAATTACAAAGTAACTATTATATAAATTTGGTGGATTTTTTATTTTATTTTTTTATATTTTCTTTTAATGAGGTCTTTCACAAAGGAGTTTTGAGCCTATGTGGGCTTCCTGTTTAAGCTTCAAATTTTCCTCAGGAAAAAAAAAAAAAGGTCTGCACATTTTTAGGGCCAGGTGTTTTATATAGCTAAGTTAAAACATGCCTAGAATGGCTGTGGTTATTCTTCTGTCTGAAAAGTAAAGCATTTTTTTTTTATTTCTTGTAATGTCTAGCATATACATTTTTAAACGTTGTTTATTTCTAGTGTTTTCTGTTTGTGAATCTCCTACCATCATTAGTTTCACTGAAAGACAAAATTCAAGTGTGCACATTAGTTGCCCCCTCTTCTTCAAATGTTCTTACAGATGTTGCTGTAAATCAATTATGGGGCTGACATAGCATTTGGCTGGGTGACAAATGTTCCATAATAATGCAGCTCAGTAAAATGTGGAATTCATGAGGTTACTGCTTGTAACATTTTCAATGTCGTTGTAAATTCCCAGCTATGTCAGCGCAGGTGGAAACAAAGTCATAAATAACGTGTGTGTGTGTGTACACACGTGCATGTGGGGAGGGTGGGCAGCAGAGGTTCTCACGTACTCATTCTTCCTAAAGGGTTCCCTGGGTGTTTCACCGCATCCATGATTTAATTCAGCTACTTGAACCAAATTAGAAAAGAAATGCCTTCATTAAAATCAAAATAATCTTGCTAACTAAGTTTCAGTGAGAATTAAGTGCAAATTGAAGCAAGCAGGCTGCTGCAGCCATGGTAGGAGCCAGCCCTGGTGAGCCATGCCAGGCTTCATGGCATTGATTCAAGTAGTGACAATAAAGCCTTTCCAGTAACCCACTGAGAGCAGCTGCTTCTCCAAGGGCTGAGCGAAGGCACCCCTGATTATCTTCAAGAGCAACCAGCAGTGAGCTGGAGCTCTATCCCGATGGTCCGCAGTGCCCTACAAGGGTTGGGATATGCCTTATCCAAACATCTTTTTCTTTCCTATTTCCTTGTGGGATCAAGTCCCAGAAGCAAGATGTTTGGCAGTTTCCTCCTTGTCCAAGTTAATCATTTTCTAATCCCACACCTTTTTAGGCCACTTCAAGGTATGGTTGTATTTAGGAATATGGCTCATCTGCTTGAGTGGCCTGTGCTGAGGAGGTGGCCCTGTCCAGGCTCCCTGAGCATGCCCTTTTTTCTGCCTTCCCTGCAGGAGCTGGCCTTCACCTGAACATGTGCTGAGCCTGTCAAAGAGTCAGACCAAAATAAGTAGTTTCTGGCTGTTCCATTTGAATTCACAAGTGCAGGACTACTCCAGAGTTGTTACACAATAGCTGAGGGTGAAACATTGAGATATCTTAGAATCAATGAGCTGTTTCTGCTGTGCTCTAAGAACATTGATTTTGTGAATATTTCCTCTCTTACAATCACTGCAAGAAAGTATTATTGCTTAGCAATCAAATAATAAGCCCAGCCTAAGAACCTCTTTCTTAGCTATTATTTCAATCATCACTAGAGAAACATGATTTAGAACAAAACACCATGTTACAGTACACAATATCTACAGTACACAGATATTGTGACTAACATAGATCTGCATGCATGGCGTTAAAAGAATTTTTTTTCTTTTCTTTTTTCTTTTTTCTTTTTTTTTTTTCCTTTTTTTTTTTTTTTTTTCCCCAAAGTTGTAGACTTTAAAATTAGGTGGTATTACTAAAGTTAAACAAGAGCATTTAACCTTTTCAATATCTTCATGTGCTTTCTGTCTTCAACTGGTTGGAAATGCGATTTCTTAGATACGGTGATGTATGAATGCTGTATTTTCACTACTTAAATTTATTTCAGATATAATCTACCTACTAATGTGTAATAGGATTGTGAACTGACAAGAATTATTAAACTTTAAAGTTTTCAGAATAAATCAACTAACTTAATTGGAAAACTGAACAGTAAGGTTTCTATTTTTTTTTCTGTTATCTACTCTTGTACAGTTATTAGTATTTATACCAGCATTTCCCAAACAGAGCATACTTAAACCTAAAGTCCTCTCAGCCAGCAAAATGTTTGATTTATGGGAATAATCATGATTTTATTCTCAGCATGCTTCAAAATCAGTCTACGCACAAAAATTATAATTACCCTGCATTTTTCAAAATAGCATACCTAATTGTATGTCCCACACAACTGAAAAAGAACTGGTCCAAAAGGTGACCCAAAAGAGTAGATTTTCCCCTTAAGCAGTAGCTGCTTTTTACTGTTGTTGTACATTGTCAGTGCCAAGAAGCCACACCAGGCTAGCTCCCACTTGGCAAGGTTCTTCCTTGAGCAGACCTCCAGCTTGCACAGAGATGGCAAAGGCTAAAATATGGGAGTGGTCCTGTGTGATGGCTCATTTTTGTCAGGAGGTAATGGTGGGAAGACTCAATAACTGTCACGAGGAAATACATGTATATGAAAAGAGAAAGAAAATATCCAGGGAGGAGTGTGTGTGGGAGGAATATAAAAACTGGGCAGTATAATTGTTCATGGGCTGGGAGGAATGAGGATGATCAGCTACCAAAAAATCCCAAGTAAATCCAAACAAAACAGCAAGAGGAATCTGGCTGGCTCCTCCCTGCAGCTGTCCCTGTAGGCTGGAGGTTGGGGTGGTGGGAAGGAGACTGGAAATCTGGACTTTTGTCTTACTGTCACAAAGAAGAGGGACTACTCTACGCATTTTAAACTCTGTTGAATGAATTGAAATCAAACTGTTCTGCCACAGGTTGTTATGAAGAATACTTTCATTGTCTTGTATAACAGAGCTGTATGTTGTGCGTCTTCACCACCCAGCCCTGAAAGAGCTGTATTTCCTCACGTGCACTGTGAAGAACCCACACTGTGCAGCCTGACGACTTTGATGGAGGTTTTAACTCATACAGGTAGTAGTTAGGGCTGGGGTTCTTCCCACTTCATTTCAGATGAAATGAAAAGACAGGCCTCCAGCCTCCAATAACATCTGGAATCAGCAGGTAAGTGTATCCCTTCTCCAAAGAAGGCAAAAAAGAGCTAAGAGAGACAAAGAAGGCCCTTCTGTATTCACCTTTGAATGTGACTTTCTTTTCCTTAATGAATTTAGTACCCATTTCTGCATCTCCTTCTTCTAAACCCATCCAACCAAGGAACACTATAAATCAACAATGGCAGTTATGAACAATTACCTTTATTTTGAAAATTGAGTTAAATATTGAAGCACCTTTAGTAGAACAACAAAAGTTAATCTTTAAATGTATCCTTTATGTTTAATTAAACCACCCTGGTGGGGTCCACAAAACTTACAGTACAACCGTAACAAAACCGCAGATCTTCAAGAACTGGGATAGTCAAAGGAAGGAAAAAAAAAAAAAAAAAAAAAGAATTTCTGTTAAGCACAATCATGAAAAGATACTTTCTTGTTCTGAGGCCAGTTCTGTTACAACTGAGTACCAGCTGGCCTTGTTTGAAGTCAGTGATAATATTCCCATTAAGATTTTTTTTAGTGTTCTAACAGTTAAGTACAGGACTACTGGAAGGGCTTCTAACAGTGTAATGGAACGCTGGGTTTAGATCTTTCTATTAAAATGATCTAATTTCTCATTAATGCAGCCAGCAATTAATTGGCACCAACAAGTGATGGAAATAAATCAATTGAATCAATGTTCAAAATGTGTCATTTCTCAGAAACCTGAATTTTAATGAAAAGTAATAACATACTCTGACACTTTAGCTTGTCTGATCTCCATTCTTTTCACACTGAATATGTTAGTTCTTTAAAACATGTGTATAATTTTAATTACACTGTACCATTTTAATATTCTAGCCTTAAACTGAAACAGTGTATGTAGGAGAAGGCAGTGAAAGAAAAACAAGAGAAGCTTTAACTTTTCCCAGAGCATAATAAACTAAGCAAATTCATATTCAGACCACCTACATGTCCAAAGTTGTTGTTGCAATAACTCCTGCATCTCGGTTCAGGAATGTAACAAACCTTTTGGACTACAGATGATCCAGAGGTGCAGGAACCTTTCTCTCCATACAAGTAGTATACGGCTGGATGACATTTCTGACCCTAAACTTGCCTATTGTTGGAGGTTACCTCATGGTGCTCCCATCACCTAAAAGTAAGGCATACATGTATGTGTAACCATCCAGCCTTTCCTTAGTGATTATGTTAAGAAGGAATCATTGGTATGCTCCTTGACAATTCCTAGAAACAGCATTTCCAAGAGGAGATGTGGCTGATCAGTCTCTCTCCCTTCATAGGGAACCTTCATAGGGACCACTGAGAGCAGGTGTTTAACTGTTAGATGGCAAAACTGGGTGAAACAAATTACCAGACAGGTGGTAAATGGTTGAAAAAGCCCTGAAATTAGTAAATACTGCTTATGGGCCGAGAGATGCATTAGCCTGAGTCCTAGATTTGTTTGGAAAAAAAGATTTTTTTTCAACATATATACACAAAGTACCTTCAAAGCCTAGTGGTCTTGCTTTTCATATTTATCTCCTTTTTACCTTCATATGAGATTCATAAATATATGAATATATATTTATAAAATAAGCATGATCTTTTCTCCTATATTATAATCATCTGGGTTATAAACCTCAAGTGGAAATGGTTACCATTTTGCCATGCTCTGATATTTGTATTCTACTATAAGCAGTCAAAAGCAAGTCATTCTTTGAAAGGGTCATTCCTTTGAAAAGAAGAGGCAGCTCCACAACTGCCTGCAGAGCATTCCCCAGCGCCCGGTTATTTCAAAACTGAGATCCACCTTTGTGCACCAGATTCCTCATATTTTTTTTTTCCTCACACTCATAATAATTTCATACACAGGGTAGTTGGCTTTGCTCTGCAGCTGGCTGATTAATCTTAATTGATAAGTTAATTAGTACTTAATAGGTGTTTACTTTCAACTTTTGAATTTGGTTTCCTGTTTAGTTTTCTGTATTTGGTGAAGGGTATTGAGGGTATTGTCCTTCCATGTTGGCATTTAAAAAGAATTAGTTTTCTCACAACAGAATGATTTGTATCTCTTATTAATACTTTCTATATTGAAAAGATCATTCAAGTCCCTTGTTAGCTGAGCACACAAAACCACCCATAGATAAAAGAAATTGTACAGATCAAGAATGAAAATTTTATTTTATTATTTAAATATTCATCTTATCACTCTTGAAACATGTGATCAGAGTGCTTTAAGGGAAGCATTGCCATCCTTGCCTTGCAGAGGCTGGTTGATCACAGAGGCTGGTTCCAGAAGGACCAGGTGGCCTTCTGGAAGTACCTGTGTTTCATCGAATACAACAAAGTATACCTGGGGAAGAGAGATGGGATGGAGGGAAATAACCTGTGTTAGCAAGAATCATGCCTATGATTTTGCTTTGTCTTGCTTTTTCCACATGTGATGGAGAGACTACTTTATTGCTAACATACACACATTCAGAAATGTTATATTTTTACACATGAGGTTCTAACAGCTAGCTATTCATCATTAAACTGAACGTAAATACAAGCTCTGTTTAAATACATAAATGTGAAAACAGGCACAGTTTTTATCTCATGTTCCCCAAAGACCTAATATATTCGCTCTGATTATGAATACTGAGAGGTGGGTCCAAGTAACATGGAGGAGTATTATATTTAATTTACAGTTTTGTTATAAAATGTTCCATTATGCAAGTATGTACTTTGTAAGTCTGAATAGTAAATATACATTTTTATGCTGGAAACTCTTATAATTTTATACTACCACCTAGATAAGTTAAAAAAAGATAAAGTGAGTCTCAAGATACAGAATAAAAAGAGAGATTAAAACATTTTTTTACAAAGGAAACTAAAGAAGAAAGAAAGAAAGAAAGAAAGAAAGAAAGAAAGAAAGAAAGAAAGAAAGAAAGAAAGAAAGAAAGAAAGAAAGAAAGAAAGAGAAAGAAAGAAAGAAAGAAAGAAAGAAAGAAAGAAAGAAAGAAAGAAAGAAAGAAAGAAAGAGAAAGAAAGAAAGAAAGAAAGAAAGAAAGAAAGAAAGAAAGAAAGAAAGAAAGAAAGAAAGAAAGAAAGAAAGAAAGAAAGAAAGAAAGAAAGAAAGAAAGAAAGAAAATAAATTCTGTCTGTCTCCAGGTCAAAGGAGAAGTCCTGTTCTGATTTGTATAGTATTTCTACAGCATCCTGGGGATCACAGGGATATTTTTGGAATGGTTTCCCATTCAATTTCATCAGAACTGAATTACTTCTGACACTTTGGCCACTTTAGATACTTCTGATACTCTTGGTCAGATATGCTGGAACCTTAATGCTTCATATTTTGGTGGAAAAAAGGCAATGTGAGATCACAAATGTGGAGTATTGCCAAATTTACCTGCTGCCATCCTTTTCTGGTTATTTCTAAGTGTTGTTCCTGTTTTATTCAATTGCATTTCTAAATTATTTGTAAGATATTTAATATGATGCCTTGCTCTTGCTGTAATAACTAGCTTTAGAGAGGTCAGGATTTAATCCAGAAACTAAGTCAAAGAATAAAATACCTAAAAGTATAGAAAAGATTTTTGCAGGTAAGCTTATAAACTTTTAGTCAGATTCAGTGACTTTACATAAAGAGTACCATATGATTTAGGAAAGCAAATGTACTAGCTTGAGTTTTGAATTTCAATACTTTTAAAATTTGCAAAATTTTTTGCAGAAGAAAAATAAATTTACAAAAAAGCAAAGTTCATAACCCGAAGATTTGGAAAGCAGCCATAAAAACATCTAACCAGCAATCTGCCAGGAAATGTTTATTCAAGATGAAATAAATTGGATTCACTGAATTATCATCTTCAGTAAATAATTTGACCAGATCTCCAGGTAATCTGACACTAGTTAAAAAAAAAAAAAAATAATAATAATAAAAAAATCGTGCCTGTTGTAAAATCTTCTGTTTACTCTTCCTTGTTAAAATGTTCACAGATAATTTTCATTGATAGCAATTTGGTGTTAGTAGATAACCAACAATTTATTACTACATTCATGCCATATTGCTTTTCTGGCTTGCAGAAACCTATTTCTTTCATGCATAACACTTTTTCACTTATCACCTCCTGAGACTGCTTAAGCAACTGTGATTCAATTAAACCTATGTTCAATGGCTGTTCCAGTGTTTCACACTTGGCTGATAAAAGAAAGAGATGGGATACATTACTGTTATCTATTGACTTTTTTTTATTTATGGTTTTAACCTATAAGTCTTTAACAATCACCTTAATTTTGTGTGTGTATGTGGAAAGTGCTGAGCTGATAAAAGAAAGCTATAAGTGCAATCTATATTGAGAAAGGAGTTTTAAAAAGCTTCAACATTTTATCTGTTTATGTTATAGAATTTATGGTTTGTGACTTTGTCAAATCTGGAGAACAATGTTCCCTCCTTATATGCATAGTAGGGATGTGACGAGCACTGGTAGAGCAATCTTCCCTAAACTGGAATAGCCCCCAATGCTGTTTTAAGGGTTTTTTATAGCACTTCAGTCTCATGCATTTCTGCTGCTTTGCCAAATTCCTGTGACAGGCTTTCTGACAATAATGTAATTTCAGTTCATGATATCAACACATCAGAGAAAAAAAAAGTCTTTAAAAATTGTGATGGTGGGAAAAATAAATCAGTCAACTGTGTGCTGAGTTGTCCAAGGTCATGTAGAAAGTCAGAGCCAGAAATCCCAAGTCTCTTCTTTCTTTCTCTACATTGGGATAGGCTGGGTTTGAATACAGAGGGGAGTGTGCAGAATTTCAGAGTAACATAATCCAGTTGAGGGGAATGAATAACAAAAGACAGATTAAAATGATTCTACAAGACACAAAAAGCATTAAAAATAGTGTGATTGCATTATTTTCACTCCCTATTTAATATGCTGGATGGCACTCATGCTTTGAAATAGTGAGAGAAACTCAGAAGGCAAAGTAGAAGTGTAGACAGTGAAAAGTACCTGAGTGCTTACTGTGCTGTGTATTTCCTGGATTCATCCGAATGATAACTCTTGAAGCTGTTATTTTGCAGGGGCTCAAAGAAATAAGGCAAAGCAATGCTTGTTTTCAGCTTCTTTTCTTTCTTTTCTTTTTTTTTTTTTTTTTTTTTTAATTAATTTGTGCAAAAAGCTGTCTTTAGGCCTTTATCAAAAGCATGGCTATCAAGATAATTCCTTGGAATCAAAACTCTAAAGCTCACTGACATGAACAGTGCTGTATGAGGCTCCTGCATACACAAAATCCTCCTTCACAACCCATAGAGGTGGTTAGGTGAATTCACAGAGAGAAAAACATTCTTGGAAAGAGAAGTATAAAATAATCACTGAAACAATAAGTCAGAACTGTTGGATATTTTTCCTCTATTTTTTTTTTTTTTTTGTAATAGAACATATTTTAACAGAGTTTATATTCTCTCTCTCTATCTGTTCAGAAACTACAATTTTTCCTATTTCCCCCCCTTTTAAAACCATTTTTTTTTCTAAAAGTAGAAGAGAATTTTGTAGGCTTCATGGAGGTTTTGTTTTTAAGGATGAAAATTCTGTTTCCCTAACAACTTCAAAATTCTGGCTAGAAGACTGGTAAATAGTGCTTGGTTAAAGATATAATATGGCTACTCTGTTTTGGGGTCATTACTCAAACTGGCATCTGAATAGAAAGAGGAGACCCCAAGAAGCTCATTCTTCAAGTTACTTTCAGGAAAAGCTCCTTCCTAGCTCCTCCTTGTCATCAGCTGCCCAGTGAGCCTGCAGGACTTCTCAACTCTCACAGGAATGGCCAGCACCAAAATCTGTTGTTCATTAGCATTCAGAACAAAGATAGGCCTCTACTTCAGGTGGACCAGAAAATTTTTGACCCTGCACAAATAGGCTGTATATATGCTTTCATCAGCTTTCTGTAGGACTGATGGTAGAAGAGAGCTGCTATTAATCAAAGTGGAAACTAAACCAAAACTTGAGGCAAAGCCCTTTCCGTAAATCTCAGTGTACCTGTATGCTTGAGGTCTCTTCCAACCTAGAAAATTCCGTGATTCTGTGATTCTGTGTGATCTGAAATGCTCCATCTTTGCTCTTTCAGGCTACAGTAATTTATATGATGCTATTGTAGACTATTTATTGTATTTTTAATCTACTACAGAGTAGATGATAGGTAATATTTTACTATCTCTACCTAACCCTACTTATCTCCACTGTCAAGTTATGCCATACAGTATTCAGAATCTGTGATGTGCAGCCTTGTAACCGTGACCAGGAGCCACCATCTAGCAGATGCCACACAGGAGGTGAAATTCTCATCCTACACATGAACCTGGCTTCAATTCCTAGACATGACTTGAAAGTGTGTTCAGCAGGTAGTGTTGCTATAGCAGAGACACCTGAGCAGCCAAATGAAGGAGGGAACCAGCAGGACTGCAGTGAAGTTACAGTATTCTAGAGACTTTTGTTAGGAATTTCTCTTGAGGCTGACATGAGAATTAACCACTGAAATACAAACTTTCTTTTATTTTATTTTTTTTTCAAATCCATTTTCACAATCTTTGTCATCACTTATGACAGCCATGGAAAGATAAGAACTTCCTTCCTTCCTTCCTTCCTTCCTTCCTTCCTTCCTTCCTTCCTTCCTTCCTTCCTTCCTTCCTTCCTTCCTTCCTTCCTATTTTATTTTATTTTATTTTATTTTATTTTATTTTATTTTATTTTATTTTATTTTATTTTATTTTATTTTATTTTATTTTATTTTATTTTATTTTATTTTATTTACCTACGCCTCTCTTCTGTGTTGTTGCAGCTCATCTTCTCCTTGTTTTCCTGGTTTATTTTAGCCAGCTATTTGGATAGTCTTTATGTTTTACTTTGTACCAAGCTATTGCTTTCTGGCTGGGGCTCCCACCTTTAATTTTGTATATAATGAACAAAATAGAAGAAAAACAAACATAATAGTAAAATATGTCATTATCCTTTGCATCTTTTCCATGCTTTTTGCTGATCATATATGCATCATTTGTAGTGCTGCCAAGAACATCTGAGCCTCAGTAAACTACCTTTGGGATTGTAATTCCTTTATGATCTATTTTCCTTTTTCATTTTGATCTGAATAGTTTAGTTCTGCAGCTTGGAAAAGATACAGGCAAAGGTCTTTGGACTAAGTTTCTGTTCAATTAACATCAAGCATTTCACATACCATTGGGTACTGGCATAACACATTTTGAGCTGGCAATTGGCCTTCAGAACATAAATCTAATTAACTTATTTTCTTTTTCAGCTCCTATCTTACTTGGGCAGCAAACACTCTTATCAGAAGTCAATGCTATCCTAACAATAGATTACTCTCAAAGAAGGGTAATAGATGCATCAAGTTCATTCATCTGTCTATCTAGCTATTTATCCTACATATATTACTAGAACACCTCTACTAAACAAAATTCACTATACACAGTTTTCTTTCCTTTAGTCCTTGCATATGGAGATATAGTCATATTTTTTTGTTGGTGGTGGTTGGTTGGTTTTTAGTCTTGTATTTTTCATGAGAAGAAGAAAAAGGGATGGGATATGCATTATTCATAAGGGAAAAGTATGGGCAAGAGGTGGGTTTGGTGAATTGAAGGAAATCACTGGGAAAATCAGTAATTAAATTTAACAACACGCAGTATATACATAAGAGTTCAGTATGTCTCTCTCTGAAGGGCTGTATTTCAAAAGAGGCTGTCACGGTCAAAGACAGCAATGCTGGCTTTCAAAATGTCTCCAGTGTAGATACATACCTGTACTGTAGAAAACTGTACCTAACAGCATATTCCTTTCTCCTTTTGCAGAATACTGTAAGAAGCAGCTACTCATAGAAAACATCTCGTCTCAACCTGATGAACAGGTTTAAAATTAATCAAATCAGATGTGATTTAGTAATGCTTTTTTTTTTTTTTTTTTTTTTTTTTTTTTTTTTTCTCTTCTCTCCAACAACAGTAAAAAGATTCTGGCTGAGTATCTAAGATATTGTTGGCTGCTGCGTCAATGCTTAAAAGTTCACTGAGATAAATCCCACTGCTGATCTTATTGAAGTGTGAGTATTACGCTATTTTTGATGTTTTGATAGAGCTGTGTTTCAAGACATGACATGCCTCATGCTGAAACTGGTGCACATGTTTTGTATTCAGGATCTTTAACAACTTTGCAGTGGATAAAAATCAAATACTGACCAGTATGCTTCAATACAGATATGAGATTTAATGATATGTTTATCAAATATCAAATATTTATTTAAGTGAATCAATGAAGATTATGAATAAAGGTAGCACGATATAAAAATGATTTCAAAGAAAAAATACCATTTGTGTTGTGTTTTGTTTTTTTTTTTTTTATATAATGGAATCAAAAATAATAGCTAATGTATTTATATGTGTACACATTGTGGGTGTATCTTAGATACAGACAGAGCTGTGAATCAGAAGGTGAAGAGAACATTGTCAATTGTTGAAAAATGTCAAGAGTTAGTTGCATTGATCCTGACCATTTCAACTGTTGAATTAAAATTCACTTAATTAAAATAATAATATTTAATATATTGAGCTGGAAATCCCTAAAGTCTGTCCAGATGTGGAGTTTTTAGATAAAAGAAGCAGTTAAGGTAGTAAAAACATAAAGGAGTATAACATAACCCCATCACTGTTGGGAAGTGAGATTAGAGCAGATAGTACAGCAAATCTCATTGCCATCTGCTCCTGCAGTATCTTGACCAGGTTGCAAGGCAGACAGCATTCTCCCTTTTGTCCTATTAAAAGTGACATGTGCTGTCTTCTGCATCAAGGTATTTGATACAGTCTAAACTTCACACATTCTGAATCTAAATTAAACAGAACAGACTTGGACTGAGGAAGTTATTCTTCAAAGGTTGTCCGTTGAAACATTGAACTCAATAAACTTAGAGAAGGAAGGGAACTACAGGAACTAGTCCTAAATGAGTTAATTTGTGCATTGAAAGACAGTGATGTGGGCTTTATCCCATAGTGTTTGATGGCAATAAAGAAACTACTTTGCTTTAAGTCTCTAAGGTAGTTGATTTAAAGTCAATGTGGGTATTTCTACATGTCTTTTCCTGCTGAAGTGTAGCCATATCTTCAGAAGACTTATCCAAACTGTAGTAGAGGATGTTTATATACATGTAAAACCACTACAACAGAAACATATTCCGGGGGGGGGGGTGTGGGGGGGAAGTAAATAGGCAAGCAAAATAATTTATCTGCACACTTCACACATCTTGTTATTTTTAATCTGACCTCCTAAAACAAAATTAAAAAGCTTGCTGATGTTTTTCTTGGTATTTCTGTATACACTCAAGATATCTATATGCATCATTTGAAAATACCCTTTCCTTAAAAAGAGTCATTATTGAAATATTTTAAAATGTTTTCTTAAAGTAATAAGAAATTATATTTATTTATTTATTCAGAATTTACAGAGCTCTATCAGGGACCAAACCGCTTCATTATCGGGTTTTTAGTGCTAAAGATTACAGTCTCAGAACAAAGGTTCTCATATCTTGACACTTAACTTTTTGGGGACTGTGTTTTAACAAATCTGCATTGCTACATACCTGAGAAAACATTTAAGAAATACTTAAAAAGTAACATTATTTAAACAAATCTCCATTTTATTTAATGGATATCAGCAAAAGGAAGGTGCTTTGTGAAACTCATTTGCCCAACAAATGGACTTTCAGTTTTTTTTCTCCTTTTTTTTTTTTTTCTTTTCCCCATTGTCTTTTCAAATCAACAAATACAAATACCTTGTCTAAAGAACAGTGAAGGAGATGTGAAGAGCTGAAGCATACAAGTGTACTTATCACTGTCTGAGTGCTATATTAAGACGGCAAAAAAAATAAACTATAGAACCTTCGCTACACAAAGGTGGGTTCAAGGGATGACATGTTCCATTAACAGAACAGAAGTGAATGAGCAAATCTCACCCATGAAAGAGCAGAGACTAAGGGTGAAGGCTAAACGAGCATCTGAAATACAAGGTATACATCAAATAGATAGAAATAACTCTGCTGCAAGTACTTCATAGACTCCTACATCATTTTACCATTTTCTTTGTTTCTTAATTGTGTTTCTCTTTGCTGAGAAAACCTCAGCTTCTTTCCTTACTAGAATGCCACTGCTTCTTTGTGTTTTTGTTTTTGTTTTTAATTTCATGTTACATTATTCGACTTTATTTTTAATTTACAAAGCAGAGCAAAAACAAATCAATGTGAAGCTACAGAACCTCCTGTGGCAGAGTCTGTACATACTGGATGGTTATTTCTTAATATCAATAAATAAAAAAAGGTTGAAAATCTCCGATGCAGGAGGAACGATAAGTCTATAAAATACTTCCAGGAAGAAAAATCAAAACCAGCTAGTGCACTATTCAATTAACTCTTCCCAAAAGCTGTTATTAGATGCAGATGCCCCTTGATGAGGTATACTTTTGAGGTGGCAGTGCTTTACCTTGCTGTCTCATTCCTCTTGATGCTAGCAGCATTACCCCTTTCTGACCTTGTAGGGCAGGATTTCCAGCTGGTAAAATGTAGTCAGCCTTTCTGACTCTTAATTGTCTCTGTAAAGAAATCAGCCAGGCTAATTACTTTTGTATTCTAAAGACACTTTCACCTTGTCTTCTCCTTTCCAACTGTGTAATTCAGCATTGGGCAAACAAAGCAAAGTTAGCAATGCATTTATATGTATATTTATATTATATTTATATCCCATCCTTTATATTTAAGGATGGGATGCAGCTGAGGAATGAGCTTTTTTTGTTTGTTTTGTTTTGTTTTGTTTAGTTCAACATTAAAACAAAGGAGGAGGTAAACAAAGAGTTAATGAATCACAGAGAGCAAAGCTCAGTTCTGCTGTAATTCCACTAGAATTTCTGGCCAAGATGCATGTTTTTTGTCAAAGACACCAAAGGTATTGCTAGTATATACATATACCTAGTATATGATATATGATGTCAGATTCTTTTCTATGCCAAAAAAACACGTTGACTTTTTTCAGGTGACCATTTCCTATGGCCTCATACAATACCCAGAAATACAGAACACTTATTAGTCATCATATGTCACAGGTTTTTCATTATAGCCTTTCTGCCCATTCTCTGATACTTAGCAGTAACACAAAGCCCATAATTTTTATCATTTTATCATTTAAATATTTTATTTTCTATTATCAAGTGTTGGAAACTGATTTTCATTTGCTTAACTGTTAATGAGTATATGTATGGGGAAACTACTTCCAGCTCAATAAACGCAGCTGGGTGTATGTGCATGTATATACCAGAATGAAGTAAACCCATTCTCTGTGTACGCAAGTTGCTGGGGCTTTTGAACCAAGCCAGTGAAGGAAGACAGCTGGGAAGGCCTTGTGGCAGCCAACGCTGGAAAAGTTAACAGAAACAGCTAATGAAAATCTGGCCAAGTCAGCAACAACACTATCCCAGTTGCGACCATAGTGCTACGTACTGCCAGCAGAGTAGATTACAGTGCTTGGTTTATGAGCTCCTTGGCTGCCAGGCAGTCTTTGTGTGTGGCCACGTACCTAGCAAGGAGTCTTTGGTGAAGAAGGGAGGGGTACTGATGCTAATGTGCAGTGCAGGAACAAACAGATGAGAATCTTCAAAACTGGGGTGTTTCCCTTAGATGCCGCTGCTTGTTTTTCAGAAGTGGCACAGCGAGGCTGATCTTCTGCTCCGTGTGGTCATAGTTTCAGTTGTATGCCATGGTCAATGAGCTCTGTAATTAATGTGGCTACATTAAAAAAAGCAGCTCTTGGATCCACTTTTTGTCCTCAGATGCATGTGTGTGGCTTCCGTGCTTCAATGGGAAGCCACATGCATAGCTGGGGAGAGAATCTGGCTGCTTGTGTGTACACATATGCGTACATATGCCTCTCTGTATATACAGTGCTAATAAGGAGAAAGAGATTTTTTTTTTTTTTCATTAGTTTCCCACTTCCATGCTGTACAAAATGTTCTTATTTCTCAGTTTCTCTGAAGAACCCGGGGCTTTGGTGTATAGCAGTCTTCTTCAGGAAGCATGTAGGGCACTTGGTGATTGCTCTGTCCAAAGCTGTGGGATTGTTCCCATCTTTTGTCCTAACCTCTAACTGAACCACAGCCTGAACTGTGTGGAAATGTTGAAAGTAAATTGTGAAAGAGAAAGGGAGACAGAAAGGAAGTCAGGAAAGCAGGAAGAGAAGAGAGGAGAAAGAAAAAGACCAAATGTTCTGTTTGTGTCTGAGACAGGAAACAGAATACCAAAATATCCCAGAAAGGCTATTCTTGCTGTATTACTGACCCAGCCAAAACCAAGTACTTCTGGAAATCTTTCAAGAAATTCTGTTTGAGTTATTTCCAGTCATACTTCCAGACCAGAGAGGCTTGGATAAGGCATTCAAAAGTTTGAACTCTTATCAGCTGCTTCTTTGGTCTCTCCTCACCTCTGTGAGAACCTCATCTTCAACTCTCTGTAGATGTGGCACTTTCTTCTGCAGGGATCTCTGACTGGTTCTCTACTTATACAGGTCAGGCAGCTGAAAGAAATATGTTTAGTCAACCATGTTTTAGCTTGGTTCACTATGGTTTAGTTTTTCTAACTGTAAAGCAAAGTGTGGTAAGTAAAGCAATATGAGAAGCAGTGCCCTATAACTGAGCAAGAGCTGATGGTGATATTTTCCTTCCTCCCCTTGTTCCTTTTTGTGCACTGCAACATTTTTAACATCAATATGTACCCTCTTTGAGATGGGGATCACAGCTTTTTGAGTGATATAATTAGACAATTTTCTGTTGTTGCAGAAGTGACGTTGCATTTTTCTTATCTCTGAAGTTCCCTTTATATATCTGCTTGCAGCTGTACTTGTAGTTTAGGAAGCAGCTGTGATTGTTTTTTTATTATTATTTTTTATTATTATTACCCCCCCCCCCCCCGATTAGAACTCATAATATGAATAGCTTCTCTTTAAACTAAGGGAGCATTTTCCGTAACCTCATTTTTCACATGGTCGTTCATGTTTGGTCAGCATCTGGGACAGAGTGTGGTTCATTTCATATGTTAACTGAACTGCTTTTCTCATGCCTAGTTATCTTAAAGGTTTAACTTTAAAAAATAAAAATATATATATATATTTTTTAAAAGTGTGATTAAAAAAAACAGAAATGAACACTTTATGTCTTTCATGGATATTTTTCTGTTTCAAGGAGAAAAAAAAAAAAAAAGAAGAGGAGGAGGTTAATCCTTCGCACTATATATTTGAGGTATAGAATCCATAACTAAGACAAATTATTTCCATAATCTAACAAATGGTTCAGTTTTCATTCTTTCTTGGTAAGTACCATCTCAGTCAAGAGAAGTTGTTTAAGCTACAATCTCTGTCTCAACAATATAGTCATATATAACCTTACTTCAAATTATTTAAATCCAACTTGTAATTCTGTTTGGTCTGAAATGAGCAGTTGTATATGAGTCATAGATGACATGTTCAGAAAGGACCACTGTGGTTAACTACCTTGACCTGTGACACAGGACATAGGGCTAGGCTGAATTGGGCCTTACTGAAGCTGGACCGTGACTGATAGAATAACCCTTTTAAATACTTTTTTTCCTCGCATAGGTATATATACACTAAGATCAACTCATACCTTCATTTTATCTTTGTTAAAGTGATTAAGATATCTGGATTTATTTCATGTTATTATATCTTATTTTATTTTGGTTTGTTTACTATATATTTATAAGTCTTATAAACTAATTATCTTTACAAATCATCTCTGCACTCTATCAATCCTTCTTCAACTTCAAGCATAGAATTTGATTGAGTATTCCAGTAATGTTTACTTTGGGACAAGTACAAAAGTGATATTGACTCTTTATACTTTCCCAGAATCCCCTTGTTACTAAATTCAAGGGTCATCTTAGCCCTTTCAAGCAGAATCTCACATGAATCCATTTAGAGCAAGACCATGACCCTGGATCTTTCCAGAATTACTGTTTCCCATGTTAGCATCTCCTCTCCTCTTAGTACGGTTTATGTCCTTTATTCCTTATTCTCTCTCTCACTTGATTTTTTGGCTTGTTCGTATCAAAACACATGTTGTTTATAAGCTTCTAGTTTATTAAGCAATCAAGTTTGCCCTTTGTCAGTAACATTTCTTTGTTATATGCCAAGCTCTAACTCTTCCTGATATCTGCAAACTTTGTTAATGATGTTTTTATGTTGTCTTCCAGGTCATTGATAAAAACTCATTAAAATATATTACCAATGTATTACCTATGGGATCACACTAAAAGCACACCTGCCTGATGATGATTTCCCTGACATCTGTCACTTAGTTAATGGATAATATATGTACTGTTCACTGTGTTAACTCTGTAGCATTATATACTCTAAATTAAAAATGTCCTGATATACAAAGTCAGAGGTTTTACTGAAGTTTAGTCATATGGTTTTACTGAAGTTTAGTCATATAATCTAATATTAGTGTCTCTGTCAGCTTGTAATTTCAATTTGTAATCTCACTGAAAAACAAACAAACAAAAACAACAAAACAAACAAACAAACAAAGCACTAGTTTCACCAAATCTATTTTCCAGAAGATTGTTCTGAGTGGCACTAATATTATTTTATTATTTAACAATGCATTCTTTCAAAATCTGTTCTACTATTTTGTTTAGGGTCACTATAGGGTTCTACTATTTTGTTTAAGATCAAGCTGACAGAGTATCTTTAGGCAGGTCAGCTTGTTTATCCCTTTTAAATATCGTTGCAAAGTTAATTTGCTTACAGTTTCTGGAATTCATCCAGTCTTCCTAGGATTGTTGAAAATAGTAATAACAGATTAGAGACCCTTTCAGTAAGCTCATTGGATTTATATTTTTTACAGTGCTCAAGTCATAGTTCATGTATGTATGTATGCTCTAGAAAACTTTACCTACAAGATCTGGTATGTCTGAGACGGCAAAAATGACAAGTTGTGTAGGTACTCTTAACAGAGAAAAATAGGGTATTTTTTTCTCCTATTTCACTAAATCTTTCCAATATTTTTACTCCTTTCTCTTTCCTTAACAGGACAAACCTGACATCTTCTGACGTCTTTAAAAAAGAAGGGATCTGTGGTTGGGGCAATTATTTTTGGATTGTGAAAAAAAATAATAAAAAAAAACCCTTTTAACTAAGTCTCCTAAGTTTTTGGTTTCAACATGATTAATATTCTCTATGTGTTTCTCGGTGTAAAAACTTGTATAAATAATTATGAATACGTTAGTTAACATTAACTTAAACATGACATCCTCTTCCCAGCTCTCATCTGACCAAGATGACTACTTTTGCTCTCTCTTGCTGGATTTATTCTGCTGCTTTCATGAGATATTTTTGCTGGGTTCACTGGGAGCCAATTCAGCTAAACAAAATAGTGTAGCATGGACCAGATCATGATTCTAGGGAAGTAAGAAAAGGCAGGGAATGAGAAGGGTGCTGCTCAGGAGAAGTCAGGAAAAAAGGTATGTCAAAGCAGAGCAAATGAGAATTACTTTAACTGGGAATGAGCTGCTATATGCACTGTAGCTATTAAAAATATGTACATATCCATAACAGCATATTTTGTAACAGAATAGATGGAAGGGGAAACAAGATAAAATAAGAACATACTAGCTGTTTTTGAATGCATATTTTACTGTTTTCATAACATCTGTACCATCATTTATTAGATTAGACTTATACCAAAGATGAACTTCAGGTTGTGTACTAAATACATGTTTTAGCATATTTTCTTATTTGCTCATTAGTTATAAGTAGAGTGGACAATATTCTACCTATTACCAGTTGCAATTAATAATAATAATAATAATTTAGTAAGAATTATAATATGCAACAATATTGCACATATCAGTATAGATATGAAGTGCAAGAGCTACAAAATAGACAACAAATGTCATAATGGCTAAATGAAATGCCTGGAAGAATAACAGAAATAAATCAATGACTTCAAAATAAAAATTTCACCATCCTTTGCCACACAGTGATGTTGTCCTTCATCAACACAATTACAGCACGGATAAATCATAGAGCTAAATATGCTTATAATAAAGAAGTGTTCACTTTAAGAATTGGGCTCAATTAGAATAATGTTTCCAAAAAGCTGAAAAAAATGTATTTGTTAAAAAATATTAAAGACAGCAATGTGCAGTACACTGTGTACATATTGCAGTGCCAAAACAAACATGACCACATACATGCAAGACTAATTTGGAGAAACCGTTTCTAGACTGTAATCCTGATGGCAAAACCTGTGATTATGGGTGCAATCCTGCAATCCCCAGCAAACGTACTAGGTTTATGCAAGTCAGTAATCGAGTCAGGCATTGCCACATTGTGTCTGTTGCTAAGTTCTTCTGACTTACTGCACATAAAATGGCTCAGCTCAGTGCTTTCTACTTTCTTCACAAGACCATTATTATTGCTTGTTCATTCCTTGCCTGTTAATGAGTAAAGGAATGAACATCCAGCATATTGTTTCATCTTAAATTCATCACCTTTCTGGCATTTCTATTTGTTTTCCTTATATTTTCATTCTTTCTCAAGGTTTCTTCTCACCCTGAACTCATATTGCCAATACTGACTTCTAATGCCCTTTACAGTTCTAATTTTCTGCTTCCTGTAAGTTTTGATTCCAGTCTCTGATCTTTCACAATGACCACTTACAGAAGCCATAATATGTCATATCAACCTTGACTTTCTCTTCCATGTTTTTTGTTTTTCTTGTCCTTTCCTTCTTCTCCAGTAGATAATATTGTATCTATGAAAAACAAATTTTGACAAGATAATGTCAACAAAACCAGCAGGCTTTAATTGATATATATACATACTTATACATGTCCTGATTAGGTTGAGCACTTATTTGGTCCCTCAAGACCAAATCTGTAATATCTTCCTTTTTGTAATTCTCAATCACTCCAATAATCCAATGGATTTAAAAAATAATAATAATCTGAAAACCACTGCCTGCGACACCGTGTTCAGGTCCCTGAGTTTGTAGACATTTAGAAATCATGTCATGAAAAAAATTTCAAAAAAATGTCAACAAGAAGTACACAACCTCTGTCTTAGGTCAGTGTTGTGACAGAAATTTCAGCTGAAATAGTTCAAAATATTTCTTGCTACAGAGAAAGAAAAACATTCTAAAGATCTCTGTCCATCTGTCTCTCTCTGTAATGATTGGCTCAAGAATGATTCTGGATGCTCAAGAAAAGCTTCAAAGAGTTACTCAAAAAAGCAAGGTAGAGTCCATGACACCTAAGATTAATCCTCTGAAAAATAAAAATAAAAATAAAATAAAATAAAATAAAATAAAATAAAATAAAATAAAATAAAATAAAGAGTCTATCTGATTATCTAGACTCCTTTCTGTCTTGTAAATACTCTCAAAGCATGATTCTTCAAAACAAAATAAGTTTGAAATAAGGAATGAATCATGTTCTGCTTCTCTCCACTGGCCAGTTTATCTGTCTCGTCAATCTATATGATTAAGTTAAAGAAGATACTTAAATCTGAAAATGTTAGGTAAGAGTCACGTGGTTCTAAATGTTACAATGACTTTTTGGTGAGGGAGCAAGTTTCAGGCACTTTCTGTCACTAGAATTAGCATGTTCCATGTGCTCATTTCATATTCACTATACTATATATATGCAGTCTTATATACTATGTATACTATGTATATTAGAGTACAATAGTGCTCTTACTGAAAATGCAAGTATAAAGACAAACAAAGGTATTTTCTTAGAGGTTAGGAAATTACATTAAATTTGTAGGAGTTCTCCACACAACTGGTGAAAGTGTATTCAACATGGACTAAGAAAGAAATAGAAAGCAATTTTTATATTTGTACTTCCTTGAGTAATTGTTAGTCAAGTCTGCCTTTTTTTGACAGCAGTGCCAAAACAGCCAGTGACAAGTCAGCATGAGGGCTTGTGTTGTTTTGTTCTTTTATTTTTTTATTTTTATTTTTTAAAGATTGATAGTGATATCAAAAAGTTATTAAGTATTTAGAGCTTGCTGATTCAATTTTTCGAGAGATTGAAAGAGAAAGAAAAAGGCTTATTCTTTTATTCTTTCTCTGATATTTGTGAGACAACTACCCCAGGAAGGGCAGTTGCATCAGATCATCAAGAAAATGAAAAACAAGAAAAAAAAATGCACAAACTCACCAACTGCCTTTCTCCTTAATTCCCTTTCAGTGACTCCCCAGCTGAAAATTTAGGAAGTAAATTGAAAAGGTAAAATCTAGCTTAATGAGCTTTAGAATTAAGGCAACATGGTAAAGAAAACAGCAACTAATCCAATTTACAGAAAAAAAGGAGGATCAAAAGGGAAAAGAAAAAGAAATCTCCAAAATAATCTTTAAAACTGGATATAGTTTTATGCTGCAAAACTAAGGTCCGTATTTTTATCTCACATTTTGACAGCTGCTTGCTGGAAGAATTGTTACTGTGGCTTTATTTTCACTTTTATTTTTGAGACTCATGAAAGAACAGATAGTTGGGGAAGTTGTGATTTTTGTGACAAAACTAACATGTTTCTCTTTATATCAATAGTAATTAAATAAACCGATATCTAGCTTAAATTATTGTTTGATCATTTTTCTTCCTCTGTGATTGTACAGATATTTCCCAGCACAGGTGGGTTGCTACCATTTTCTGAAATCAGATAGAAGTGATTGATTTTATTAAAACAGAAAAACCAATACACAAACCTATAACAGACAAAAACCCTGGGTTCATGTGATGTAAGGTAATTTATCTGTGTAATGTAATCTCCAAGTGAGGGTTTACAGTCAGTTTGTTCAAGGACCGGTAAATTACTTTAAGAACTTGAAGTCTCTAGAAGACTTTTTATCACATTTTTCACTCTGTGCTGGATAAATTTTAAAGTCCACACACTCTTCTTCTTGATGCTAAGTGCAAAGTAAGGTGAGTGGCACCAAAATGTAACCAGTCAGAAAGAGTTTTTTTAATATGAGCTATTAAATTTTCACCTGCCATATCGAAGACTGGGTGAGTGACAAAGTGTGGAGTTAGTGATAACTGTGGGACTTTGTTTCAGAGAATTTGGGAAAAATTATTAAGTGTTTTTGTTATTAACATTTTTTTTTTCTAGATGTTTTTTTTATGCTAGTCTTAAAACTATAAGTGGTCTTGGTTATTTTCATAAGTTCAGGTAAACAAAGATTTAGCAGTTCACTGCTATATTCGGGCAACGGAAATCTGTTTCAGGCAAGGAACAATTTTGCATTATTGAATTTCAGATAACCAAGATTTAACTGCATTTTTTTAGTTCTAAAGTAAATCAAAACAGGGAAAGGGGTCCTGCTATGGAGAAATCTAGTTAGGCCGTTTGGTATGCTTGATTTGTATGGTGCTCAAGAGATGAGGTGCTTGGTAGAAAATATACTTGAAAATAAAGCCACTGAATTGCTGCACTAACTTCTTAGTTGCCATATGGAAGATATGTCAGTAATTCATTGCATTTTCTCTAATTTGCTTTTTCTCTCCTGTGTCTATTTTGGGTGCCACTCTCACTGTTTGACTCTAGTTGTGACTGTACAGTCAAACTACTGACAACCAGTTCTAGAATAATAACTGGGAAAGTGACTTCTAGATCTAAGTGAGCACAATGCATCATGATGAGCACAGGCAAAGTATGTTACATGCTTAAGAAGGTGAATCATGTTAACTAGATCTACCAAAAAGGGGTCTCTACCTTACTCTTAACTGCCTGGTAAGAATAGGTATGTTGTGGTTTTGTGTCTCCAGAGCCCCTCTACAAATACAAATGTCATGAGCTAATAAGAAGTAAAGTCCTCTCTTGCTAATTGCTTTAACATTTCTGGAGCTTTAAATCAGATTGAAAACAATGTGGTACTGTGGAAAGAAAAAAAAAGTTCATCTAACTCTAACGGAAGAAATATGCATACAAAGTGAGATTTTCTGTACCATATAACATATGTTCTGGACATAACTCATACGTGTTATACATTAATTTTAATTTGGAGAGACTTTCAAAAGAAGAAAGAGTAAAAAGGGAAAATGGCAAATGTTTTCCTTTCCTTCAGCTCTTAAAGTATTCCTTAAATGCAATTTAGTGCAGAGTATCCATCATTGTTCAGAACAGAGTATAAAACAGCTTCTTGGCTCTTTTTGCTGTACTATAACTTATCTTTGCCAGGAATTGTCACCCCCATAACATCTTAAAGTTTTCCCTTGGCTACATTCTCATGAACAGTAGCCAGGGAAAATGATTTACTGTGTCTGCAGAGGCAACACCAGAGGAAGAAGTCTCTGTTACAGCAATGCTGTGACGAGTGTGACATGCTGATTTTGCAGCGTGTTTTGCCAGCACGAAGCACCTACTCTCCAGAGCCCAGTTTGCTGGTGGAGTGGCTGCAGCACTACAAATATTGTTCAGGAGTCTAGGGACAGTAATGCTGTTGAAAGAGCCTTCGACGTGCACTGAATGTGCTTTTGTGGATCCTGATCTGCTTTTCATAGTACTGTAGAAGTATGACTGTGTCTGGGGTATTGCTTATGAGTTCATTTAATAGCCATGACATTTATTTTCATCAGCTTTATTCTATGACCAGTGTCCTTGGGGTTGTCAAAGCCCTGAGGGACCCCTCCTCTTGGGCTTTCCTCCACCCCAACCAAGGCCCAGGACCCCATATAGATTGAAGTTTCAGAGTTTGCTTAGTTGCCTTTCCCATTTGGCATGGACAACAGATTTGTGCCTTTATTACTTGTCTGGTACTTTATTTCTGGATGAAAATTTCCTACTCTGTGATTTGTGATCTACTTGCATCTAGAGACTTCTGCGACCTGAGGTCAATTTCCATCTGGTGTGTTGTTGGTATGCCACAGTCTTTGCATCTAGAATGGACAATGAGCTGTAGAAATGCCCCAACCTGTTTCAAAGACTGAAGTAGGGAGAATTCCTTAAAGAAAAATCCAACCATCAGTAAGAAACTTAAATCATTATCCTAACATCAGTTCATGAGCTTTTTCAGCAATTAGAAATTGTCTTTCCCAAGTAAAGTATCTTTTGTTTGTTATTTTTCATAGAATATGTTTTCCCAGATTACTGTTTTCTATATTCCTGATCTTGATTTATTGTTTGGATAAAAAAAGAGCACTTCAAAAGATTTTCAAGGTCTGACAACAATTTAGTCTGCAATTATGCAAAAAACAAAGAACCATCTGGATTATTCGTGTGAGAGCATAATTATGACCAACTAGTAACAAGTTTGGGTTGATGTCCATAAACTTAAACTTGATATCATTACCTATGAATTTTGGACTTTGCCAATATTATAGGAGACAAAATTGTAGGCCCATTGTTTCTCATTCCATATATGAAATGCTCATTTACATAATTAAAATGACTGACCAGAAAGAACAAGCTGGTTAAGTATTGCTCTTTGCAAGTTTGAAGAAGGTAGAAAGCTTGTCTCAGCATAGAGTTCAACACATTCCTAATTCTTTTAACAAAAATATTTACAGGCAACATCATAAACTCAAAACAACAAAAAGGTTTCAATTTATTTTAATATGGGAAACAGAAGCAAAAGAAAGAAGGCAGGAGTGTGCTGACCTTTGAATATCAGCCTTTTCCTGACAGAAAATGGAGCCAGTGTAGGGCTCCAAGTGATAAAGCAGCAAGGATTACCCCAAATTCTTTTGAGGAATATTATTCTGCATTTGAATTAAGGATCAATTCCCAGGTTAGGAAGCAGAAGAAATTGGTACAGAAACAGCTATTAGCAGCTACATGAGGCTGAACTGTCTCCAGTACAGCTCAGGAACACTGAACCTGGTGTTCTTCATGGAGGAGCTTGAAATGAGAAAAGAAACCTTCAGAAGTAACAAATAAACAAACAACAACAAGTAGTAACAAACTAATGGATCAGTCATGAAAATAAGGACTCTCTCTTTCTCTCTCTTTTTCTTTTTTAATCAATCAAAAATTCTGAGTTCAGCAGGTTTACATTTAATTTTCCTCCCAAAAGGGAATTGTGATTGGAGTTCTAAATTACCTTCTCCATTTCTAGTTGAATTTTCATGTCTACTTGTCGTGGTTCCGCTCGAGTGGGCAGCCGAGCTCCACCACAGCCGCTCTCTCACTCCCCCTCCTCAAAGAGGAATGGGGAGAAAATATGTGAAAAGGGCTCAAGGATTGAGATAAGGACGAGAAAATCACGCAATAATTATTGTAACGGGCAAAACAGACTCGGCATAAGGAGATAGTAAGATTTATTGCCTACAACTAACAAGCGAGAGAAGTGAGAAAACAAAGAAAAAAAAAACCAAAAGCACCTTCCCCCCCCATCCACCCTCTTCCACCTCCTCCCCCCGAGCGGCGCAGGGGAACGGGGAATGGGGGTTATGGTCAGTCTACAGCACTTCTTCTCTGCCGCTCCTTCTCGGTCACTCTCGTCCCCTGTGCTGTGGGGTCCCACCCACGGGATGCAGTCCTTGATGAACTGATCCGGCGTGGGCTTCCCACAGGCAGCAGCTCTTCCAGAACTGCTCCAGATATGGGTCCGTACCACGGGGTCCATCCCTCAGGAGAAAACTGCTCCAACCTGGCTCCCCTACGGGCAGCAGCTCCTGCCAGATCACCTGCTCCTGCGTGGGCTCCTCTCCACGGGCTACAGGTCCGGCCCGGAATCTGCTCCGGCAGGGGTCTTCCACAGGCGGCAGCCTCCGTCGGTGCAGGGCCACCTGCTCCACCGTGGTCTCCTCCACGGGCTGCAGCATGGAACCCTGCTCCACCGTGGTACTCCATGGGCTGCAGGGGGACATCCTGCTTCACCATGGTCCTCACCACAGGCCACAGGGGACTTCTGCTCCGGCGCCTGGAGCACCTCTCCCCCTCCTTCTACCCTGACCTTGGTGCAAGGCTGTTCTCTCGCTCCACTGACTCTCCCGGCTGCTGTGTGGCGCAGCGTTTTTTCCCTGTCTTAAATATGCTCTCACAGAGGCGAAAAACAACATCGCTTATTGGCTCGGATCTGGAAAACAATGGGGCCCTTCCCAAACATGGGGCAGCTTCTAGATCTTTCTCACAGAAACCACCCCTATGGCTCCCTGCTACCAAAACCTTGCCACGTAAACCCACTACATTCCACCCCTCGCCTCTGTTAAAAGCATATTTAAGACTACTCACAACATACTCTTACTTTACAATTATCACAACAACCTTCACAAACTTCACTTACATCAAAAAGAAAAAGAATTCACCACACCAAAATAAACATAACATCATCACAGCACCGACAAGGTGGACATTTTACACACACACACCACCCCTCGTCCCTTCACCACACTAACATATCACAGTTACTGCTTTCTTAAATTCTGCACAACTTGTACATTCCTAACAATCATCCTGCACATATTTTTGCCCGTTACTTCTACTAACTATCATCCTTATCTCAAATTCCTCGAGCCCCACGTTGGGCGCCAAAAAAGACTGTCGTGGTTCCGCTCGAGTGGGCAGCCGAGCTCCACCACAGCCGCTCTCTCACTCCCCCTCCTCAAAGAGGAATGGGGAGAAAATATGTGAAAAGGGCTCAAGGATTGAGATAAGGACGAGAAAATCACGCAATAATTATTGTAACGGGCAAAACAGACTCGGCATAAGGAGATAGTAAGATTTATTGCCTACAACTAACAAGCGAGAGAAGTGAGAAAACAAAGAAAAAAAAAACCAAAAGCACCTTCCCCCCCCATCCACCCTCTTCCACCTCCTCCCCCCGAGCGGCGCAGGGGAACGGGGAATGGGGGTTATGGTCAGTCTACAGCACTTCTTCTCTGCCGCTCCTTCTCGGTCACTCTCGTCCCCTGTGCTGTGGGGTCCCACCCACGGGATGCAGTCCTTGATGAACTGATCCGGCGTGGGCTTCCCACAGGCAGCAGCTCTTCCAGAACTGCTCCAGATATGGGTCCGTACCACGGGGTCCATCCCTCAGGAGAAAACTGCTCCAACCTGGCTCCCCTACGGGCAGCAGCTCCTGCCAGATCACCTGCTCCTGCGTGGGCTCCTCTCCACGGGCTACAGGTCCGGCCCGGAATCTGCTCCGGCAGGGGTCTTCCACAGGCGGCAGCCTCCGTCGGTGCAGGGCCACCTGCTCCACCGTGGTCTCCTCCACGGGCTGCAGCATGGAACCCTGCTCCACCGTGGTACTCCATGGGCTGCAGGGGGACATCCTGCTTCACCATGGTCCTCACCACAGGCCACAGGGGACTTCTGCTCCGGCGCCTGGAGCACCTCTCCCCCTCCTTCTACCCTGACCTTGGTGCAAGGCTGTTCTCTCGCTCCACTGACTCTCCCGGCTGCTGTGTGGCGCAGCGTTTTTTCCCTGTCTTAAATATGCTCTCACAGAGGCGAAAAACAACATCGCTTATTGGCTCGGATCTGGAAAACAATGGGGCCCTTCCCAAACATGGGGCAGCTTCTAGATCTTTCTCACAGAAACCACCCCTATGGCTCCCTGCTACCAAAACCTTGCCACGTAAACCCACTACACTACTTAAATACCTTTTTCCCTCAGTTGTCAAGAATATATTAGCCATAAGACAATCATGCAAAGACCTTTAAAATATGTTTTTGACAAGTTATTCTTGTCTGTTTGATAAAAATGGAAGCATAATTATGGATTATATTTATTGCACGCTGTACAAGCTAAATGCACTTTGAAGGTGATTTTGCCTCTAATGTCCCTTAAAATGTGCAGTTTTATATCAGACATATACAGCTGGTTAGATTTCCAAAGAATGCTAGTTCTTGTAAAATTTTCACCAATGTCGGTATCTTACTCTGGGTTTTTGTTCTGTGGGTAAAAAGATTGCAAAGCCTAAAATGTAGGGGCTTGTCAAGCTAATTAAATCAGATACGTGAAATATCTTGAGACAATGACTATGGTCCTGGCAGAAAAGAAACACGGTGGAATATGGTTGCTTCTCCTAGTTTGCTGCTTAAAAGTATTGAGTTGGCAGGTGGAAAACCTGGCTTCTACACTGTCAGTATTAGTTCTGTCTTTATACCTTCCTGTGGAAGAACCAACAGCCTCCCTTCTGGAAAGCAGGGCCAGCTGCTCCCCGTTCCTTCTTTCTAACTCAGTAACTGTCAAGTTCACTGCACAGCAGTAGGCTTTTAGCTGGCGGAAGAAGAGCATGACTTACCAGAATAGAAATGGTACTCTTTGGTAAAGTGAGAATTGTAAATCAGACTCTCCTCAAGCTGATGAAAAGGTTCATATAATCAGATTGCCAATATCCATTGTTGATATCCATTAACTATTCCATAAAACTGGGAAAAGTTTTGTTTGATTTTATGGGAAGAAGCACATGAGGACTTACCTCAAGAGAATGCCGGACTGTGAGTCCCAAGGTGTCTCCTGTGTAGCCAAATCCTAGAGAAATTCTGACATACGTTCTTAGTGACACAGCTGTATGCATAGATTTCTTTATTGTTTTCTTCCTCTGGGTGAGTGCTTCCTCTGCTTTTTGATGTTGTCAGTCCTACTCTGGGATACCCGTCTCTCTCTACAAGCAAAACCTGAACAGGAGGTTGCCCTGGTATGGCTATTCTGTATGGTGTGAAAGCTAGCACAGCAGGAACTAACCCATATATGTTGGTATGATAATCACTGTTGGATCCAGCTGAAAATAGCATTTTTTAATATACATACATTTCAAATGAAAGTGGCTGACACTTCTTGTAAACCCATTTTTCTCATCTGTATCAGTTTATCAGTTACAACATACTACCTGTGCACTCATTTTGTTGTTGTTGGTTTTCTGTGTGTTTTTTTTTTTTTTTTTTTAGCCAAAGTCTGGAAGAACTGAGAAGAAAATGCATAACAAAGTCTAAGGGTATATCACTTCTTTGACTTCCATTAGGCATATCCTGAGTTAGGAATAGCAATGAGCTGAGGTAATGGGTTGCACTTAACCCTCAGTGAAGATTTCTCATGGTAAGCCAGAACTTCAAGTGGTTATAATGAAAATATACGCTCTATATCATTAGATAAGTAATGCCTTTCAGGCAGTAGCAAAGTTCCGTGAGATCTCTTAAAATATTTAAGTTGTTTAAATGAATATGCCTTGTCAGTAGTATAACCTACAATATAATTGCCAGGATCATTAAGGCTTTACTGAAGAAATGTGATTCACAGTGTCAGAACAGTAGACCTAAATGTGGCAAAAAATGTAACAAAGAGATAGACATAGTCAAGTGTCTTACCGAGGAAAAAACAAGCAAAGTCAGTAAAGCAGTTTATTTTTTTTTCTGCAAAGTAGGGGTGTTGGACACAAAGGGGAAAATACAGCTTTCAAGGTCATGGTGATCCATACTGAACGGAGCTGAGTCCTTTATTCACTTGTCTTTTTTTTCCAACCTCAAATATGGAAGCAGAATGAAGCCAAAATTAAGGAATGAGGTCATTCTGAGACTTGCACTTTTGGTGTCTTGCCTGCCGTTAAATGTCAATAAGTACTGGTAAAAAGATTCCTTTTAAAGTGCAATGGCAGAAAAATGCATAATGGAAAAAGTCTGTATAGCAAAGAACCTAGCAGGAGGAAATAATTTCCATTAAATTGTCTGAAGAACAAAAATGAAGAGCAGGCAGCTGTTAAATGTTTTCACACAGTGGGTTAAATAGCACATATATTCATCTTGTTTGTGGATGTAATATGTTTACTGGATACTCTCTCTAATCACTTAAAGATTTTATTACAGAAACACACTTACATCCTTAATCAATCAACATAAATAAGTTACATACATTTCTAAATCTATGAACTGAAGACTTGTGTTGTTTTTGTTTGAGGCAAAATAACTAAAACATTTTTAAATTAATAATTATATTTTCAATGTTGGCTTTTTTTTTTTTTTCCTTAATAAAATAAGCATTTCAAATTTCAGTCCATGTTTAAAAATTGGCAGATTTCACCAGGCAGACTGAACGGCTCCACTTCAAACAATATAATGAAAAAAATATTAAAATAATATCATATTTAAGAGCAGTACTTAGCATACAGTTTGCCATTGTAGAGATTTTCTCTGTACTCTGTGGACTTCAACAAGGCTCTCTTGGTAATCAGACCAAAGTGTGTGAGGGTCTGTAATGCTGAAGAAAGTAACAAAGTCAAGACTAGTATTATTCCTGCATCTTGGAGCACGACCAAGACTAGTGTTATTCCTGCATCTTGGAGCTAATTCTTCCTTCTGGCATGTTAAGATGTTTCATACATGAAAGGTTATTTCTAAACAACAATTTGATCCTGTCATGCTAAGCAAATAATTCCAGTGTAGTCACAGCATAATCTCCCTCTTGTCCAACAGCACATGGGAAGAGCCAAATTCAGGAACTTAGACCCCTTCCAACCCAGCCTGCCCTGATCCCATCTATGATCCAAAAGTCAGGCAGAAATTCACAGCTAAGTGTCAGAAGTAAGTAGCACAGCTCAGAATCTCGGGTCTCCGTCTGAAGACTCCTGGATCTCAAATTAATATGGGTGTTTGTTCTTAATGTGGTTTGGTCAAAGCCCTTAACCAAATGCCACTGAAGAAAGGATGCCATTTGCAGATGTACTCCTGCTGCTCTAAGGGAGAGCAGAGAGGAGTGTCAGAATTCAGAGTCTAGTTTAGACTTTAATACATGCAGAAATATTCTTCTCTTGGTTAGAGGAATAAGATATGAGCTATTCTGAAAGCAGCAAACTCTTTACAACAAGAGAAATATGGATCAAAGCCCACATGAAATGCTATAGAAACCACAATATTTTGTATTAGCTTTTCTTGCTCGGAGACTAAAATACTAAAAAAAGTACTCAAATAATCTTAATCCATTTTAACCTGGCTGAATATGAGAGGGCATTTCTTTACTGTGAGGGTGACAAAGCACTGGAACAGGTTGCCCAGAGAGGTTGTGGAGTCGCCTTCTCTGGAGATATTCAAAACCCGCCTGGATGCCATCCTGCACAATGTGCTCCAGGTGATCCTTCTCGGCAGGGGGGTTGGATTAGATCATCTGCAGAGGTCCCTGCCAACCTCAGCCATTCTGTGATTTTTGACCAAGAGTTGACCTTTTATAGGCGTTTGAAGGTAGTACATACGTGGTAAAATAACGGGCTTGTTAGGAGACAAGGTGTAAGCAATGATCAGTGACCCCTTACCCCTTGCAGCTGGTGACAGACTTCATTTCACCTCCACCTTCATAGCTCATATAGCATATTAAATATATTTATATATTCCCCAGGAATATAACAAGCCAATATACTGAAAGCCTGACATTGCTTTTTCTTTTCTAGTCTCTGAGAAGCAGTGTCTACTGCCTGAGTTGCTGTCTGGTGTTTTTTTTCTTATTCATACTATGCTGTCCTGTGCACTGAAATTGCTCATTCTCTGTGCCATGTTAGAATACAATCACACACCATACTATATTGCATGTACCTAAAGAAAAAGAAATTAGGGTGGTATGTGGTCACTACCAGATAAATTCTGGTATTTTCTACTTTTTGGAGTATATGGCTTTGCAATATTATATTCTCCTAATGATTTTCAGACTTCTTGTTTGTGAGGTTTATATGTCCAAATGATTTTTCAGTTACCCTAATTTTGCACTGACTTCAGAAGTTTGGCTTCTAAGCCATATTATTGGTACTAAGAGCCAGGTACAACACAGCACCCTAGTTCCACCCGCACATACTGAAATAATCAGTGTGGATCTACCTCTACACCATGAAATTTCAGGGATTTGGGTGGAAAATACTGTACTTGTGCAACTTTATTCAAGATTGCCAAATCTAGCTGAATTATTTCACTGCTGGCTCACCATTTTGCTACACAAACTGCATTGTAGCAGATTGGAAGATGCAGAAAGGCTCAGCTGTTTTAAAAAACTTTGCTGATGTATGACTTGTGTGAGGCGCAGTGAGGTTAGTGAGTTCATTTCTACATGTAAGCAAGTGCTCAGCCTATAAACCCATTCCTGGGCTCCTTTACAATGTTGAGACTAGCAGTCCTGTAGCCAGAAATGTTTCTCATTCCAAAACCTAATTTTTAGAATTTGGGATAGATAGCTAGACCATTCACATATGTGTAGGGAGTATTCACTATCCAGGAAGATCCTAATTTCTCAGACAGACTGAAATTGCAGGAAATAGCCAAGGAAGTAGGTACGTCTCTGGGATGTAAGCAGAAAGGAATTGTTGAACTTACCTAGACCTTTCACTGCTCTTAATGGCAACTGAGATTTTTGTCAGTGTGGATAGAATTAACTTGCCTATGCAAAGGAATGTAATGTCATTTTGGATGCTCTGTGGTACCCTGTTATATCTCAAACTGTTATTGTGGGAAAGACCTCCATATGTCCTATAGCATATATGCCAGCCACACACAGATCTCTTGAATGTCTTAACACAATTTAAATGAGACTGGATGCCTATTCACTTTAGGCAAGTGAATCCCAGCCAATATAGTATTTTGCTTGTTTCCTTGCATTAAATCAAAACTTTGGCATTAATGATTTTTTCTTTTAGAAGACTAACTCAGGATGTACAGATGTCTGGCATTTATTTCTAGCCCATTGTGGGAACCTTTGAAAATGCTTTCATTGTGCAGCCAGATTTTCTGCTGACTAACCTGGCTGGATACAAATGCAAAAAATCAGCATCTCCCTCTGTTGTAGAGGGCTAAATATTCTTTCCTACTGGATAATCCCATCGCTATCCTAACAACTAATAAGTTTAACTCAAGAATGCATTTAAAGGAAACAGTGTACACGAAAATGTACTTGACTAGTTCTTTGATGCCAGGTTCATATAGGAATGGTGTTTCTTTGAAAAAGAGAGAAGAAAATAAAAATGCTGATGGCAGTATTTCTAACAAACATGAGGACTGGAAAGATTATATTGTCTCTTGGATGGAATTCACGAACATTTTTCTATGAAATGTGAACTTCCATAGAATAATTTGCTAACTTGTTACTTTCTCTCAAATATAGCCATGGAAATACTTACTTTTGATTTACTAGTCTAATTTGTGACCATGCAACTGCTACTATCAGCTGTATTTATGTTAACTCTAATACATCACACAGAAACTTATAAATGTCAGTGGTGCAGCTTCTTGTAACAGAAGTTTTTACTGATGAAAGACCACGGGCTAATAACACAGCCCAGCATTTGCTGTTATTTGTCTAAGGGAGAATTGTAAGCATGGAGGTTACTGAGATCAACTAATTCACATAGCTAATTAAAGTAGTTAGAAATTCAAAGTTCATTGTAAAAATGTCATTTTCCCCACTACTTTTTCAATTTCTCACCAGCATATTTCACCATCTACTAAGAGGCTTTTGAGATAAAGTTTAGAAAGTGTTTTAATAGTGTTTACAATTCAACTGATCTGTTTTAATATCCCCTTTTGAAGCTATTCAAATAAACATTATAAATATGTTTGTTATTAACATATGGTGCTGATACAAGGAGAAGACTTAATTTACTGTGTTATTTATGCAGAAGAATATCCTAATGATTCCCAGGCTAAGATGAAAAGTTGTTGAGGCACCATCCATGTATTAGATAATGTCTTGGCACTTTCCCTATTATACTGTTATAAATAAATATAATGATTAAAACAGGGTGGTGTCTGGTGCATTAAGATGCACTTGGTCTGTCCTTGTTTCCAGGACAGATCCACCCCCTACTGGCAAGAGGATTTTTCACAACGATCTGAAAGAGAAATAGAGCCCACAAGCAGTGCAGGGGTTGATTCAAAGCCTGTTGAAACTAATTGATGTGTTTTAATCAAGCTGACAGGTCCCTGTGGACGTGCACAGGTGACATATAAAGGAAAGGTAGCAAGGGGCCTATCCTGCCATTAGACAAATAAATGAGAGTGCTCTGGGGACATCTTATTTCAGAGAAAAAAATCAATCTTTTCTCTCATATTGTTTTTACCTGCAGAACACTTCCATTATTTTCTCTCTTACTGTTGTCCTCTTTTTTTTTTTTTTTTTTTTTTTTACCTTTCTGTGCATCTGTGCAAGATATGTCTCATCTCTCCATCTTGTTGCCTTTCAGAAAAGCTGAAATAAGCAGGTTCAAACTGATTGTGGAAATGAATTTTCATTATAGCTTGTAGCAATCCACCATAAACATTAAACATGTGAAACAGAAGAAAAATTTTCATTATGGTGTTTTGGTAAAGACAGGGCAAATGAGCAGGTAACTCTGTGTGATAGGTTCTGGTGTCAAATGCCCCCTGTAACTGCTTGCGCAAATACTTGGACCCTGTGGTAGACACATGTAGAGGTAAACATCAATGAAAGACTTCCTTGATATTTGGAAATTAGCTGATATGCAGAGACATTTACTCCAAATCATAAGAACTGTTTTACATACTTTATGCTATTCAGGCTGTTTGACCCATATTCTGGTTGCATCAGGTGAGCACACACTAAAGTGACTATTTCATGGTCTCCATCCCCAGACTGCCAGACTGTGTTGGTCTTGCTGCCTTGCTTTCACACATGAACACCTCGTGGGGCCTTCCTGGCCAGTCAACATGCTGCTGGGGGAACTGGGCCCAACAGAGTCACCTTGTGCTTCTTGCAAGATGGAGTCACTGGCCAGGATGGTGTTAGGCCCTTGGATATGGGCAAATGAGGTCATGATATTAAGGACCATTTGTTCCTCCTGGGTAGATGCCCTGGTTTGGGTTGGGATAGAGTTAATTTTCTTCATAGTAGCCTGAATGGTGCTGTGTTTTGGATTTGTGATGAGTTGAAAACACACCGATCTTTTATTGTTGCTGAGCAGGGCTTACACAGAGCCAAGGACTTTTCTGCTTCTTGTGCTGCCCTGCCGGTGAGGAGGCCAGAGGTGCACAAGGAGCTGGAAGTGGACACAGCTGGGACAGCTGGCCCAGACAGACCCAGAACTCATGGGTTGAGATTAAGACACTTGACTAGGTAAAGCAAAAGCTGTACATGCAAACTAAGCAAAACAAGAAATTCATTCACTGTTTCCCACTGGCAGGCAGATGTTCGTCCATTTCCAGGAAAGTGGGGCTCATCATGCATAACTGTTTCTTGGGAAGACAAATCCCATCGCTTCAAACATCTCCCCGTCCTCTTTCTTTCTCCCAGTTTTATTGCTGAGCATGACATCACATGAGCGCTGCTCGGCAACAACTGAGCATTGGTGTGTTATCAACACTATTTTCATTGTAAATCCAAAACACAGCATTGTACCAGACGCTATGAAGAAAATGACTCTGTCCCAGCCAAAACCAGGACAGCAGAGAGGACATTCATACTACTGAGAGGAAAGCAGTGTGCTCTGGAGAAGGGGGAGGGGCAGACAGGTGCTGTCAGTATTACCAAACCCATGCCCTGTGTAGGCTCACAGCTGCACAGATAGGAAGCATTTCCCCAAGCATGAAGATGTGTGATATTTTTTATGTGAAGATATGTTGCTGCTTGGTCAAAGATTCATTTAATCAGGCCAGAAAGCAACAAGAGTTGAGCTGGGACAATACACTTTTTCAATGAGCTCGTAATCACAGCACAGTTTCCAGGACCAGAGTAAGTATTTTGGCTGTCTTTATGTGCTGAAGCCTGTGCTCTGGTGGCTTTATTATTGCAACCAATGTTCATCTGCATAATTCACAAAAGCATGTTAGCATATCATATTAGCCCACCTACCTGATGCTTTAAAAACATTTCCAAAATTATCTAAATCACCAAGGATCTTTTACATCAAAATTTTGAATTTTGTGCTATCGTTTGGAAGACCAACAGAGTGCTGTTACAGGTCTGAATTAGGGACTCATCTAAGGATGCACAAATCTGTGTTAGTTTTGGCAATTTAATTAAAATCATCCAAATTTTTTCATACTGCTTAAATAAACCCCTCTTTTTCTTGTCAAATTCTTTTTAGACAAAGCCTGTTTGTTTACAGGTAGATTTGGTTGGAATAAAAAAATCTCTTCTTGATGAAGGATGTCTGTTTTAGTAAAGCATAAACATTTTGGGAAGATGTATGACTCTCAACAAAATTTGTCACAGATTATTTTTTTTTTTAAGTGCAGAATGATCTAATTATTTTTCACCAGAAATAAAATAGCATTTTTGTCACAGCTACATATTGTTATACTGTCTAAAAATTCTTTAGTCTGTTCTAAAGTAAAAAGTAATCTAACACAATACCCTGAAAAGTATAAGAAAACAAGTTTATTATCTAAAGAATCTTCTAAATAGTTATGTCATTTTATTTAAAATAATAAAACATTGAACTCCATGTTCAGAGGAGGATTAAAACAAACAGGAAAGAAAAAGCTGAAAAATCATGAAAAGGCATGTGGCAATAATTCTCTAATGTATTTATTCTTAGTATTATTTTCTGATAATATTTCTAAGGTTAGGAGTTTGTCTGCAGTTGGCTAGGGAAATGCACAGACTCGGAAACACATTACATGTATGTTAGCTGCCTATATGTTATATAACTAGTTTTAAAATAGTCATTTCCACAGTCAACAGAGAGGGACATAGAGTGAGAAATTATGAGTTGGACAACTCCAGTGGAGTACTGGGAGAGACTAAACAACCAGCTTAAATTAGGTCTCATAAGTGTTGAAAGGTAGATGAAATGAATTCACCTGTCCTAATGTGAGTCTCACTCCAATGATCACTGGATATACTCAATGAGCATGCTTTGTCTTGGCTGGAAATTTATTTATTTATTTACAGCAAATGCACTGTTGTTAGAGAAGTAATTCCAAGAAGTACATCTCAATTCAAGTAAAACTATCCAAGGACAGAAAATTTTCGGTGCTAATGCCTCTGTGTTTCAACAGGAATTTAAAAATTGGTATGGGTACAGTTTTACACTGAAAAATATATTTCAGGTTTTTAGAGGATTATTATTTCATACTACTATCTAAGCCTATTTTTGGAAGAGTAAGGCCATATACCACTAGTATCTTCTTTTGAATTTCCTTCTTACTTATTAAATATGCAACTAGTCTAACAGATCTTACCAGCAGAATCAAGGCCTGAAAGTTTCTCCCCTTCTTTCATCACTGATTTAAATGAAAACAATGCTGATTGATGGCAAACAGTTTGCCTTTCCCTCAACACTTTATTGTTGTAACATCTAAGGAGAAAGGAAGGACAAAATTGATTTGTTTTTATGTAGGGGATAATGTCCACAGACTTTTTATGATGGAAATTCAGAACAGAATCTGCAGAAGTTATATTGGATAGCAGGGAATATTTAGGCCAACCAGTGTCCAGAAGACTCAAGAGAACAGCTGAGCCTTGCCTTGCTTACAGCCTTTTAATTTTCATTATCCCAAAGTAAGCTTCATTGTCATATATTCAACATCTTTAGGCAGCAGAAACTAACCTGCCCTCGTAAGTCCTTCTACATATTTCAGACCTACTTGCTACCAAAAAATACAGATATAAATTTATATGCAGAAATAATTGTTTTTTCTAACTACTTCCCTCCTATGCCATCACCACCTGAAGCTTTCAACCTAGCACCCCAAATTATGGCCCTTCATTTGTATCCAGCCTGATACACAAATCTTCTATTCCTTCATGAAGACCTTCACAACTCAAATACCTCCTCTTACTGAGATCCTTTAAAGATTTTTCTGACTCAGGAGAAAAATCTTTTTCCAGTTAAAAACACGTGGAAAAAGTTAACTGTAAAGTAAGATCCTCTGGAAAACAATTGCTAACCTTGGACTTGTTTGTTACAGACTATCTTCCCATATTATCCCAACATACAGATAGAAATATGAAAGTGCATAATTCATGTCTGGGGATTCAACTTATCTAGCTAACCTTAATCAGCTCAAAGGCTGAGGAATTTAATTTATCAGGCTGTGTTAAGCTTTCATTGTAGTGAATAGAGGCACTGGCACCTCCATGATGAGATTGTTGTTGTCCTAAAGAGGGGTCTGACATAAGTAGCATGAATTACCATTCAGAGGTGCCTCTTTTTGTTGACTATGAAGAGAACTCAAACCAAAAACAACAACAACAACAAACTAAGCTAGACAGTATAGACAGTAAGTTTTCAGACAGATTGAGTTAAGTAAAATAAATCATGGCAAATAAATGCTATGTAGCAATAGGTGGACATCAGAAACCATGTTTGAAATTAGAGTTCAGGTGAATCTGTACTTCCTCTATTTCAAGAATACAGCCATACTGAGGAACCTAGATGAGTTTTCTGTATGTGATCATACAGATGAAAGAAGCATTGTGTAAAGGAAACAGAACTTGAGTTCCTTACTTTGGCATGAACTTACTGTGGTTGTTGCAAGGGCAATATATAAAATTGCTCTTGCAGTTGCTCTGTGCTTTCAATGTAAACCCTTTTAAAATGCAAAGTTTAATTAGATTTTAGTTCTACTTTCAGAAATGTGTGTTAATTAAGGGCCTGGAGCAAAGCTGTATTTAAAAGTTTCATAAATCTTTCTGTAGTGTTGGGGTGATGATCTGCTCATCATCAGGTGTTTTGGCCTGTATGTTTCATGTAGAAACAATTTTCCATCACACAATTTCTGCTTCCACTTCCACCCCCTACTCCTCCCTTCCCACCCCTTTCCCACCCCTCCACTGCATACAAACTTTCACTTGATAAGGTGAACAGGTAGGCCAATACATTTATGTGGAAGACGTTTTACTGAAGTGCAGCTGATCACAATATCCTTTGATTAATTCCCTCCTACCTATTCCTGTAAACAGAGCACACAGAAATTTAATGTGCTATTATCCATATTATTTCACATTTTAAAATGTAGTATTTATTGAAGTTTTTTTCCCCTCCAGCTTGCTAGCAGATTTAAGATAATGTCTCTGCCAAAATCATATTACCTTTGTCCTTAAGCAAAAACATAAAAATTGAAATTAAGCTAATATAAGCCATCTTTTGACCTTTTGAGCTATGTGTGATTAGGTAAGTGCTATATTTTTTTTCACAGATAAAATTCTAGGGTGGTACTGTGATTCAACATCTAGAAGTAAAGTTCAATGGATAAGCATTTGCTAGATCACAGAGAAAGAGAGAGCTCTAGCAAGAACAAAGAAGCCTCGAATATGGAGATCTAAATCTGTGTTTCTTGGCTGTAACATTTGTGCATCTTCTGAGTATTTACTCTGGCTTCTTCAATTGGCTCTAACTTTGCTTTTGTTTCCTCTCTAAGGTATTCTCCAAAAATATTGGGAGGAGCATCGCAGATGACAAGTGGTAAAACTGGCGAGAAAATTTTCTAATTTAGATTTCCCTTGATTAAAACAAATAATATAAATACAGAATCATACCTGCATGAATTACATAATATGCCATCAAAATTCTACTTGTGTTCCTACGGAAATAACACTAACTTATCCATAAACACACTACCCTTACCTGCAAACCTAACCCTAATCCTAACCGCAAAACGACAACCAACCCTAACCCTAAAGAGAAACTGAACCTCAGTGCTAACAATAATAACACTGACCACAAACCCAACCCTAAGCCTAACTGAACCCTAAATGGAAACCAAACCCTATCCCTGACACTAAGCCCACCCCCAAGCCTAACACTAACTGTAACTAACCCTAACCCTAACCCTTACCCTGAACCTAACCCTGACCCTGACCCTAACCCTAACTTGAAACTTAATCCCACAGCTAACCCAAACCCTAAACCTAAGTCTAACCCTAACTGTAACTAAACCTAAGCTCTAACCCTAACCCGAATCCCAACCCCAGTCCTAACGCTAATTCTAACTGTAACCCTAATCCTAGCCCTAACTCTAAATTTAAACCCAACCCTAACCCCATCCCTAACCCTAACCATAACCCTAATCCAAACCCAACCCTATCCCTATACCTAAACCACCCCCAAGACTAACCGTAAACGTAACTAAACCTAACTCTAACCCTAACCTAAATCCCAACCCTAACCCTAACCCTAACCATATACATAAACCTCACGCCACCCCCAACCCTAAACATAACCCAAACTGTAGCCAGCCCTAATTCACACAGTAACCACAACCCAAACAGAAAGCCCAGCCCCAACCCTAACCCTAACCCAATGATACCCTAACAATAAACAAACAGCCAAGCTTAAACCTAAACCTAACCATAACCTTAACACTAACCTAACTCGAATCCTAACCCTAACTCAAACCAAACATATCCTTAACCCTAATCTCACCCACACCACTAACCCTAACCATAATTAAACCTAACTCTAAAATTAACCCAAACCCCAACCCTAGTGATAATGCTAACTCTAACCCTAACCCATACCCTAACCCTAAACCCCAACCCTAACCCTAACATTAATGCTAAACCAATCCTACCCCTAACACGAACCCCATTCCCACCACTAACCATAACCATAACTAAATCTAACTCCAGCCCTAACTCTAACCCTAACCCTAACCCCAACCCTAAATATAACCCAAACTGTAACTAGCCCTAACTCATACAGTAACCACAACCCAAACCGAAAGCCCAGCTCCAACCCTAACCCTAACTCAAACCCGAACCCTAACCCTAACACAGCATTAACCCTAACCCTATACCTAAATCTAACCCCATCCCAACCCTAAGCAAAACCCAAACTCTAACTAGCCCTAACTCACACAGTAACCACAACCCAAACCGAAACCGCAGCCTCAACTCTAACCCTCACCCTAACCCTCACCCTAACCCTAATGCAGCACTAACCCTAACCCTAACTCTAACCCTAACCCTAGCCCTAACGCTAACTCTAACCCAAACCTAACCCATGCCCTAACCCTGAACTTAACCCCAACGTTAACTCTAACCCTAACCCTAAATCTAACCCTAACCCTAACCCCACCCACAACCCTAAACATAACCCAAACTTTAATGAGCCCTAACTCACACAGTAACCACAACCCAAAACGAAACTGCAGCACCAACCCTAACCCTAATACTAACCCTAGCCCTAACCCCAACCTTAAAACCAACCCTAACCCTAACACTTGCCCCAACCCTAACCGTAACCCTAACCCTAACCTCAACCTTACCCCTAACCTTAACCCTTCCAACCCAAGCCTTTCTATGATTCTATGATCTTATGAGGATCTATGATCCTTGAGGCTTTAACTAGAAAGGATATGATCAAGGTAGGGAAGATATATCACTTTCATCTGAGTATGATGAATAAATTAGAAACATCTCACCGAGGTGTTATTCGGTACATTTCAAATTACACAGATAACAAACTTTTTTCTTGAATACACAGTCATAAGTAAGCCTGAAATGGCACAGCCATGAACTACATTATATTATATTACTTAATATAATAAAATATATATATATATATAAAGTAAGTTAAATTTTCCCTGGGAAGTGTTGAATTTGTCATCCATGTGGAACTTGGATATATTAAATGAAACTTTGGATCAATATCTCAATGTTTTGGTGTTGTCTGTGAACTTTAAAAAAATAAAAAATAAAAAAGAAAAAAAAAAAAGAAATCTTGGTGTTGCTTTTGAGATAATTCCAGTACTCACCCACATTGGAGAAGCAAGCCTGCAATACACTGAGCAAACAGGACGGGTTATCCGTTACTGAGCGGGTAGGATTTCTATTGCTGCACCTGTGAAAGGGAGCATGTAGATACATACCTTTCTGTGGATGAGATCATCCCAACACTTTCACTCAACGTTGGCAAGAGCATAAGAAACACAATTCTAACCACATTAAAAATAAACCATGGGATCTGCTAACTTTCTATGTCCACCTGCATGTGAATTTATTAATTAACACCAAACTTAAAAAAAAATTCACTCCGTAAAACTGAAGATTTTGTTTTCAAAGGAACTTCTTAAGAAAATAATATGGACTTCAAAACAAAAATTAAAACTAAGTTCACTATAACAACATAAAAATAGTAAAACTGGAAAGTATTTCCTTAGCGCATTTGCTCTAACACTTATTAAAGGTATAAACTAAATCCAACAAAAACAGTTCACAGATGTGGAAATATGGTTAACCCGTGACTCAGTTTAAATTTTAAATGTTAAATAAAACAGTCAGCCTTCAGCAACTCTCTTTAATTCTATACATGCTTAAAAAAAAAAAAAAAAAAAAGAAAAAAAGAAAGAAAAAAAAAAGGAAGAAAGAAGAAGGAAGGGGAAGGGGAAAAGAGAAAAAAAGGAAAAGGACAAATATCCTTAAAATCTCCTTCAAGAGAACCCATGGCTGGAAGCTGAGAAGTGCCCCTGGTAGCAAGTGTTATAAAGAAAGCACAAATGAAAAAAAAAAAAAAAGACCTAAATGTTCATTGCTTTTTGTGCCTGTAAATATGCATGAGTTTCTCTATGTTCAGAATGGTGCCACACACAGAGAGCTGTAGGGAGATTTTCTTCCCCTATATGGACTTGTCAAATCATCAGAGAGGAGAGAAAAAGGTTGACAGCAAACTGCTATTCCCTCTCCTGCCTAAAAGACTGTGTGTGGGTAGCACACAGCTACAGCCTTAAGGTGGGAAGAGAGCAAAATATATGCTACCAGTTCCTGAGGATGATGGGTACTCTCTCATACTGTAGAGAACATAGAGATGGAGCAATAGAGATGATGCAAAGTCTCCACTAAACTACTATTTTTTGGGGTAAAAGTGCACAACTGTCATATATAAGGACTCAATTGGAAGACGTCAATTCTAGGTCCACATTTCTTCTGGAGTTTGTCCCTTGAAAATTAGTGTGAGAACAAGGAGACCAGCAGCCAGTTCTTCCATTGTTAAATGACCTATTTTGCAGAAAGATGGATTTTTTTTTTTTCTTCTGAGGGTATGAATTCTGTCATGGTCAAGCTGCCTTGGGTTTAGCTTTGAGAACACACACCTGTTGAAAAAGTCTAGATCTAAGAAGGACTACCAAAGAACAGCTAGTTCTTCCAGCAGTTTTTAATTTCCTGAATCACCAACTTAAGTCTATTCTTTCTGATTTTATCTACCAGAAAAAATAATAGTGTACATCTATTTAAAGTATTGGTAAAAACTGACAATTATAGCAGATACAGTAGGAAAAAACAGGTTATTAAAAAACAAAAAAAGACAAGAAGTTTCGGAATCATGAAGATTGGAGTCAAAAATGAAAATGGCATCTTAAAAGCTGTGCAGAAAAATGTCATTCACAGAGATGATATGAATGAAACTTATTTCTAAGGCTGACAGCTGTCATCTAGGTACAAGTTTTCTGTGCTTTAAGTTTTAGAGTGATTTTCAGGTAGCATTTTGACAAAGCATTCAGAAATCATTAACACTTGTTTTTTCATGGTCTATCCCAATTTTACAGATATACTTTCTTTCAAGATCAAGAGAAAAACAAACAAACAAACAAACAAACAAACAAACCACATTTATACTGAATTTCCATGGAGGCTGAGAGCAGTAATTGATTTAGTCCAGAAGTTATGGAGCAAGGACATATCAGGGACATATTGATCTTCACGCATCTGGTCATATGATAAAGGAGCTGTGCAAATCATCTTCTAACCAAGAATGCAGTGTTTCAGTTGGCCAGATTTTTCTGGCCAATAAAACTTCACATGTTTTGTTGAAGGCAGATTCTACTAAAATAACAATTGACAACACATACAAATATGTGCTTTCATGTAATCTCTGTTTTTATTACAATTATTCCCAAATTCTCTCAAAAACAAAACAAAATAAAACAAGAAAGTTTATTAAAAATGTAAGTTCATACCTCACTGGATGTATATTGATTTGGCTCAAATAGCAAAGTTGCCTCAGAATATGCCAGTAGAGAATCTAACCTGGTATGTGTAAACTAATAAAATCCTATTTCTACTTATGCTACTTTAATTTTGTTGAACTGTCAGGACTGCATCAAAAACAAACAAAAAAAAAATAAAGAAAACCTTGATCTAAAAAATAATGATTTTGATATATAAGATAAAATATGGGTAGACTCAACTTCATCCTTCCTAATTTAGGCATTTGGCATCTGAGACACTGCTTTCACCTATAGAGAAAAATATTCCAAACTAGAGGACAGCACTCGCTGAGGCGATCGGCTCCGGGGCAGAACATGTTCGAGGCGGGCAGGGCTTTTTTTTCGGCATCGAGGCCACTTGAGGGAGCCGAGGGAGCCGCCAGGGCCCTGCAGCCCTCTCAAGGACGGCTGACGGGGCACGGACGGAGCCAGAGGCTCCCCCCACTGTCTTGGGCTGCAGGGTGTGCCCGAGTCTCCTGTCGGTATCTGACAGCAGCAGTGGGGGTATGCCTGTGGGAGGTGTGCCCAGGTTGAAGAGGCGAAGAGGTTCCTCCTTTGGGAGGAGGCGAGCAGGCTCAGGAGCATAAGGGAATGAGAGAGAGAAACCGACTGGTGGAGGTGTACTTTACCCTCTCTGAGACAGACTCAGGAGCCTGCCACAGCACAGGTGCCTCCTGCCACACAGAAGACAAAAGTTCCCTCATCCTGCCAGGCACTAGGAGGGGACCTAGGCCAAGGAGGGGAATGGAGGCAGGTTCCTGCTCAGGGTGGTAGGCGAGCCCTGTCCCTGCCCATCTTACCTTCACATCTACCCTTATATAACAGGTATGAAGCTCTAGCACATGACAGTCAAAACAACGATGTAGATGAAAGCCCGTCCCAGTTGGAGAGGGTGCCTAAGGCAAGGCGACCTACTCCCCGCATTGCTGCATCTTCTGCCAAGAAAGAAAGAAGGGTTATCGTCATGGGGGACTCCCTTCTGAAGCAGACAGAGGGCCCGATATGCCGACAGGACCCAACCCACAGGGAAGTCTGCTGTCTCCCTGGGGCTCGGGTGAGAAACATTGGTAAGAAAGTCACTCGCCTGGTATGACCCACCGACTACTACCCGCTTCTGGTCTTTCAGGCTTGTAATGGTGAGGTAGCAAGAAGTCTGAGAGTGATCAAAAGGGACTTTAGGGCTTTAGAGTGACTAGTTAAAGGTTCAGGGGCACAAGTTGTGTTTGCCTCTGTCCTTCTGATAAGAGGGATCAATGTTGACAGGCAGACTCATCACATTAATATGTGGCTTTGGGACTGGTGCAACTGGCAGAACTTTGGGTTTGTTGATCATGGGAAGGTCTACACAACACCAGGCCTGCTTGCACCAGATGGGATGTGCCTCTCTCAGAGGGGAAAAGGATTTTTGCTCAGGAGCTACCACTGCTGATAGATAGGGCTTTAAACTAGAGTCAGAGGGGAAAAGGGATAAAACCAGGCATGCCGGTGATAAGCTAGGGGATGGTGTGCTAGAATCAGAGGGACAGTGTGCTAGTGAAGTCCGGTCTGCTCCACAAGGTGCTACATGCAGGGAGGCACATTTGAAGTGCTTCTACAGAAACGCACGCAGTATGAGGAATAAAATGGATGAGCTAGAAGTCTTGGCCCAGTCCCACAGCTACGACATCATTGACATAAGTGAAACCTGGTGGGATGAGTCCTGTGGCTGGTGTGTTGCAATAGATAGTTACAGGCTCTTCAGGAGGGACAGGCGGGGTAGACGAGGTGGGAGGGTGGCTATGTATGTGAAGCATGGGCTGGACTATGTGGAACTTCAAGTTGGCGATGGCAAAGTTGAGAGCCTCTGAGTAAGGATTAAGGGACGAACAAATAAAGGGGATGTCATTGTAGGAGTCTATTACAGACTTAGATGATTCTGTGAATTCAGAAAGTACTTTGGTGTATGCTTAAGAAAAGATGAAGTCAACATCTGGAGGCAGTGAGTAAGATTCTCTCAGCAGTAAACAGATAGTCTCCCAAAGGCAGACATCTGCATCTCAAGGCATTCATCTAATTTCAAAGTGGACATCTAAAATACATCAAATGACTCATCTGCTGTAAAAGTCTATTTTATTCCTTCTATTATACATGTAAAAGGAGCACGAAAGACTAAATCAGATATTGTTTCCTGTATTGAAGTTGTCTAAACTAATGAGATATGAATTCATCTCCCTAAGGTAGATTGTACATCACTGAAAAATAAAATAAATCATTGAACTAATCAGGACATGGGAAAATTAAGAAACAAAGTTGGAGATAATATATGGAATTATTTGCCAGATAAACTTTAAATTATTTGCCAGGTAAAGGAGGCTTGCAGAATCCATCCCCATCCCCATCAATAGCTCCAAAGTCTTCTGACAAGGAAGACTGATGAAATATCTTCCCTTTACCACAGAACAACGTGTTTAACCTGCTGCTATGTGTTGTTAATAGCTTTTGTCTGAAGGCATGTGTGAAGAAGATATATTTTTGTTTGTGAGGCCAAGAGATACAGGTGGAAGAAATGGGCAAACTGTTGAACACACAAATCCTTTATCAGTTACCAGGTGATTAATTTTCTGCCAAAAGTTTTTTTTTTCTTCTTTTTTTTTTTTTTTTTCTTTTCAATGTTACCAGTTCATCTAATCATTATATATTTTTCTTAAATTTTACCTAGCTTACAGCACTGCAGATTTACCACACATCTGTCACAGATATTACTGAATTGAATGGATTTAAACTCCATGCAAAAGCTAATGCTTTAGCGTTTTCTGTCTCCCTGAAAAGGTTTTTGTCTTTTTTTTTTTTTTTTTTAATTACTAATATAAATTTATATCACTGTAACCTGTTAAAGTCTGTGCAGTTAGAAGTCTAGAAATCTGTTTCAAACTCTTTGTAAAAAATAATCAGGGAGCATGACATTTATTTCCTGATGGACAAAGCATTCATAAGCTTTAAACAATCTAATCAAGAACCCTGCCAATTCTCTCTCTGCCTTGACACTTCTAAGGAGAACACATATCTATAAATAAAATGTTTTTCCAAATGGCTTCCTTTTGTAATCTGAATACCTACCTTCTCTCAGACTTGCCATAAATAACCTAGGCCCATTTTATAAATGATCCCTCTTATAGTGTAACCAAAGCAAAATTTTTGTTTCCAAGTAATTTCTGTCGGACTCAAGATGTTCTTGTTTTCATTTGATGCTGTTAAAATGCCCTCTGCTCTACTGTTTGGAGAATAGAACATTTATAATAACACAAAGAGGCTGAACTAAGATTTAACTAGAAGAGGAAGTGAACCCCTTGTTAACCCTTGTAGAGGTGCATTTTAGCTCTATACATTTTATTTTAGGGCCAGTAGCATCCAGTAGAGGAACCGCAACAGACAACTAAACAACAATAACATCTTGAAGCACTGCAGTTCTTTGCTTAGTGAGCACTTTTGCTCAGTGAAATCTTTATCCCTAAATTAAATGTTTGTTGCTGTTGTCTTTTTATTTGTTTGATTTTTTGTTCATTTTCTTTTTTTAATAACAAAGCAACAAAAATTCAAGATCAGGATGTAAAATTTAATGGGAATGAGATTCTAAGAGGTTTTATCACAGTTTTCTCAATGAAGAGAAATGAACTTCAGGATAAAGATTAATGAAATATTTGCTTTCTGGCAATAAAAAAAAATCTTACGTTCCTCCCTACACCCACTACTTGTTCCTAGCCACACAGCACAGTATATACTGCTTTTTGAGATAACACAAAGTAGTTTTTTTTTTTCTTTTTCTTTTTCTTTTTTTTTTTTTTTTTTTTTTTTAAATAGAGCTCTGATAGCCATAAAATGTTTCTAATCTACATCTTACAGAAGGAAGGAACCAGTGTTTTCTTATGCTTAAGTTTCAGCTAAACATAATAAATGTGTATTCCAAATGTTCAATAAACAGTTTCTTAAAACTTTTGATTGTTCAGTCAGGATCATATTAATTACCCATGAATGTTGTTGCTTTTGCTCTAATACATTTTAATTGATTTCATTTTATTGTTATAACTTTGGATCAGTGGTTTGTAATATAGGCATATTTAATTCATGAAAACAATTTGTACAGACTTTTCCTCTAATGTACATAATATAAATTTATACTTTAACTACTGAGTGTTCTATGATATGTTTAAAAGAGAGTGGCATGTTGTGACTTGCTCCCTCTTGTATTTAAGCAGCCATCCAGCTGTTGTCATTTAGAAACACTGTAAGCAGAACGGCAAGTATAATACTGGGAAACCATTATTAGCATGTCATCACCATCTAACAGCAAATATGTTCTGGCTCCTGTCTATATTGTTGGCTAATTAAGTATTTTTATTTGTTCAACAATCTCTTAGACCATTTCCCTGCAGTTTAGTTTTATATTTATAATGAACTTACCATTATTACTAACAATCATTCAGATTTATTACTACATACTACTCACTACATACTATTACTACATATACTCACACGTAATACATATATAAGATTTTTGTTAATATGTAGTCTTTCAGTTATCTAAAACAGTCCAAAAGTGCTTCTGGCCATGTCTGCCTCTAGTAGTATAAAGCCATCATTTAACAATATTCTGTTTTTAATGGAAGTATAATACAGTTTCCATACCACTGCTTTCTAACTCTCAACCTGATCAGTGTTGCTATTGTTCCTCCCTCCAGGTTATTTTGACACAGATGACTGTGGACTATGCAGTAAATGCAGTCATTTAAAAGTAACCTTTTCCTGACCTCCAAAACAAAAAAAGGTCTTTTTTAATCTGGATCATATCATTGATTCCATTTACTGCATGACCTCTCAAACAGTTGCCCTGGTAAAAATGAAGAGTAAAGAGCGATTGAGAAGAGGTCTCCAGAGGCAGGAAGGAAGCAGGAAGTCCATGAACTGGTCTCATTTTTTGAGTGCCAGTATCATGAAACTATAATTGCAGTCTAACTTCTGAGATAAGTGGGATTGTTCCTGCTTGTAATAAAGTATAATCACTTTTATAATTCTGATTTTCATTATCATCTTTTGCCTTCCCTTTAAATCCATCAAATGTTTCCAATTCAGATACAGCAAGAGCAGGGAACCAAGCCATCAGAAAAGTGGCGTGGTGAGAGTTCAAATTTAATTTTTTGTTCAGTCACAAATGACCCATTCATTTCAAGGCAAGCTGAAATTTGTTTCTTGATTTTGAAACCGTTCATTGTCATTGGGTGAAATGCATTTAGGGTGGTGTTAAAGTAACCTATTGACTAGATGAAGCTGAAATAATTTCTTGAGCATTCCTCCTTTGCTGGGTAGGCTTCCTGTGGATTTAGCTGCCTAAGAGACTTATTCACTCAGACTTGAATAAAAGAAGAAGCAGAAAAAGTGAGCTGGTGCAGAAGGTAGAGTAGGACCGTGTTTTATGGCAGCAGTTTAACATCAAATTGGCTTTCTGTTGATATGAATCTGTGCCCTCAATTATTCATTGATAAAATAGGAATAATAACACTTTCCTTTCTGTGTTGTTATGAGGATAAACATATTAAAATTCATGAAGTGTTTATATATATCAGTTATAGGGGCCAGACATTGTCTTAAATATATTTTACAGCTGGGATTAGGAGTAGATTATCCACAATTTTTTACTTTGGGTTGTGACTGTCACTAATCCAAAGAAAGGACTAGAGCCTTCCTGTCTAAATTCCCCTTTTCACTTGCTTGAAATGTTAACAGATGTAAATTACAATGCAGAAGAAGAACAACAAAAAATCTGTCCCAGAAAGTCTAAGACATTCCTAAATTTTATTGATCCAATTCATAGCCAAAAGTAGACTGGGGTTTCAAAATTTAATTGCATGACATTGTCTCTATCAAAGGGTATTGTTTAAAACTATGTCAATTTCCCCTAATAATTTGGTTATTTAATTTCATCTGTGATAACTGAGGCTTATATTGTGATCTGTATGGAGGTGTAAGTGAATAACATTGCAGCACCAGTGTCTAAGAGAAGAAAATGTGACAGGAAGAATACATGAGCTGAATTTTGAGAAACTGAAAATTTGAGAACCTCCTCCCCACCAGACCACTTTTTTTTTTTTTTTTTTTTTTTTTGTCTTTCCATTGTGTGGCCATGCAGGATGAGGAGATGGCACTTTGTGACCTTCTTGTTTACTCTTTTTGAGTCATACGTTGAGTATGACTTGATATGATATTGAGTGATATGAAATGATATTGAGTCATATAGAGTCAGGACTATATTCTTGACTATTTGTGCCTTGACAACTTGATGAAGAGAGACAGTATATAAAACCAAGTTCTGTGGTGATGATATTTATACAGTTCTATATGTTACATTACTGTACAGTTTTATTTTTGATTAATTTTAATTTTCATTCTCTAGAAATTCACTGACTTTCTGTAAAGGAAACTTGCTGGTTTCAAGCTTTTATTTAAAGCAAGTATGTGAACTTCTAGAAGTCATTTTTTCCTTCTTCATTTAGTTATACTAAAAATCATTTTGGCAGAATATCTTCTGTACGTACATCAGAGTCCTTGAGAGAAATGCTTGGAAAATTAGTTCCATGTACATTTTAGGAAATCTTGCTAACAGCTGCATTTTTATACTAGAAATGGTTTCAAAAGCTACATTAAAAAAAAAAAAAAGCCAAATGAGGCAAAGTTTAAGTGAGAAAACATGTCAGCAATATTAAGCCAAGAGAAATCCAGACTTTTCTACCTTTCTTTGCAAAACTTTTCAGAAAACATACTAGGTACTGCAGTAGGTCAGATCTTCATTTGGTATAAATATGTGCAGCTCTGCTGAAATTGATGAAACTTCCTATAAGTTTTCAAATTCTGGGTCTGGCCAACTTTCAGGTTTCCAAAACCATTTCAAAGAACTGCAAGCACCTTAAGCTGAACTGATTGAATTAGTTTTCTATTTAGCCTTACTTGGAATTAAACGCTTAGCTGTGTTGTGTGCAGAGAACATTTGAAATGATTTATTATACCAGAAAACACTTAATAAAAACATTTAAAAATATTCCAAGAAAACCATCTATCTATCTATCTATCTAATCTATCTATCTTTTTTTTTTTTTTTTTTCTTTTTTTTCTTCTCCTGGCCCCTCCAGCCTTCTCAATGTTGATTTTTGCTGAATGAAGAAAGCCTGAACATTTTATTTTCTCTATTTGTTTTGAATCTGTTTATTTCTGCCTGGAACTCTGCAGATGGAGAACTAGGATGAGGGTGACATCATCAGAGCCAGCACTTGGAGCTACTCAGAGGGAGCAAAAACAACAACAACAACAACAACAACAACAACAACAACAACAACAAACAGTTGCACAAATTATAAATGGTTTCTTGACATAGGGTTAGGAGAGAATGTAAATCAGCATGTAAATTGGCCCCAAGACTGCACAAAGACAGATTTTTAAAACACAGCCTCATTTTTCACACCTCTATTTTCAATCACAAAATGAGGTCTTTGTTTAAAAGCATTTTTAAAATACTTTTATTTATGTAAGCAAAGTCACAATTACTTCACAAAAAGGCGGGATTCTATCATCAATTATTATCCAGGAGTCAGGATATAAATTAAACATGCAAGAATAACACGAATTTCCTGTTTTATCTCTTCCAGTGATAGCAAGAGGAGGCTCATGCAGCAATCAAGGCCATTGTTTTGAATAGTACCCAACTATCTGTTTTTTTTGTTTTATTTTTTATTTTTATATGTATTATTCAGGATTGTATTGACTCATTCAACATCACCCTGGGACTCTAATTAGAGCTGGTTCATTGTAGCAAAACTTTTGTAAACCTATCTTAAAGTTATTTAAGTTTTTAATTTAAATTTAATTCTATTACTTTTTTTTTTTGTAACAAAAAAAAAGTAAGCTGTGGGAAATGAAAAAGAAGAACAATAACAACTATAATAATAAAACCCTTTTTTTTTTTTTTAGTTCGTAATGCTGTTCAAAATCTATACCTTCCTCTCACCTTGAATTTGTCCTCTAATTCCCCACCCTCCTGCCTCTCCTGCTCTTGTTTTTCTTGGCTGTCTCTCTAGTCTTTCCACAACATTTCCTTCCCTGTGGAAATGGCACCATTCCATCTGCCAAACTGATCAGTAGCTAACCAAATGAATATTTTGCGGTGCCTTCCCCAAACCAAGGTTTTGACTTAATCTGTGCAAAATCTGGAATCTCCAGCCCCTGGGAAGTTTTGATTTCTAACTGTATTTTCATTCAGATTCAAGTGAGAAGATTGAAGAGGGAAGAAAAAAAGAAAATCCTATTTGTGAAGGTGTAAATTACAACACATTTGGTTATTTTGTCTCCCTTGTGGTCCACTGGTGGGATGCTTTTCTAGTGTGCAGCACAGGAGCCGTAATGCCTTGGGAACTGGAGAGCAGGGGAATCTTGAATCCAGAGTCAAAGGGACTTCTTTGGCTGTATGCCATGTAGGCTCCCCAGGAGATGGGGGTTTCTGGCAGCCCCAGCAGGGTTGCCTTGGGATCTGGGAGGCAGAGAGACTGGCAGAAAGCTGAGCAGATTTCCATCTGAAATCCATCCGGTGCCAATCAGAACTGATTTGCAGCAGTTAAACCTCTTGGATATTTTCTGAAGGAAATAATTTAGATGCTTCTCTGCCTTCTCCCCAGGACATTGGCTCTGCACTGAAGCATTTTGGCAATGCTGCAGGAAGGTGGGTGTGAGAGGGCTGGTCTCCGAGGCTGGCAGGGCTCTTGCCATGGCTGGCCCCAGCCCTATGGGGCTGCAAGTGTGGGAACATCGCCTCCTTCTTCTCCTTCTCGTCCGCCAACTCACTTGACAGGAGAGAGCAGCAAGGAAGAGAGACTTGTCATGAGAGTACCTTACAGCAGCTAGTTCAGGAGGAAAATGGGAGGGGAAACAAAAAAGGTTGATTGTAGCACTGGAACACTCAGTTCAGAGTGACAGGATTCAGAGACGGCAACCAAAAAATTGATGTTGTAATGAGTAAAGGTATTCTTATATTTTTTCTGAAGAGAATTTCTGACTGTTGCCTGACCTCAAAGTTGCTCATGCCTGTGGCTTTTACAGGATATGTCATTCAAGGAAGTCCTCAAAACTTGGCAGCTTTAGAAGGCTCTGAGGTAGCCTCCTGCCTGCCTTGGGACATTTGCTGATGCATCTGCTTAGTTTCGTGTTTTCCCCTAGAAGCTGACTTATTCAGGGCTCTACTGAATCAGTCAAAGGGGCAATATGGGACTGTATAGGAACAGAGGGTAGAGAAGAGACATGGAAATGGCAGAAGAAATCCTTAACTTTTCCAAATATGACTGTTTAAAATGCCCTTACAAGCCCTTACAGGAACACACATTTTATTTTTTTTTTTTAAATTTTATTTTTATTTTTAAAATAAACTCTGAATGCGGTCCTCAGAAACATAATCACTCACAGATAAATGCACAGTAAATAAATCTAGAATACTTTATGAAACCATAAATGGGGAAAATACAATTGCTTTCATCTCCAGAAGACAAGACTAACTTAAGAAATAAATGTTATCATAATTGCAGCATCTATATTCAGACAATACCCTGAAGTAATTTGTCCAAAGCAACCCTTTCCCTCCAAGAGTCTAGGTTTCTGTTTAGCAACATTTTCCCAGTGAATGAACATTTTTGTTGAAAAAAAAAAAGCAACCTACTTCTGCAATCTCTGCAGTAATTGGAAATTCTCCGTGTCTGTTAAAATGATTTGTGCATTTTTATTATGGCACAAAATTAATGGAAAAAGGTCAGACATGTAACTGAGAAGATTCTTCTCAGGACAGAATTTGGACTTGTGCATTGTGATTAAAGCATTTATTTCTATCTTTCCAAATTAATTCCCTTGAAAACAACCTGCTCTGCTAAACTGTGTATCACTCCATAAGTACAATAATACCGAAATATCAAACCACTTCATGATCATTTTCTATTAACTATATCATTAAAATTCTTCTTTATTCACATACCTCAAAGATTCCGAAACCAGAATGAATATCAATTCCCATTAACATCTTTTTAGACAATAGCATGTTCTACATGGGACAAGTCACGTAATATCATAGTGAGAAGACTTTTAGGTTTTAATCAGATAACATAGTAAATTGATGTAAAAGCCATCAAATATGATTGAAGTTTCATTTTCTGTGACAGATTATTCTGTTTCCTTGAAGGAACACACAAACAAGCTCAAAAATATTTATCACTAGAAGCTTTTATCTCATCATTTTCAGTATAGTAATAAAGCAGAGCCTCGTATTCTCAGTGAGTTAAAGTCTGCTTACATAGTCAGGAAATGCTCTTATAAAAGCTAGAAATCACTAGCTGATGTATTTCAGTACTTTTCCAATACCTCAGTCATTTTGGGAACACATCAGCCAGAACTAAAGTGGTTAAAGAGAGAGACATTTCTCTTTTCCAGAGTTCAGCATTTGTCATGACATGCACTGAGATGCTGCTGGGGCTGCCAGGGTGTAGCAGCCCATCCTACGTACTGGCATAATTCTGTTATTGATTTCTGCCATGCTGCACTATTGAGAGCTAATTTCACATTGCATTTCAAGGACAGCACAGCAGACAGGGACACTGTAGTACAGAAAGGACACAAATTGAGAGAACACATTTAATTTACTGCACACTATGATACACTGTCTGGAACCAGGCTCTCTGAAAGGCCAGATCTGTCCAGTGCCATCCCAAAACTGAAAAAGGCTGAATAATGAAAGAGCAGTGAGGAGGGGTTAGGTGAGGTTTAATGTGTGCTATTAGGAAGCAAATGTCCTTACTCTTCCTCTCTCCTCTTAAAAACCTGACCTTCAGCTAAGTCAACCAGAATATTCCAGCTGTGACATATTTTGTTGCAAAACAAAGTAAACAAAAGAGGCAGTGACTTCCAGAGGGGTGGGTGAGGGGGTGGTGGTTGTGGGGGCATGAGCACACTGCTTGGGGCACCAAAATCTTACATTGTTCTCTCCTCAAACTGCCAGCATTTGGTGATGTACATATGGCATATTCACAACACAGGGATTTTGGAGAGGGCTGAAATCCTGATGCTCTGGGCAGCAGGGAATGTCTCCAAGAGGCTGGATGATTAAATTCCAGCTCAGGCAACTATTTCAACACTGCTGCAATTTGAACATTGGATTGGAGATGTGATGGAGTGTGTAGATTTTTTTTTCTTTGTTCTTTCTTGTTTCACCCAGAAACAAAAGTGGTGCAAAAAATGCCACTACTGTAAATATATCTTGATATAAAGATACGAACTTTTTGAAGATGTTAGCTGTTTGAAAAAATTAAATCATGCAGCAACTCTGAGGACATGTTTAACAGACTTCAGTATGTAAAGGCAAAGGTGCAGTGTGTAGAATTATGTGGGATCAGACATCAGGTATAATGAAAATGAGCTATTGAAAAAAAATGTTGTTAGGAAATAATGAATTAAAAATGGAAAAAAGTGAAAGTTTGACAGACTATCAAGCAGAAGCAGGATAGATGGTGTGATGCAACTGTGTAACCGAAGAGCAAAATCCTGAGAATAGTCAACTAAGTCAACTAAACAAAGAAGATGACTAAAAAGGGAGGGAACATGTAAAAGTGCAGGTATGGAAGAAAACACACAGAAATTAAAACATGAGAAATGAAGACATAGCAAGGAAAAGTAAAAGTCCCCAGAAATGAAAAATGCCATGCAGAAATTTAGGAGCTAATAACACTTAGGAACTAATAACACTTTAGGAACTAATAACACAGAGGGAAGGGGAAGGGAAGGGAAGGGAAGGGAAGGGAAGGGAAGGGAAGGGAAGGGAAGGGAAGGGAAGGGAAGGGAAGGGAAGGGAAGGGAAGGGAAGGGAAGGGAAGGGAAGGGAAGGGAAGGGAAGGGAAGGGAAGGGAAGGGAAGGAAGGAAGGAAGGAAGGAAGGAAGGAAGGAAGGAAGGAAGGAAGGAAGGAAGGAAGGAAGGAAGGAAGGAAGGAAGGAAGGAAGGAAGGAAGGAAGGAAGGAAGGAAGAAAGGAGGGAAGGAAGGAGGGAAGGAAGGAGGGAAGGAAGGAAGGAAGGAAGGAAGGAAGGAAGGAAGGAAGGAAGGAAGGAAGGAAGGAAGGAGGGAAGGAAGGAGGGAAGGAAGGAGGGAAGGAAGGAAGCAAGGAAGGAAGGAAGGAAGGAAGGAAGGAAGGAAGGGGAAGGGGAAGAAAAAAAGGAAAAAAGGTATTATTTAGACATATTATGTAGAGACTGAGACATTCAAAGTCTTTTGGTATTAGAAAAAAAATGGAAAATCTTAAGAAGAATCTTTAGAAAGGAAAATAACATAATAGGCAAGGAATAGCAGTCCTGCCTTGAACGTAAAGGTGCAGTTTTGTAACTTAACATAGTACTTAACAATTACCCACAATCAAAAATAGGAGGTCATGTTCCTATTTTCCACCACCAACCCTTCTTAAACACCTTCCCTGCTCTTTACTGTTCTGCGCTCCTGCCAGTGCTGTGGTGCCTGACCTGGCATTTGTTTGATTGCACAGTAAGCTGAATATCATCTCACTAAGCTAGCAGAAGACTAATCTAACAAAAAAAAAAAAAAACAAAAAACACAAGATAATACCTGGCCAGGTTAATAAAATGACTCAGATATTTGTATCAGTCAAGAGCCAAAACTGGATTAAGTAAGAGAAGGAGCTAGCAGTAGAGACTGAACTTTGGACTGCCACAGGACCTGACGTAATGAAAATAGGGCTAGTGTGAATTGGTGTAAACAAACTGAGGCAGCAAATGCAAGATATATATTCTGATAAAGGATCACATAATTTCAGTACTTTCACAGCCATGAGACAATGTCTATTGGTGCAATGGCAGAGCACAGGCACCAATATTGTCATCTCTAATGAAGATATGCATAGTTTCTGGAAGGCTGTGGCTAGGTGAGAATCAACCTGTAGAGAAAACCATAGAATCCTGTGCTTCTTCCACAATCAGACAGGAAAAGATGGCTGCAGAGGAGCCACAGACCCAAACAACATCGTGGGAAAGTGCTGAATGGAGTGCTAGAGTAATGAATGTCTGTAACCAACTCTCTTCAGAGATCTGCAAAGCGAAGAAAACCAGCCTAGGGACTGAACGAGAAAGCAGTATAACAGATGGTGTATTCATTCCCCTCTGGAAAGGGAAGATGTAAGGCTAGCCACAGATGTAATAAGAGAATAGATTTTATTGATCTAAACTAGTGGTGCTAACAGCCAGACTAAGTGATGTGTACAAATCTCTCTTCTTCCCTTACAAGTTGCCTCATCACTTATATGTTTATTTTCACTTTAATACTGTCACACCTTGGTTTTAAAATTTGGGTCAGAGCCCCCATAGTATCCTATAGATATATCTGGTCTGGTGATCTAAACAGGGCAAGGGCCAGGGCTGAGAAATAACCCAAACCATCACTACAATTACACAAATACTATTACATGGATGGAATAAACCTTGGCACAGTTTTGGGGTGGTCAAACTAGTACCAAACTTTATGGTACAATAAACAACAATGTGGGGTTTAAGGAAAATGAGAACCATACAGCTTTCAGTTTTTCAGGTGAAAGGGAAGAAGAGAAGGTGGCTGCAGGGCTATGACCCTGCTGAGGCAGTTATTAGGACAGAGTAATGGGCCTCAGCTTGTTTGTTTCACTAGCATAGACATTGGCCATAATTTCATGATACACTCCTCAGACAGCTGGATTTGTACCTATTTATCTGAAGCTGTTACATAAATGAGGTAGCTTTAATAGTGTCACTATAATTTGTAAAAAATGGTTCTGGAGGAATATAATTGCAGATACTGTACCTGTCTAAAACAAGAAACTTGCGGTGGTGCACTGTATATGTTTGAAAGCTTGTAAAGATATTGAGATGCAGGGTGTCTAGAAGGTGTATGGGGGACTACCCACCTTTGTATCCTGAAGATCAGAAAACGATTTTTATATTATATTATATTATATTATATTGTATTATATTATATTATATTATATTAATATTATAATTTATTTATTATTTTTGTTGTTGTTGTTGTAGTGAAAAATAAGAGGAGAAAGAAGAGGATTATAACCTAGAGATTTGCATACCTCACTTGAAATCATACAGAATGCCCTAGATGCTTCTGGATCTTTAAAAAATCATACCCTCACCAAATAAATAAATAAATATATCATACGTACATCATATTCATATATACATATATCTTTTCAAAGGATATATATATTTCTCATGTATCTATTTCTCTTCCAGGCCAGCTATTTCTCTTCCAAGGCTCCAGTTATATTTGCCATTGCTCTTCTCAAGCTATTCTTACTCCTCTCTTTCCTCCATGGATCCCTCTCTATGTTTTTATCTTGTACCTGTTCTTCATTTGCATCAGACAGTTTCTGACTCTCAACTAATTTAACTAAATCAAATAATTTCAAAATATTCTGAAAATCTGGGAGATTTACAGGTAGTGTTGTCTGACAGTGGTAGATCATCCCCTTAGAGATTTTGTCAGGCTTGCCATTCTGTACTTTCAATAAAAGATCAGTGTCTCATGGAAAGAACAATCCATAATTTGGAGGATGTAGTTTTTATATTCTACTTACCTGTCTAGTTACATTAGAATACATAGAATACATAGAATCAAGTAGGAAAATATCAGGATTCTTTATATTATAATCACCTTTTAAAGTTCTGTTATTGAGATTATGAATTTGGTTGCTAGAGTCTAATCCACTGAAGTGGAAGACTCCAGTAAGAAATTTCTTTTACTACAACACAGCTATTGGATAGTAACACGAAAGAAAATATATTAAAAAAAATCACATTTAGACAACTTATGCTGATTGAAGTTCTAAAAAATAAAAAATAAACAGGAATTTCTAATGGATGGTGTATGGGTCTGCAGCTGGTTTGAATGTAAGCAATATCCTTGTTAAAGGCCTGCAGAAAGAATCAAAACACCCATTGTAAAATTTGTGAGGACACCTTTCTTTTCAAAGACAGTTGATACTATCATGCACCAGACAATTTTATAGAGAAAACTGTATAACTGGGTGATGTGGAGTTATTTGAGAAGAACAGGATACTACATCTCAAAAAAGCAAAAAAATATGAAGGCTAGTGCTGAAAGCTGATAGCAAGTTCACATTAGGAATAGGGAGCATACACTTAATGCCAGAATTATTTGATTTTAACACTCAACATATTTTAATCAATATTAGATATCTTTATCGTATCTTTCAGCTGCACATGCACCAAATCAATAAGAAACTAATACTTCAGAAATTTCTGGGTCAGCTCTGTGATTTGTATGATACACAAGGATAGCCAATATCCCCTTCAATTTGAAGTCTAGAAACCTACAGACCAAGTAGAATGATGAGGGGAAATAAGTGATCCCATCTGCTCATCCTTATTCATTGTTGCTTGTCCCTTACATACAGCACTGAACCTTGTCTGACACCTATGTGTGAGCTGACTCAGTTCAGTAAAAACAAACTCTAAAACATTCAAATCTTGTGGAGTAGGAGTGGAACATATCAGAGGAGGTCAGTTTCTTGTAGTGTGTCTATTACGAAATTAGATCACTGCTCATGTGTAATCCCTTGAAAATAAACTTTTTTTTTCTTTCCTTTTTTTTTTTTTTTGAGCCCAAAATCATACAAGAGACTAATATTGTTCAAACTGCTTCCTCTTGCAGTGCAATGGGAGCTCCAGTTATACTGTATCAAAAAAAGAAAATACCCCACCATAATTTCATAGCATTTCCAGAACATTTGGTTCTAATTGGATGTTTGAGTATTAATGGACTGCATTTTCCTGTGCCCCCCTAACTGAGGATTTTAGAGTTTTCGAGGAAATTATGAGATACTAGCTGTTTCTTGATAATTTTCAGCCTTTCAGAGGCATCCCTGCTTCCATTTCAAACTCTTTTTTTTTTTTTTTTTTTTTTTTTCTGTCTAGCAGTGAGGGCACTATTTAAATAACAAATTAAAAATAACATTAAAATAAAACCTTTGCCTAGCTAAGGATATTTTTCAAAGAAAAGCTGAGTTTATTGCATCTGCCATTATTTCCAGAGACAGAATTGTAGAAATTTTTAGAATGTAAAATGTAACAAGCTGTGAATGTGCCTTTAAAAGAAACAAACAGCAATGAACTCTAAAATTCATCACAGCATGTTGAAATGGTTGCATATATTTACCCTAACTGGTTTACATAGAGATAGTATTTCTCAAGGCACCTAAGTGTTATTTGAAAAGAGCAGCCTCTAACATCTAAAGTAAATGGCAGTATAATGACATATACATGTATACTTACAGGATATTCAAGTATGGCTTGATTTTTTGAGTACCATGAATGAATGTGTTCTATTAAATATATGTATACATATATATGTATATGCCATAAACTTTTGATGAGTTTTCTATCCAGAACATAAGCAGAATTTTGCTAAAATATTAAGTCTATGTCTCATCTTTGTAGAATTTTAATATTTCTTTAGCACAAAGTTGTATTTCTTTTCTTCAGCATCAAGAAAATCTTTGTTTGTTTCTGTTCAGGATTTTCTTGTATTTTCTTCTGGAATCATTACGTTTCCTCAGCTTTGTTAATTAACTATAAAAACAAAACAAAACAGACAAACAAACAAAAAAAGTTAATTTATTTTCTCTGACTCCTTAGCTATTATCTTCTTTTCTCCCTAGGGCAACAATACTATAATTTGAAAGAAACGATGGTATTTCAAGATTAATCTTTCAATTCTTCCAAAACAATGTAAATCCATCCTTTGTTTATGCCTCTTGAGGGGAATTATCTCCATTATTTTAGGGAGTTTTCTTTTTGTTAGAGTTCATTGGCATGGTTGCAAGTCAGCTGATTTCAAAGGCATTTTTTTTGTTGTTGTTTTTGAGTAAAGACTAAGGACTTCAGTATTGAATGGTCAGAAACAAACCAAATCTTACTGGAAAAGAAAAATAAAGGTGGGGGGTGTACGCTTCAGTTGTTAATATGGGTCTCAGTCTTGATTTTCCTTTTCAATATTCTGAACACTAAATGATTATTGTGTAAAATAATCATTTATATAATAATCATATATAATAATCATAAAATATGTTGTAAAAAACAACAACAAAAAACAAACAAACAAACAAAACCTTCTACCTACAGCTATCAGCTCTCAGGAGTTTTTAGACATTTACTTTATTGCTAATTGCTTCATTAGGAACTAATGGGACTAGCCAGTGGTAGTAAGTGCTTCTGCAATGGTTTGTTTAACAGTGCTAGTTAAACTGCCATGAATTTTAGTGAAAAAAAGAAAGGGTAGATTTTTTTTTTAAAGTATTACCATAACAATAGCAATTTCATCCCAAGGATGAAACTCTAATTTCATGTATAGTAATATAAGGATTTAACATTGTTAAAAAACAGTAAAGGATTTTGGAGGGAGAATAGAAATTAGCATATTCCTTGTATTTCTCCCATTACGTGAAACTTTTATATGGAATTTAGCAAGTGTGACTTTTCTGCTGCTTATCTGGTGGGGCTTTCATCATTGTGATTACAGATTAGCTGTCTAGTGTTCCAAAGAGAAAAATAAAATGACAAAATGACAGTATATATATATTTAAGGTAGATGTGATTTTACTTTCAACAGTGTAAAACAGTGTCTCTCAGCCTCTGATGTTTCAAGGATTACTTCTGCTTTGTTGTATATATGTTTATTATACTAAAAATTATAAAGCAAAGTCATATAAAAAAGGTCACATTACATTAAGCAATAAAATAAAACACTAAAGACCCAAATTGAGTATGATTTTTTTTTTTTTAATTTAAATTTATGTCTAAAATATAACTTGTTAGATATTTTATTCTATCTTATTTTTTTTTCCAACATTTTTGGGAAGATGAAATGTACCCAAAGTTAGAATTAAAAGGCTTGTATAAACAAATATGAATCTGGACAAGCTGCCTTGGGAATCACAGCCAATCGTTATCTTTAAAGATGCTTTTACAATTCAAAGCATGTTATGTTTTTTAAAAAATGTCATTTGATATTATATTGTCTTGCTGTAAAACATTTGTAATGTATAATGATGCAAGAGGCCAGCTGGCTGCTAATGGTAACTACATACTTTACCAGCACTATCATCAGAAGGACTGTTGAAGGCAGATGGCCCTTTTTTGCAGCTTTATCCCATTAGAGATCCTACCAAGGACAGGCACCCTACAAACCTCACAGTAATGAGAAGAACATTGCTCTATTGACTATAGAGCCTTCCTGCAAATTAGCTTGAAAGCTATACATGATAGAGAAGATCAGTGGCATTCTTGTTCACAGCCAAAATAGAGGATTCTGGACTGAAGCTTTAGCAAATGATTCCTGTGTCCTGGAAAACTTTTACAGGCATGCTGGATTGGTATTCAAAGCTGCTGTAACACAGAGAGCTACTTTCCTATCTTATTAGAGAGAGACATGCAAATTAAGGTAGTTAATTATCATGCATCCGCTTGCTTCATGCCCTTACTGAAAGGAGTTAAAATACAAATGTAAGGGAAAAAATGACTCAGCCTGAGTTGATCATATGGAGATTAATTTTGATGATAGTGTCATTGAAACATGTTCTACAATTTGATAACCCAGATGTGCATTTTCACCAGATAACAAAGGTTCAGTTGGTTATGCTTCCATTACTTTTAGGGCTATCAGAAATAATCTCATTTTAGCTTCAATTTCTTTTTGTCTTATGGTAAGAAAAAGCTTATTTTGAGACAGTGTACCATGTTTTGCATGGTTAACAATTGCTATTTAGCTTTCTGGTGGGATAGTGGTTTTGTTCTTTCAGTTTTTGGTGGTTTTTCAAGTATGTTTTCCAGTGATTTGTCCGTCATTGCCTTTAGGACCACACAGTGTTCCTGCTTAAATCATTATCTTCTGTAGCAAGTGGATTTTGTCCTTAGTACTCTAGTTACCTACTTTGCAGCACAAGGGAAGCATAAAGCACGCAATTTTATAAATCCTATTCACTTCACATTTTACATTTAAATTCACCAACAGCTTGTCTTTTAGCATAGGCAGCCACATGTACTGATCTGTATTATTATTATGTAAAGTGTACATAAAAACTATAATAATTCATTCATTATTTTATTTAAATTCTTCAGAGATTTTTGTGATTGTTTTGTCTAACCCATGTGGTTAGACAGAATTTAGGGTTCTATGGACTATTTCCTCTAGAAGGAAAAATTGATACTTATTTTTTTCAGATATAATTATTTCTTTATTTACTACAAACACACAAATTATGCTACCTAGAACCCAAGAGGAATTTGGAACAAAGGATAACCTATTTCTTCTCAATGCCTACTCCCTTTCTTTTGGCACTTAAAATCTTTTATTTATTTATTTATTTATTTATTTATTGTCTTGTATCCTCACAAATATTCTCCTTAGAGAAGTTTCACCTTCGGACATTTGCTCTGCAATAACTAATCAATAGTTTGGGACTGAGGAGGTTGAAATCACTTCCACATTCACTTCCTCATGCATATAACAACAGCAAACATGAACAGCTCAGCAGACAGCTATAGTACTAAAGCTTATGGATTTCAGACCTTTTTTGCAGCATTGCATTTCAAAACTCGTCTTTATTATTTATCATACCAGATGAAAGAGTACATTACAGTGTTTTATTTTACAAATATGCTTATTTTCTTTGACAAACTTGTGTGTGTGTGTGACAGCTAGAATATAGCATACCTTGTGATTCTGATCCTGTAGGAACTTGCTCTGTATATTTTGGCCTGTGTATACCTCTCTTCACTTAGTTGTCTGGAAATTTCCTAGTTTAATCTAGTAAACCAGACCTTTTGTACAAGCAATGAAGTGATCAGGTACCTCCACTGGACAAAATGTTACACTTGTGTTGGAGATCTACTTTACAAGGAAGTAACTCACCCTTGGGGATTGGGTGTTCTTCCCATCCTACAAAGAGAATTCAAGTAACTACCTCACAAAAGACACCAAATTTTTAGACAGCAAAATTTAAAGGAGATGAATCCCACCTTTACTCTTCTGTATATTATATAAATGTGGAATCTAAATGCCCTGTGTGTTTATGTATTTCTTAGGGTGGGTCTTGTCTTACCATGCTCAATCCTCAAGACATGCTACAGTTCTGATCTCTGCAGGGACCTCTTTATGGCCATTGTTATACAAATAGTACTGATATTGATTTTTATATACTGAACAAAATAACATCTCATCTTTTACAATTTGAAATGTGCTTGCACCTGAAAGGAGCTACTCGTCTTAGCATTTATTTCTTCAGCATCAAACAATGCCCACCAGGCATGGTCAGGAAGTGGCCTAGATTCCAATAACATCACTGGTGGCAGGTATGATATGGATGGGTAAGGAGTTGCTCAGTGCAATGACAATTCCCTCATCATATGAGTCACCCCTCTCCAAAATATATGTCATAAACCAGATCATAGAATGTCTTGGGTTGAAAAGAACTTTAAATGTCATGTAATTCCATCTCCCCTGCAATGGGCAGGGATGCCACCCACTAGATCATGTTGGACAAAGTGCCTTCCAACTTGGCCTTGAACACCTCCAGGGATGGGACATCCACAGCTTCTCTGGGCAGATGGTGGTAATGAGAGAGAGTATGCAATCATATCTCATCCCCCAGTAAATACTACACAATCCTACACAAATCAACATACAGGACTGGAGTCAAAGCCAATTATATTCTTCTTGGTGGTTTTGTTACTATCTTGAGACTGCAGAGCATCTTTAGACAATGGCTATGTTCCCTTTGTACTACACATGACTATAGTACCTTGAGGGTTGTAAAATGAAAATAATGCTGCTGGCAGTACTTACTGCAGAGCTTTTTATATTCTATTTCCAAAATCTCTTTTAAGCAAAGGCTGCTAATTGTGCAGAACAGTGACAAATTAGGTGTTATTTTCCCAATGAATTATTTTCCATTTCTCATCACTTCATTAATGAGCAGAAGGTACTGTTACTTTATTAGTTAGATAAAACAGAATCTCTCTAACATTAGATCACGTTAGAGAGAGCAAACAGTGTTGGCAGTTATGTTTTTCTGAACTGAACCGGACTGTCTGAAGTGGGCACAGCCCAGTCTTCCTTACTATTTCAAACAGTGACACTGCACAGAAAACAGAACTGCTTCCGAGCCACTGCCTCTTGCAGTTTACTTATTTCATTAAAAGCTTCCTTGCTCATCTATGAACTGTACCAGGTCAGAACTTGGTACCTAATCTGTTTCACTTGGTTGTCATGGGAGAAGCAACTTGAAGAGGAAGGGAGGGATAGGCTTTTGTTTCATCCTGTTTCACATCTTTGCCTAGCATCCCAACCCTAGGGAACAACAAGATAGGACGGAAGTGAGCACAGGTAAAGGGGAAATGAACAGATTTTACCCTTTTCGGGTGTGACAAACTTTCAGGTGGGTTCAGCTGACTCATGTAATTTCACCTTCACAATGCTCAAGCTCTATAAGTACTTTGGATCCCAGATACTGAAAGGATGTTTTAAACTGAACCAGTCTTTTAACATTTTATTTAAAAAAAACAGCCTCTGTTACTGATACTCTTACTAGCTAAGCCAGGATGAGCTGTGTTGATATTTCCAGTCTACTGCAAGGGCACTGCTTTTCCCCCAAATATTAGGTGTCAGTCTGCCAGACATTTGCAAGTTAAAATATAATTTGTATATTCATAGAAGCAGATGTTCATGGTAATCATTTACAGAAGGGAACTCAAGAATATTTTCAAACAGAGATGTAAAAATAAATCACTTAAGCACTCTAAATGTCTTTGGGATTTTCTCAGTCTTCATTTGAACATTTTTTTTTTCTTTTCAATAAGTAATGTAACATTTAATATTCTGCAAAAAATAGAATAAGCCATAGTGTTTATCACCACTGAACTGTACATACTCAATATGTTTTTATTAAGTCAAATAATTGTGCATTAAAATAATTGTTCTCCACCTGCTAAAAAGTATTGGAAATATGCAACAGTTAAAGACAAAACAGGAGTTGGTGGGTTGTGTTCCCCCCACCCCCTCAGCAGACATTTACAAAGATCTATAGCTTAACACGGTAGTATCTTTTTGCTCAGAATAAATTTAGGCTGACAAAATCTGACTAATCAATAATAAATATAACTCTAAACCATTGCATATATATGTATATATTGTTATACATGATATAACATTTATATATTAATTTTTCTGGCAGAGTTTTGTCTTTTTCTTCTTGATTCATAAGCAAATAAGAATATTATATATATTTTTCTCATTCAAGTTTAAACCCCCCCCCCTTTTTTTTTTTTTTTTTTAAACATATCAATTGGGAAAATTTTATTAAAAAATAAAGAAATGATAGTAATCTGAATTTCCCAGTTAAAGTTAAAAGATGGTAAATTTATAACTGCAACTATTATAAAATGGATCAGTCCTATATCAACTTCTATATTCCTTTTCCACCTTCCCATGACTGCATGCTTCTGCTAGTGCACTTGATGTCTAAAAACTTGTCATGTGTTCTTTAGCATTATTTTTCCAGTAGAAAAAGTAAAAAAAAAAAAAAAAAAAAAGTGCAGTGTAAGATTTCTTGAAAGTCTAAATTTACATTATGGTAGACTATTTGTGTCTATAAAGCCTAGAGTATTCAATGTCCATATACATTTATGTTTCATATATATTTTTAAAACGGTTACTCACTAATCTTCTCTAATCAACTTTTTTCCTTTTAATTATTTTTAAAAACATATATGCTGTAGGATAATATATATGACTAATAGTATATTTTTTATGGTTTTATAATCTAGCACATATATGCTGTGTAAAATGGAATAACCACATTTGCCTTGTCACCTTTATTTAATCAGAAATAATTTATTTATTTTTTAAGCTGAAACTGTTCTTAAAAGAATATTTGAATTCAAAGGCAATCTAGATTACATCATCTACCTATAATGTTGGAAAGGCCAATAGTTTAATTCCTTTAATTTGAACAATGGAAGGGCTTGGGTCACCATGTGAGTGCCTAGCTGAAGGACAAGTCTGGGGAGGTCTCTCTTCCTTTATCTATTAAGAAATTAAAAAAAAAAAAAAAAAGTCGATTAAACAACATTTTTAATCAAGCATTTTTTTTAACAAAAATCTTATCAAGATAGCCCTACAATAATACTGAAATGTGCTGAAATGTACTGCTTTGCAATTTTATTCAGAGTATTTCTTTCACACAGAACTATATGTAAGTTGTTTTGAAATACTGAGGCAAGTTTGCTCATACAACTTACTAAAATTACACTCTTCTATTCTATTGAGATCAGTAATAGTCGATATTAAGTAGTATATATGAAAACTATGTGTTAGTGGCCACCTTATAGAATAAATATGCACAATAAACTTGCAACTGAGATATGTCTGTGTTTTTGATCCCAAACTGGCTAAAGAGGAAATAAAAGGATTCTTGAATTTCCTGAAGTTTTCAAAATCCAAAACTGGAAAAGAAGATGGTGAAGGGCCTAGAGGGGAAGACGTATGAGGAGTGGCTTAGGTCACTTGGCCTGTTCAGCCTGGAGAAGAGGAGGCTGAGGGGGGACCTCATTGCAGCGTACATCTTCCTCGCGAGGGGGAGTGCAGAGGCAGGTGCTGACCTATTCTCTGTAATCACCAGTGATAGGACCCATGGGAACGGTGTCAAGCTGAGGCAGGCAAGGTTTAGGCTGGATGCCAGGAAGAGGTTCTTCACCGAGAGGAGGGTGGTTGCACACTGGAACAGGCTCCCCAGGGAACTAGTCACTGCACCAAGTCTGTCTGAATTTAAGAAGCGATTGGACTGTGCACTTAGTCACGTGGTCTAAACTTTTGGGTAGACCTGTGCGGTGCCAGGAGTTGGACTTGATTATCCTTACGGGTCCCTTGCTACTCGGGATATTCTATGATTCTGTGATTCTATACACTGTGTAGTCAGAGGTCATGGGGCTAGATTTGGAAAAGTCCTGCATAAAGAAGGGATCTCAGAAAAGAAAATTTAAATAACATTAATATCAAGAAAAGGAATTCTGATTGCTAAATTCTTTATCTGTCATGACTAGACAGATGATAATCTATGATGGCAAGTTTGCCTTTAAGGTCATTTCCTTTTTTACTCATTTCTTTTATGTATTTGTATTTATTTTTTAACAGGCTCTGTGCTAACTTCCTCGCAAAATGACTAACAGAAATATGACCCTTGTGCACCTTCTGTAGTTAATTCATTAGGTCAACTCTAACCACTAAGCCCCTTGTCAGGTTATTTCTACTAGTGACAAGGAGCAATTGACCTTAAAACTTTGAAGCCAGGTAGACGAGCTTATTCCACAAAGTCTCTTGGCTCCACCCTTGTTAAGTGAAACCTGCCAGGTGTGGGTCATTTGACCTTTGCTATATAGGAAGCCTGAGGGCTTGTGGGGGAATTGTCTCACCAGGAGAGACTGAGGCTTTGGTTGCCTAGGGTGTTTTTCTCTTGTGGTGAATTGGGCTCAGCGTTCCCCATTAGGCTGCTTTTCCTTCATGTTTTCTGCCCTCTCTGTGAAATAGTTTTAGAGACTCTATGAGCTAGTTACATTGGTGGTGCCTTCTTCAGTAAAAACCTGGTGGCACTATTTCACTGTGAAGCACTTTGGAAGTGACTCGAGTTCAGAAGACAGCAGGTAAGTGTTCCTGGGTTCTGTGGTTGTTACTGCTGAGGAGTTCTAGTACTTCCTTCACCTTGTCTGTTTTCCGTGAAATTACTTATATGGATTCTAAGCTCCCTTCCAAGCACTGGAGAAGAAAAAAAAAAAAGCCCTCAGAAGCCCAAGTGCATGCAGGTAAGCCTGACTTCGAAGAATGGTCTTAAGTATTTGGAAGATTGAAAAATGGGCTGTGTGAAAAAGGTGCCTTAATGTGAATGCAGATTCTGCCTTGTGGTAAGTAGAAACAGGTTGGGATGGATACTGGTCAAATGATTGCTACTCTGACTAAGTGGAAATCGTGAGAATGTGCTGTTGTTCATAAAAGAAATACTGTTTTCACAATATGCAGGTCAAAAGCAGTGTGAACAAAGTCTGTTATCTTCCCTTCAGGCCTGGGTCTCAGCTGCGCAGTGCTTTCTGAAGAGGTCCGCCAACTTGAAGAGAATTGATCTTCCTCCCAAGCTCTATGAACCAGTGTCTCAGCTATCAGGGGTAAGCGTCCTTCAGTGCAAGGGAGACGACAGAGTGGGTACACGTGCTGTGCAACACAATGATATTACCTACGTGACCATGGAGAGAGAGAACAGGACAAAAAGGAAAGAAAACCGACAAGGATGCTAGATGCAGGGGGACATGAGTTGCAAGGAAAAAAAAAAGAGGAGGCGGGGGTGAGGAAAGGTTTGGTAAGAAATGTGTTGTCCCAAATTGTGGGGGCAGTACACAGTCCTGGCGCAGAATTCTGAAAAAGACTTCATAATTTCAGAACAAGACATCTTCTGCAGAGGAACTTCTATGGTGCACAGCATATCCAAGCCATAGTTGGGATCTCAAGCTCTCATCTCAGTTTGACTGGCTCATAAAGTTCACAGTATGCATAAAGTTGTTAAACAATCCTTTCCATGCTCTCTAGCCCTAATGTCTAACCTGTGGTGGTTTTCAAAGGAATTTCTATGCTTGCAGGGATATGTTCAAGTCATTTTCTGGAAATGCAATGTTGTTTTGGAAGTTGTCTTGCCCTTTTATACATCTGTAACCTCCTTCCTGCATCCAGAGGAGAAGCTGTGAAGCTTGACGTTACAAACCTCTTATGCAGAATAGAAATCCCACCAAGTTCAGGTAGTTGTTCATCTTGGAAGGGGTACATTTGAATCCAAAACTCATCTTTAGGACAGGAGCAAGGTATTAAGCTTTTTATGTTAGTAGGAACGTGAGTCTTTCTGCCTGGAACACAGACAAAAATGTCTTGTAAGATTAATATGTTATTTTTATGCTGATTGTTGGAAATATTAATGAAGTTATTCTTTTGCTGGTGAAGAAATTTCAATTATGAAAAACAGCAGGGTAAATAATAATTAATATTAAGCATATATTTAAGATGTACCTTATATTCTACAAGTGGTGCATTTTAACTGGAAGAAAAGTTTGAAGTGTATGCCGTGTTCAGTTATTAAGAACTATTCGAGAAAAATAAATTATCTGCCAGGAGTTACACCATTTCTTAGATGAATTTTTAGTACCTTTTAACTCCTAATTTAATTGACTTAATCATCCAGTTACACAGAGAAAAATTTAAAGATTTTTGTCAGGGTGCTCCATATTCAAAAATACAACCGTGTGCCTTCTGTGCAGAATTTAATTTTGAGACCACAAGCTGTAACAGTGCAACATTCAGTACTGTATGTGCAAATAATGCCAGTTGGAGCTGCTAATGAGTTATTTCGTAATTCAGAGGCCACTGCTCTTTTGCATCATCTGTCAAGATAACATCAAAGATGGGAGAAGACATCTGACTTCCAAAGCTGAGTTATTTTGATTGGACTTCCTGTCTCTGCTCAGCTGAATTTTTCACAGCAACTGAACCCCACTTGGGATACCATCAGTAGGGTTTGACATCATGGTGCTCCAATTGGAGCCTTTGCCTGCTAGGACTTCCCAGCACCCAGACACATTCCCCTTGTTGCTGTTCACAACCTTATTCGAGAGTAAAAGGAAAGCTACAGCTGGCAGATCAGGTACTTCATGGGAATAAGGGAAATGATTACAAGGCCGGCATTTAAAATGCTGTAGGAACTCACATCCATGACACACAGTGATAGATGGCTTAATGAGATGGACTGGCGTCGAGCCGTAAAATTCATCAATGAGCACTGTAAAACTTCTCTCCTCTCATATTTCAGGTCTACAAGAACTAGCCAAATCCTTTGTTTATTTTATAGTGGCAGGAAACCAGCATCCTGAATGCATGCAGGCTGAAGTAGATTTTTTCTGCTTATTATTTTTATCAATACCATCACATTTAACATGATAACCTACGGCTTTCCACCACCTAGAACTGCATACTACTGTGTGAAAGCACATGTATATGTCATCACATCAGACTTTTTCCTCATTGTTTCAGTTGGCTCTCCAGTTTAAGTCCTTTAACTTTTCCTATGAAATAGAAAAGAATGAAACATATAGATGTTGTTGTACCTATGGTTGCAACAAAAGAGCAGCTTTCACTTGTGGTTGAGCATGCACTACTGTATTTAAGAACATCAGACAACAGGACATATTTAGAACCTCTTGTATCTCTTAGTGTAATCTATGCCACAGACAACTGCATCACATAATACTTTAAAAAAGTTACCTTTAAACTGGCTAGGATTTTCACCTCTATTCTCCCAGAAGGCTAACTTAGAATATAACTACTTTGGTAGGTAGATGTCATATTCTCTTTTTTAGCTTAAATTGATTTCTACCTATATTATATTATAATATTACTCTTGTGACATTCTCTTACAACAGAAATAGCTTTTTTTTTTCCAACTTCAATGAACCTCTCATGTTGTCTTATGTGTGTGATAAAAATAGGGAGGGCTTTACCAAAAAATATTTTTTATATTAAATCGTGGATGTGATCCTTAAGTTGAAGCCTATCAAGAGCTTAGATTTGACAAGACTTTCCCTTCTATTAAACCTTTCAGTACTTAACTGTTATATGAAGTTTCTGTCAGATTCTGTCTTCTCCCCTCCTCACCTCCACTCTGACACAAGTTCTTTCTTTCCACTCAAGACTTTGAACACATAACTCCTTAAATCTTTACACAAGTATAATGTGCTTCCTCCTTCTTCCACAAAAAAAAAAAGGGCAAAATATTGCTCCCTCTCCAGCTGCAGTGTGGTTGTTCTTATTGCATGAGACATTAAATTCCCTCCCTTGTCCCTAGTTGAAGTACTTCTGTGACTCATTTTCCCACAGCTGTTTGTTTGCTCTGATAATACAGAGCAATAAGCATTACAGAATAAATCTGATGAAGAACATGTTAACTAAAATAGGGCTTCAGTTTTCACCTCGGCTTATGTGATACATTGTTCTTGACAACATTTTTCCTGAAGAAACAACTTGTGACTTAAATGTTTTTTTCCAAAGCTTGTGCTATTGGAAAATATATAAAAATATTTATATATTAAATACAAATGTATATATAAAATATATTTATAAACTTATTTACACATTTATTTATTTACATAAAAATATAAAATATAAATACAAAAAAAATAAAAAACATAACAACTAGAAAATCATGCAGATTCTTCACTCACCATGTCTATAAATAACCTCTACTTTTGCTTTTTCTTGCAGAGTTTTCAAACCTTAATTTTTCTCCAAATAATGTGATTGTTACTAGATCACTTCTGTATTCTGATGATGTTGTATTCTGATCAAGCAGAACAGAAGTTTCAGTTCAAATCTGAAATAAATCATTTGGGTCAAAATGTACCCTTTGTTAGAACTTGAAATAAATTTATTTTTCCCAGTTATTTACTATGACTCATTACCACAGTTTTTAACATCCATGGCCCAGGAGTCACTTGCCTAAGTTTAATGTCAGAAAGATAGATGCCTGAGCCTGAGCTAGTCATGCTAGAATCTCTTTATACTCAGCAGAGAGAAATAAGATCTGCCAGGGAATTACTGATCTGACCATTTAAACATCTAACTTAGAACTGATGTATCCTGTCTCAATTTGCAGTATCTTTATGTGTAGTCTTAGGTGGAGTAATGCTATCCCGTTTTTACAGGTGAGGATATGAAACAAAATGACTGCTCCCAGATTTTAGCTGAAAACACACAGAAACCAAACCAAACTCAATCAAACAAACAACAACAACAAAACAAAACAAAAATACATCCATTCAAAGGAACTGTGAACACACCAGGTCCCTGCCAAGGCACCTGGGAAAAAAGAAACAGTTGAATCACTTCCTTACTTTCAGCCATGGTTATAATTAGAGTGGGAAGACACTGAATTTTCAGTGTGGCAGAATATTACATTAATTTCTTAAGGTAATGTCTAACTATATCTAATAATTTATGTATGATATATATTTAATAACAACCTTTATCATACTTTTGCAATTGTGCCAGTCCAAACATTTTTTGTCTGGAAGGACAACATTCACTGGGGATGAAAGACTGAAGAAAGATAATGTAGAGCTCTTGCTTTATTATGTGTTAGAATATTCACTTTGTAAATCTTTGAATAGAGTTTCTGTAGAAAGAGCATTCCTTTATTTCTGGCTGCACTGACATCACTGAGAGTTTTGCGCTCTTTTTGATGGGGCCAAGACCTTGTTTTTATAGTATATATTGTTCACACTTTTTCACAAGTTAGAGCATGAGCATCCATTGGCTTCAGAAGAACAGGATTACAAAAGTTCTAAGTCAAAATCTTTCCCATCCATCTTCAAGTCTTCACTAGAAATAAAGACAAAATGAAAATGGGAGCTGGGTTACAGAAGATTTATTGGTCTATATGGCTGCATGATATCTTCGGTAGTGTCTCATAATTCTTCTCAGCTCTTTATAAACACCTAAGCTTTACTGTTCTCTTTCTTTGTAGGTCTAACCTCCTCTTTTTTTTTTTTTTTTTTTTAATCTCTCTGAAGTGAGCATGACAATTAATATTGTTAAATGTTCTCTCTTTTTGTTGAGTGTCACCTTGTCTTGTTTATCCTTTAAATTTCCTAGTGTGTTCTCATATCAATTTCCAAATACCATGTATGATCCACATATTCATGTGTGGTAACAATTTTGTTCTCCAATTTCCCAGCATTTCTTTCTTTCTTTCTTTCTTTCTTTCTTTCTTTCTTTCTTTCTTTCTTTCTTTCTTTCTTTCTTTCTTTCTTTCTTTCTTTCTTTCTTTCTTTCTTTCTTTCTTTCTTTCTTTCTTTCTTTCTTTCTTTCTTTCTTTCTTTCTTTCTTTCTTTCTTTCTTTCTTTCTTTCTTTCTTTCTTTCTTTCTTTCTTTCTTTCTTTCTTTCTTTCTTTCTTTCTCTATTAATTTATTAATTTATACATTAGAAAGAGCCAAAGCCATTTTCTGACTCTTTCTTTACATGATGGATTAATATTGTTTTACTTTTCTATGTGTCTTCTGTTGCATGACTATTTTTACTGTTTTTTTGTTTTGTTTTGTTTTGTTTTTTTGAGAGGGTGGCTTTTAGGTGTTGGGTTTTTGTCGTTGATGATCTGAAAGGAATAAAATGATTTTGGTTTGGTTAAAGTTCTTGGTGAAGTTGTTTTGGTGAAGTTATTTTCACACTTACACACCCATTTGCAGAGATTTGCAAGACTGAAATGAATGAAATGTATAAGGAATGAATAGAATGTAATAGTTCAGTTGGAATGGACATTCAAAGTCCATCAAGTCCAACTGTCTTATCTCTTCAGGACCAACCAAAGTTAAAACATATTACTGAGGGCATTGTCCAAATGCCTCTTGAACACTGGCAGGCTTGGGGAATCAATCACCCCTCTAGGAAGCCTGTTCCAGTGTTTTACCACCCTCACAGTAAAGAAATTTTTCCTCATGTCCAGCATGAACCCCCTCTGGTACAGCTTTGTGCTGTTCCTATGCACATTGGTTCCAAAAGAGCAGAGACAGGCACCTCCCTCTGTTCTTCCCCTCCTCAGGAAGCTATAGGGAGCAAGGAGGTTGCCTCTGAGCCTCCTTTTCTCCAGACCAGGTGACCCAAGTGTCCTCAGCCTCTCCCTCGTAGAACATGCCTTCCAGCCCTATTATGAGCTTTGTTGCCCTCTTCTGGTCACTTTCGAGTATCTTAACATCCATTTTTAGATTGTGGAGCCCAGAACTGGACACAACATTCAAGCTGAGGCTTCACCAAAGCCAAAAGGTAGGAGAATCACCTGTTTTGACCAGCTGGCTATGCACCCTAAGATGCGGTTTGACCTCTTGGCTGCCAGGGCACACTGCTGACTGTATAGGTAACAGAGAATATCAGATGAGTCTTTTAAAATGGACTTTGGAAATTAGTAGTCTGAAGACAAATTCACTGTTGCCAATTGATAGGCACCAGAGAGGTGAGGACTTGATGGAGTCTGTCACTTTATTGTCTTTGTTGCAGAGAATAGTGGCCCTTCCCAGGCTGCTTTGACACATTTTGGTGCTTGTAAATGTGAGTATCTGAAAGGAAATTGTTTAAAGATGTTATTGAATAAAATCACTTTTTCCTCCCATAGGAACTCCTGTTGAGTTTTGTTACACTGCTCTTCCTACATAGTAGAAAGTTACTCTGCTGTACCATTACCATGCAGCACTGCTCACATTATTGCTGAATTCAACCTGACAGTTTCTTAACAGGTTCTCCAGATGCCAATAGCTGATGGCTGTCTTATTATGGCTATCTCTCACAATGGACATGACTAATCCTACATAACTAGGAAATACTGTTAAAATGTTTAAGTTAGCAGCATAATTGGCTGTGATTCCCCATATACAGATACCCTCTAACAGACTGCTATTCAAGTTGGGCCAGTTGAATTCACATCTAGAAGTACCTCTTGTCAAAGAATAAATGTATAGTAACTGCTGGCTGTGTTCCTAGCTTTGGTAACTCAGAGAAATGCTGAAGAAAGTGGGATGAATCTTAACCAGTAGGTAAAGAGCTCTATGTTGGAGTACCAATTAATCTTATTAGGACAGAGAATGGAATAAGTGCTGCAGTGACAAAAGGCTTAGGCCTCCTTGCTGTTGAGCTACAGAAATTATTTTGATGCTTCTGCATGCATGCTGAAAGTCACACACAATCAATCCATCAGGAGCATTTATATGCTGACCATTCAGAGTCAGAGAGGTGAAAGAGGATGTACTTTATGTATTTAACTTTTATAGTTCAGTTTTTCTGGATGTTAACACTTGCTTTCAGGTTCTATACTTGCAGTCTACTCTTTTTTTTTTTTTTTTTTTTTTTTTTCTTCTGGTGGTTTATCATAAAATTATAGAATATCTGAAGTTGGAAGCAACCCACGAGTATCACAGAATCATAGAATCATAGAAAGGTTCGAATTGTAAGGGACTTTAAGATCACATAGTTCCAACACTCCTGCCACGGGCAAGGGTGCTATCCACTAGATCAGGTTGTCCAGGGCCTTGTCCAGCCTGGTCTTGAACACCTCCAGACATGGAGCATCCACAGCTTCTCTGGGCAACCTGTTTCAGTGCCTCACCACCCTCTGAGTGAAGAATTTCCTCCTAACCTCTAATCTAAATCTCCCCTCTTTTAGTTTAAATCCATTCCTCCTTGTCCTGTCATTATCTTCCTGTGCAAAAAGTTCCTCTCCATCTTTTTTTTTTTATAAGCCCCCTTTAAGTATTAAAAATCTGCAGTGAGGTCACCCTTGAGCCTTTTCTTCTTTAGGCTGAACATCCCCAGCTCTCACAGCCTTTTTTTGTAGGAGAGGTACTTCAGGCTAACAAGGATATAGCAGAAGGGAACAATCACCTCCCTTGACCTGTTGACTACCTCTCTGTTGATACAGCCCAGGAAGCACTTGGCCTTCTGGGCTGCAAGTGTGCAATGCTGGCTCATGTCAAGCTTTTCGTCCACCAGATGCTTCTTTGCAGGTCTGCTCTCAATGAGTTCTCTACTTAGTCTATTCTGAGATCTGAGATTGCCCCGACACAGGTGCAGCACCTTGAGTTCCCTCAGGACCCTGGGATGCATGTCACCAGGCCCCATAAACTTGTACCTGTTCAGTTTCATCAGGTGCTCTTGAACTGCTCTTCATTTACAGTGGGAGGGATGTTCTTCCCCTAGCCCTCATCTTCAGTTTCATGAAAATGAGAGATGTAGGAAACCTGACTGGCAGTGAAGACTGAGGCAAAGAAGTTTTTGAGTACTTCAGTATTCCCCATATCTCTTGTTAACAAAACTCCCTTCTCATTTATCAGAGGTGGTACACTCTCCTTGTCCTTTCTTTTCTGAGCAATGTACTTATAGAATCCTTTCTTGATATTTTTTGCATCCCTTGCCAAGCTCAGTTCTGTCTGTGCCTTGGCTTTCCTGATCCCACCCCTGCACCTCCAGACAACATCCCTGTGCTCTTCCCAGGCCACATGTCCCTGCTTCCACTGCCTGTGCATTTCCTTCTTGCACCTCACTTTGACCAGCAGGCCCTTGCATAGCCATCCTGGTCTGCTGTCCTCCCTGCTTGCTTACTTACACAGCAGGATGGTGAGTTCTTGTGCTCTAAGATAAAACATCCTTAAAGAGTTGTCAGCTCTGTTCAGCTCCTTTGTCCCTAAGGACAATGTTCCAGGGGATCTTATCCACTAGGTCCTTAAATAACCTGAACTTTGCTCTTCTAAAGTTCAACGGTCCTCACTTTGCTCCTTGTCAGATCCATATCCCTCCAGATCACAGTCTCAATAAGAGCGTCATCACTGCAGGCCAGACTGCCTCCAATCTTAACCTCTTTAACGAGTTCATCTACAATGGTAAGCACCAGGTCCAGTAATGAAGTACCATTGAGTCCAACTCCTGGCTCCACAAATGACTGACTGAAAATTAAATGAGAACATTGTACAAATGCTTCTTGAACTCCAGCAGGCTTGGTGCTCCCCTGGGGAGCCTGTTCCAAGTTCCTGAGCACCCTCTCAGTGAAAAAACTTTTCTTAGTATTCAATCTGGTTTGTGTGCTTTTGTCTTTTTGAGTCTATCTCCACCCAAAGCCAGTCCAGATGAGTGTTTTAGTCCTCCATGAACAGAGGGAAGGAGACCGGAAAGAAGAGCAGCAGAAAGAACGCAAGAGGTAGAAACTTACTGGGCATTTAAAGATAGTATTTTAAGGGAGAGTGTTTTTTAAAGAAAAAGTAGTTCTAAAAGATCTTCTTCTTACATAGGCCGATCCTTATATATAGCTGCTTGGAAAAAAAAATCCTTAGTAAACTTTAGAAAGCAGACCTCCAGCAGAATATGCTGTATGCTGATTTTGCTAAACCTTTGTTTTATAGGAAGACTAAAAACAAAATAAAAAAAAAGGAAAAAGAAAAAAAAGTTCTATCTTAACAGCTTTTAAACAGCTTTTGTATGAAATACTTCATACTTTAAAATGACTTCTCAGTATTTTATTTTTTTTTTATATGATATACTAGCTATATCATATAATGGAGGGCATTAAAATTTAAAATCAAAACATATTGTCCCTGCCAGTATTGACACAATAAAACCGGACTGGTCACCTACAGTGTATGGATTTGCAATTAACCTGTTAAGAGGATAACCACTCTCCTAACCTAGTTCTCCATCACAGTCAAAAAAGTGTCAAGCTAAGTTCTCCGTCACAGTCAAAAAAGTGTCAAGCTAAGTGCTATTCTGCTCCAGCATCTCTTTGCCCTTGTGCTACAGGCTATAGAAAAAAAAATACAAAAACTTTCCACAGTGTTCTTTATCTTATGTCATTATCCTTATGCTGCCTTAGGTCATTAAAATAAATGTTTGGTTCTTGGATCCATTTATTTTATTGTCAGTGATAAATGTACCTGCTTGATTTAATTTTGTATGCATTTTATATTGCCCATTGTATGTTTTCAGGTTTATTAAATAAGTACTCTATCTTCTTTCAAAAGCTGTAGGCATGATATCTTTTTTAATTTATTTATTTTTTATTTTCAATTACGATATTTTTAAAATCATGCTTTTTGCTTAGTAATTGGTGAGTACTAAGCTAAACCTAAGTATGCTATTTTGTTACTACTTATGCATAGTTTCTTATGGTATCCATGAAGGTGAAAATGTCTTACATGTCAGGAAATGTTAGCCTGGACTCTTTCCTCCTAATTTTCTGACCTTTTTTCTGTGCTTCCTGTAACATTTTGAATCAAAGGGGCTTCTACCTCTCTTTTAATTTCTCCCAAATTCTTCTTAATCTGTTCTATTTCAGCCAACTCTGTCCCAAAATGTTCTTATTTTTTTCACTATAATTTTTTCACACCTTGCCAAAATGTACATAGAAACAAGTTACTGAAAGGGAATTAAGTTAACCTGGGAAGCTCTGCTAAGAAAAAGAGAATGCTCTGCTGAACTCCCTTGAAGCTAAGTCTTTGGTTCATGTTCTCTCTAGTAGCAAACAAACAAATAAGCAAACAAACACAAAAACTATGCAAGCCCCCCCTTATCCAGGCAGCTCTAAGTGATCTAAGTGGTTCCTGAGCTGGGAGACAGGTACACACATCTGAAGCTGTTTATCCTCTACCTATCTTCCTAAATGTAACATCCCTTTTCTCATTAGATATAAGGTAGATCCGATTTCCATTTTGGACTTGGCAAGCAACAATTGCATCAAACAGCAACACTGCCAGTATTTAACCTTAATTACAGTTTGTCAACAATTTTCCAGGCTGAAAATAGAATCAATGTCCCAGGATTGTCATTGGCATTGTACAGAGTCTCCTCTCTACAGTGGAAGATAAAACCAGTTTTAAAACTATGTGCTGCAGCACATGCATGTTCCAAACACATTAGTAATTTGGAGATGCTGAGTAGACATGTAGTTGGATATATGCATAATGTTGACTGTACAAGAATTCTGCTGGACCATTCTTCTAACTCTGTGTCCAGGAAATTCTTCCTCATGTTTATATTATGAGGGAGGACTTAGTTGTCTTATTCCATCCCAAAAGATCATTCCCTGTATTGCTTTCTTATTCATGATTTTTTTTCCCCGAATCCTTCTAACTCTTTGACATCTTCATTTACTATCACTTGATGTGAAGAGGTTAGAAATAAGGTAAGATTAAAAAAAAAAAAAAAAAAAGTGTCAAATAATTCCTGTAGGAAAAATATCCTTCATCAGAACCACTGAAATGTAAGAAAGTTCTCTGAAAGCTCTACTGTTCAGAAAGACCTGATATTGAACAGCAGCTTGCTTCTATCCTGGCATTACATTGTGGTGAAAGCAAAATCAATTTCAAGCTGCATAAGCACAGCTATTGCAATACACAGCAGGGAAATGACATTATTTCTATGTGATCCTTCTGAGATCACACCAGGAACACACTGTATGCAGTTCCCATTAATAAATATATGGGTTCACCGGCCAGATAAAGAGATAGATAATTCAAAATGTAACCCAAAACTTGAAGATAGTCCAAAGCTTATTTTGGATCCAAAATATTTAGAGCACTTTTGCTTCTCACACATTTTTAACTTCATGTATCCCTGCAATTCCTGGTCCTCTTTTCACTTAGCATTAAAAGCATCAAAATATTCTGGGAGAAGATATTGTTTTAATAGAAGCATAAAGTCCTTGAAATCTCAGGAGAAAACTTTCACTGTCAGATTTTCCAAGTTGTTTTTTCAGTCCCATTAAAAAAATAAAAATATTTGGATGAAGTTTAGTGCTTACATTCCAAGTCTTGTGTGCATATACAAACTGAACTGAATTTCTGATTTCTGTAGTTCAGCCATCTGCTGAGTGGGTCACCCGCAAGACTTACTGGAGAGTTATTTTAATAAGCTGAGAAAACAGGATCAAAACCATCTTCATAGATTTTTTTTTTCTGCTTATTTCCATAGAAATATTCTGTGAAGGCTATAGTACTTAAAACACATTGCCTGAGATAACATTTCAAATACTTAATAATGCTTTGAAAAATTTCATTCCTGTTGGCTCCACTTCAGATTTCTATCGCTATATAAAAAAAATCTTAGACTTATTTACCAGTCCCTTTTTGTCACTTTTTCTGGGAAAGTGACAACGCTGCTGATATTTCTGATTAGTGAGAACATCTTGCTTTGACAGCTGTTTGCATTTTGTCTAAGGTTGTAAACTTTTTGAAAAAACTGTAAACTGGAACTCATATATTGCCAGCAAACACTATTGTGATCAGTGAAAAATATTGTGATATTTGCTCTGAATAAAGTATCATTTTTATTTCTCATTTCAATGACCCTCACCTTACAGACAGCAAAACAACAGGCAACTGAATAGACAGTATTGAAAGATGTTGTAATAAACCAAACTGCTTTTAAAAAGGAAGAATAGAATGTTGTTTGTACAAAACACAGGAGTACTGACTTTGAGAGGTAAGTTAACATTAAAAAGACTTTAGTTATTTGGAAAGATCTGCAGGCTTACATATCTGAGGAGTACCTAGCAAATGTCTAATAGCTAGCCCAAGCCAAGCAATTTTTATGCAGTACACAACTGCTGCAAGTTGTGAGCATTTTGTTGCAACCCCAGTTAGCAACTTGGATTAGACATCCATTCCATATAGCACTGTGTGTGTCTGGATTACTCTCCAGATGATGTGTTCAAACAGACTTGTACATTTATCATCTCTGCAGGGACACCTCATGAAGAAGAAAAAAAAAAAAAAAAAAAAAAAAGAAAGAAAGAAAAGTACTTAGTTATGTGATCAGATTCCAAATTCTACAAAAACTATGCTTTGTTGGATATTTCTGTCAGTGTGACACAATGTGTCAGCTCTCCTGATGAGATATAGCTAATGGAAGCCCTCATAAAGTGTCATAAGGTCCAAATAGTAACTTACTTTTTCTTTACCAGAAGAAATGTCAGGTGGCCACAAGTTACTGTATGGTAGGGTAAAAGGCAGGTCTGTTTTCCAGTCACCAAGCAAGAGCTTCTAATTTCTACGCATCAGTGTTCTGGCTTAACACAAAATATGTTATTTCCTTTATTAACACCATTCAGAGGTCACTTAAGCTGTCCTTTGCAGATGCCCCCTTAAGAATATATTTGCCAGAGTCAGAGGTCTGTGTTTATATCCTTAGAATGGTCTTCTGCAGCCAATGGCATAGGGCAATGGGTTTGGCATTGCCACTTCCTTAGCTAAGAGAAAATCTGGGATAGGACCCACTGCCTTGGGATAATCAGCACAAAGGAAGGAACGGTTTTCTCTGTGAGGAATAAAATAACAATATATTTTCTGAGAAGTAATAGCAAGGCAACCTTACAGAACCTATACATAAAAGGAGAAATAAAATCAGAGGGCATGGATACATCCCTTCTATAATCTATTCTGCTACCCATAATTAAACATATATAAAGTGAGTTAATCATTCTTTCTTATATTTGGTCAATAAGAAATAATATAAGCTGAAAGAAGTACTGTACTCCTCTCCTCTCCTCTCCTCTCCTCTCCTCTCCTCTCCTCTCCTCTCCTCTCCTCTCCTCTCCTCTCCTCTCCTCTCCTCTCCTCTCCTCTCCTCTCCTCTCCTCTCCTCTCCTCTCCTCTCCTCTCCTCTCCTCTCCTCTCCTCTCCTCTCCTCTCCTCTCCTCTCCTCTCCTCTCCTCTCCTCTCCTCTCCTCTCCTCTCCTCTCCTCTCCTCTCCTCTCCTCTCCTCTCCTCTCCTCTCCTCTCCTCTCCTCTCCTCTCCTCAATAAGACAATTCATTTCATAGCAGGTGAATCACAACCATAACAAAAGAGAAAACAAAAGTTTCAGAAGTCTTTTTTTTCTTTCTTTCTGTTTTTTTTTTTTTTTTTTTCCCTGTGATTCAAAATATTATGTCTGTAGGTGAAATTATACTGTTACAGACATCTGATATCTCTGTCTTTTGTCAATGACAGATAGTAGTTATAAGAAAAGGATACTAAACAAAACACTCCAGATTCTCTTCTGTAACTCATATTATATAAAGACATGAGTGTTAGTGTAAAATGTTTTCATAACCTGTTCATCATCTTGCCTTTGGGGGTTTTTCTGCTGACAAAGGTTAATACTTTTTTATTATTATTTTTTTGCTATGGATTTTCAAGTGTTATTGTTGTCAAAGAAAATCATTGCTTTTAATGAAACTTCAGAAAAAAAGTCTTTCAAATATATTTTATTATTGAATGTAACACAAAATAAAAGATTAATATCACAATTTATTAAATTTTGATTTTTTTGTTGTTTTGTTTTTTCTCAATTATGCTTCACATTCTTCAGATGTAGTAGGACAGGAAAAGCTAAAGTAACATTCAAACAAAATCTTTTATGTATTTCTATATTTATTGTTTTTTATTGTCAAAGAGCAAGGTGAGGTTTTTTTTTATTATTATTATTTTTCCTTTTTATATTGTATTTAGATGTGCTTGAACATAGAAGTCCAACCTAATGATAAAATATCACTGGTGGCTTGCATGGGACAGTTTATCTGATTGTGACTTTCAAGAGGTTTTTCCATGGGGGATTCCTATAGCTTTAAATAAACAGTTATTACTGTTACAGCAGTTCTGTATAGGTATGTATGAAACACAACAAACAAAACCAATGTTAGCAACTGCTGACGCAGAGAGGCAGAGATTTTGCTGATGTCCCTGGCTGGAAAAGACATCAGCAAATGTTTTAGGGGTATTTTTCAGGCTCTGAGAAAGTAAACAGAAGAAAATCCCAATATCTTTGTTGTCCATATTTTACAGTGTGCTATATCTACATAGAGGGATTCATACAGAAGGTTTGTTTCCTCCTCACACTCTGGAGAGTTTATTAGACAGCCCCTGAGACATGACACTGTGGCCATATGGCTCCTCAGTCAAACTTCACACATCTTTCTGATCAGCTAAAATGTTAGTAAAATGGGGTGGCATCTGCCTGCAAGCAGCCAGGACCATATATCCCAAGCCATGTACAACCTGATAATTTCTTCATTGAAAGCCACTTATCAAATTAATCCCAATTAAAAAAGAGATTTCTGTCTGGTAAAAATGTCTGTCCATGTTTAAATATTTTCAGAGGAACCTCATATAAATTCATGGCGAAAGCTTTATTTTTTTGAATATCCACAGTGCTACAAAATACCATCAATCTCTCAGCAACAGAAACTCATGACTTGATTTAATTTTCTACTCATAGGCATTTCATGCCCTTTGAGACTTCCCAGATGTTGAAGACATTCTCATGCAGGTGGCAAGTGCTACAGCCAAAGATCTTTCCGTAGTACATAACCTTTCATCTACAGGGCATTTTACTATGTGCAGACACTTGCAAAGACATTCACACACAATTTATGAGTACATAACAGTGATCTTATTTATTGCCTAACACAGACAGCAAACAGATGGAGTATAGTTCTAGGCTTTTTCTTTTTTCCCCTCAGGTTTTTGTACCTCTTTGTGTAGAGAGGTTTCTCTGGAGGCCTTCAGCTAGTAGCTACTATTACTTAAACCAAAAATTTCCAACAATTTCACGTCTCTGTTTTTATTTTTCTTGTCTTTACATTTTTAGCATCCTTATTTATAATCCAAGACCAGATTTTTTTTTTTTCTTTAAAGTCAATACAATGTCACACATAAAACTGACACCCCTGACTTGTAGCATACAATATCCTGTCTCTCATATACCTTTAGACATTTTATGTTTAGGCAAATGAATTGAATGAGGATTCTCTTCCTGTACACTCTAATCCTTCCTTATGCACATGTCACTAGCTTGCAAAGCTTGGATTGTATCTTTGAAGTTGGATATAAGTTTGAAACTTGAGTGGGTGGTGAAAACTTTGAACAGGGGTCTGTACAAGATGACCTCCAGAAGTTTCTTCCAACATAAATTCTTGTGCAATGGATGTATGATATGCTTGTGAGCTGCAGGGATGTTGATAATCTGAATTTGGCTTTCCAAACTAGCATAAATTGTTTATTCTGAGTCTGTCCCTTACAGATCTTCCTAGGTTTCCAAGGCAGCTGTATCTTACTGCTAGGACTGAGCCCTGATTTCCCATAACCAGTTCAATCTATGGCTTGTTGACTGACTTGCCTTAGTGTTTGAGTGCAAAGTCTACATGTTGCATAGGCAATAAGACCAGGCCCCACATCATGTGCCCAGTGAATCTGCTCTGCCTGTGGAAATGAGTATTTCATCAGTATGAAATGCCAGACCTAGCCTGTGCAAATGGACGAGCATGTTCATGGTTCTGAGGGCTTCTGGAACTCTGAAGAGATCCTGTAGAGCAAACAGCACTTAGGCCCTCAACAACATCAAAAGAGTCCTTTGATCAGTTCAGGACATGATACTCTAGTTTCACAGTAGTAGCAACAGCAAAGTAGTAAAGACAGCTTCTTGTTGAGAGCATATGCAGACTATTTTGTATTTCACATTGTGTGCAATGGATTTGATAGCACTACGTCTACCTTAAGAGTCACCATGCTCAAACTGAGAACAATTTCAAAGAATATTTGCCATTTAGTAATTGTATGAGATAACCTATTTTTGAGGAATTATATACTTTTGTTGTTGTCTGGTGTTATAAAATGTCTTTTATTTTATGTTACAGTCCCCATGAGTAGGGACTCAGATAAACACCTGTGGTAATAATGACTAAATTGGATTTCTGTTTTTGGTCCTTAGCTAGTTTAAGTTCTTTAGGGACATGATTCCATAACATTAAGTTAAATGGGAGCCTTACCTCCAATTTCAACAAGGGAGGTGATCAAGCTGCATTATGTTCCTGGAGAGATAGACATGGCAATGAAGACATAGATTAACTCAAAGAGCACCTCTCAATATCAGTCAGATTTCTCTCAGAATCTTGCCCTATTCAGAGCTATTTAGGATGAGAGGGTTGTGACTTTGACATTTTAGATCAGCCCTCAGCTAGCTAACATGCCACTGACTTGAAAGGAAAGAATCACCTATAAAATGTGGGATGTGAAGAATATTGCAAGCCAGTAAGTGTTTTGTGAACAAGTGTATGTGTGTTGCTTTTGGATGTGGTAATGATTTCCCAAATTCAGAGGCAGAATTAATGAGCTATAAGGTGAATGGTGTGAGCAGAGTGGAAATGTATTATGACCTTAAATTATGATTAATTTTCTAGGTTTCTCCTTGAATTTGAGACTCTAGGCACTAAGTACTGTAATTAAATCCATCTGAATAGGTTTCAACATGTTTATTTGACTCTGTACTATGGTCCATTTTCCAGAGCAGATTAGGGTAATAACTTTTTTTAATATTATGCTTTCAGATTGCCAACTGTTCACTCTAATAGTAACATATAATTGACTTTCCTGAGGATCACCTCCTTTAATCACTGAGCATGTGTGATTTTTGTATTGGCTGAGTGTGTAGGCAGTTGGTATATCAGCATCCAAACAACAGTTTCCAACGAAATGACAGAAAAGTTGCCTTCTTTTGGCACAGAAATGCACATAGTGATTCAACACAAATGATGCAGCATAAATTGACAGTGAGTGTTATGCAAGAGAACACAGACACTTAGAAGTGTTTGGAAAGTTTTTATTACTTTTACTCTGACACTTTGAAGGTTTTCTTTTCAAACATATTCCCACAAAAGCCAGAGCTGTTACACTGAAAAATAAAAATAAAGGAAAAGAGGAAATATCAAAGGATTAAAGAATACTATTAAAAAAACACATGTACTTGTAGTCCATCAGTTTCCTAATAAGAATAGTAACATTATATCTATTTTTGATTTTAGTGAAATGCAGAGAAATGGGATTTATCTTTTTTAGCATTTCTCTCTTAACAACACCACCACACAGGTCATCTGAGGGTGGACAAAAATTAAGTAGGGAAGAAAACTATAAAAGGGACATTTCAGAACACCATGAAGCACAATCAGCTAAATCTGGTTTAAAACCTGTTCTTGGTACTACTTTTACTTGGAAGAAGAAAAAAGTTAAATGTTCACAGTGAAAGTATGGAGAGCAGCCATAAAGTCAGTTATGTGGATAAATGTTTGAAACTATTCTTTGAATACTAGATTTTTGCTTGTAAATTTTCTCAGTTGAGGAGAGGTTTGCCAGCTACAGTACACACAAAAATGAGACAGAAATCTGATCTCACATTAAGATGATCTTTTTCAAGGCTAGTAAAGTGTCAGTGAGACAAGAACAACAGTGTAGCATCCACCAGAACATGGCTGTTTTACTAGGCACAGAAGCAAACTACTCAGAGGACCAAGAATGTCTCAGAATTCCCTGCTCAGCTTTCTGGGAGATGAGTCAAATTCCTGATCAGATACTTTTTTCAAGGTTTCTCAGCAATATAAGTAAGTTTAATTTTGTATGTTACTGAAGCCTACTTTTGTGTTATAACAAGCAGTATCCTCCAAAGAGATTCAAGGATCCAAGGCACTAGAAAGCTGCCCATTCAGAATAAAATATGGCTGTGGTCTATGCCCAAGTTCATTTTGCACTTCCACCTCCCTCCTGAACACGGATGTCAAGTCTGTCTGAGACACAGCATTCTTGATGGATAAGGAGGAGGGTCCCTGACCAGCTTCTTGCCTGGAGCTGGTCTGGCTTGTCTGATACAAGAATGTCTTTTATGACAATATAAATCTTGGTAATTTTCATCAAAACTGTGGCTTTTTAGCTCAGTTTTGTCCTCCCTCCTTCCAGTATCTAACAGCTTTTAATTTCCCTCTTATCTGAAGGAGTCACAGTAACATCTGTGATACTGATTACTATTTGAGCAGAAACTCAGAGATCTAAGCAAAGAGACGGGAAGCAGAATATGAGCTTGTGCTCATTCTCTATGTCAGGACTTTAATATAAATTCAAGCTCTATGCTGAAGCATTGCACTAACATACAGCTGAGATTAGATATTCATCCCTGACCTTCATCTGCTGGGTAACATTAGGGAAAGTTGTGAACATTTGTCAGAAGCTGTATGGAAAACTAGTATGGGAACTAAGAGCATGAGGCAGCAGCTGAGCATTGTTGTGAGGAGTTCAGAGCACACAGAGGAGGATGAATGTGCATCCCAAATCTTGAGTCTGAGCTGTCAGTTTACTTTTCTCCAGTTTAGTTTTTTTACTTTTCCAGTTTAGTCAGTTTACTTTTCTCCTGTCAGTTTACTGGTCTTCAATCACCAGCTTTACCATCCTCCAGTGTTAGAGTTCACCTCTACTCGGCATTGGTAAGGCCACACTTGGAGTACTGTGACCCCTTCTGGGCCCCCCAGTATAATAAAATAAATAAATAAATAAAAGGACATACTGGGGTGAGTCCAATGCAGCACCACTCAAATGATGAAGGGATTGCAGCATCTCTCTTATGAGGAGAGGCTGAGAGCTGAAACTGTTCAACCTGGAGAAGAGAAGGTTCAGGGGGATGTCTGTATCATGTCTATATCTATTAATGTCCATTAATACCTGAATAAAGAGTGCAAAGAAAACAGAGCCAGATTCTTTTCAGTGTTGCCCAGTGACATGTCAAGAGATAATGGGCACCAATTGGAACAGAGGAAGTGCCATCCGAACATCATGAAAAAGTTTTTACTGTGCAGATGACTGAGATAGCCAGAGAGGCTGTGGAGTCTCCCTCCTTGGAGATCTTCGAGAGCTGCCTGTATATGGTCCTGGGCAACCTGTTCTGGGTTTCCCTGCTTGAGCAGGGGAATTGGACTAGATGAGCTCCAGAGGTCCCTTCCAATCCCAATCATTCTCTGATTTTGTGATAAAAATCAAAGAATAGTCTTGCCTTTGGTTTAAAGAAGCTTTGTTCTCACGTAGTTATGTGGTTATAGAGTTGCATAGTCTCATGTAGCTAAAGAGCTTGTTCTCATCCAGGTCTCATCTGCTTGGTAAAGGAAGAGAGAAGCTGGTGTTGAGTTATGAAAGTGGTTTTTTTTGTTTTCTCTTTATTGTTAGAGTATGTTCAGGAAGTTTGTGATAAGGAAAGTAGTAGGCAAGCAACACAAGTCCAGTAGTTCGCCCAGGAATGAGGTCATGTATACACAAAGATAAAACTGATGATCTCAGAACTAAATGGGAAGAGTATTTGTTTCCCAGATGTTAGTTTTCTGGTTGGTCTCTGAAGTTTTGAAGGGTATTTTTCCTGAAGATAAAAGGCCTTCTGCTACAGATGGTGCTTTTTAACCTTTCTAAGTCCTTACATACCTGTAATAAAACTCTGGCAGAAACGGACATAAATTTGTTTTGGAGGGCAGCTGGGTTCATATTGTCACACTTTTTCTATTCATCGTTTGGAAGTTTAGCAACTACCTGCAGCTCCAAACATTGTCAGTTTGTTGGTACAACAAGAGGCTAGAAACAAATTTCATTTATGACCTATTTAGGATATTAATTTATTCATGAGGATGATTTTGAGCTACTAACAAGTTTATGCCTTTAAGACTGTTATATAAATTATATATACTTATACATGTATTTGTGATATACATATATAATATATATTATAATATTATATATAATATTATATATAATATATATTATATTATTATAAATATATATTATAAATTTGTGAGAAAATATTTTCCTTTCTGACTGCTATTTTTTTCTGTGCCCCATCATTTCAACCTGAATTTGATCCCAAACCATTTCACATTGTCTGTACCTAGGATCTACTATAAAACAAAACAAAACAAAACACATACAGATGCACACACAAAACAAACAAACAAACAAAATACCACACACAAAAACCAACCAAACAAAACAAAATAAAATCAAAACAAACAACAACAACAAAACAAACAAACAAACAAATGACAACAACAAAAACAAACAAACAAACAAACAAAAACAAGAATGATGGAAAACATGCTCAGGCAAAGACTTCCAGGCTACAAAATAATGGACATAAGAAATGACTTAGAAAGAATGCAGCACTTCGGAAATCGAATTAGAAAGACAGTGAAATATATTTCTTGCATGAAAATGTTTTGAGAAGAAATTAAATGGCTCAATTGAGAAAATCGTAATGAAGAAAGCATAGTTAATTATTTAGACAAACAGAAAAAAAAATCAAAATAAAATATATGGTGTCTTTTAGTGCACATAATTTATTTATAAACGGACATGTTCTGAGACTGTGTCCACATCGGATTTGTGAAACTGTGTCCTATATTTAAAACTGTGTCTAATATTTAGAGTCCAAATAAAAAACACATGCAGTAGATACAGATGTATTGGCTTTACATGGGAATTCCGCTTGTGCTTCATTTTGGGCCCAGACTGCATAGCCTCAGACAGTTGCAGCAGATTTTGTTGGTTCTGAAATTTCAGTGTTTCATAATAAATGTATGCAGGAATAATTTCTGAGGCAAGCTAATATTATTTGACATATATATGAATATATTTTCATGGATTGTTAATGTTTGGTGAATATTTTAAGTTCAGTATGTAGGTACTAAATTTAATTTTCTCCAGGGTATATATGATATGTGGAGTTGGTAGAGTTTTCTTCAAAACTGATTACATGACAATTGAAATTTTCATTCAGAATGCAGCTTAACTATCCATTGTGATGTTGAGATTATACATGATATACAAATGAGAAAACTGGAAAGAGCTGATGGACATCCATTAGCATACATTCTGTCCATTGATTCTGGAGCCAGAAAGGATGGATGCAAATAACAATGGCTGCTAAATGATGACTAACATTCCCTAGGATTTCCAAGGGGACATAACACTATGGAGGGGATGGAAAGAAGATCTTTTCACACTTCTTTTAAGAGGTCAGATAGTAAGTTTCTCTCTAAGCTACAGTGAGTGCTCTGCTGCTTTCAGATTATGCAGAAGTCTGATAATTATCAGATAATGTGTGCATAATACAAAGCAGACATGACTGAACTGTGTTTTCCCCATCTCATCTCTGCCGTCAGCACCATTCCTATCACATCTCTAGGGTAAATGAGAATAGTTCATTAGATGCATAGGGCAAAAAGCTGGCTAAGAAAGGAACAGGAGAGCCCTACTACCTTCTGGGGGCCCCTTCATTGCTAGTGGAGATCAAGAGTGATGGAAGTTAGCTGGTCTTCTGATGTAACTATTTATTTGTAGAAAGAAGAAAGAAATCACACCACTAATAACTTAAAAATTTTTAATCTTCATTAGTATTTGTCGTTATTGTTGTCTGAGAGGGGGCACACAATTGTTCAGTCAAGCCCTCCTTGGGAAAGGAATTAAGGCAATAGGATTAGTACCAGTTTTGCCTGAACTGTGCATTGGATGCCTGAGATCAGGCACAACAGGAAGAAAGCTTTGTTTAAAAGAGTTCCCAAAGCTCTCTTCATTACATTAGTTTGTATAGCAGCACATGGTCTACATTTCAAGTGCAGAACTACATGTCTTAGGCTACAAAATGCTCTTAAAAGTATGTTTTACATGTTTGTGGTTAATATCTTTGGGAAGTTTTCCATGCCCTCTGTCTGACATGAAATGTGTAGATAGAATTTTATTGTAAACATTTTTGAAATGTTCTCAATCTTCCTTTTCATCTCATCCTTCTATTTCATGATAAACAGTCCTTTCTCAACTCACCTTTCCTGTTTTATTTTCTTATGCTTTAAGTCCCGTCCCTTAAGAATTACATAATATTTCTGATAACCAACATAATACAATTAACTGGATATGAGTTCAGACTTCCTGAGAAGCACATCCAGATTCAGATTAACTTTTCTTATCCTTTTTTGATTTTTTTTTTTTTTTAAAGGAATCTTTTAGGCAACCTAACATTTTACCCTATCATAAGTGGCAACCTTAGTTTTATTGTCTGCAGTTTTAGCTGCATCTATCAGTTCTGTTGATACTTAATGAAGTACCAGAAGCAGCCTGCCTGTTAACAATGGAGTTAATGGAGCAATTTTCCCAGAACATAGAATTTTACAACATTGTCATTTTCAAGAACATATTTTCATTTCCATTTCTACTCTTACTTAGTAACATAATTGCAAGGACAATCCCCCTTCCAGCTGAAAGATTATAACTAAATGTATATATGCTTCAGTACACATACAGAGGAGCTTGTTAAAGGCAGAGTAAGATCACCTTTCATTTTGATATTCTTTGATTAACATATTCTCTTTAGCTCTGATGTGTTCTGCTTTTGTGGGTCTGTGTGACAGAGCTTTATTATTTTAACAGTGATTTTTGTTACTTGGTTGGCAAAAACATTTTACCTTCTTTCAGCCAGTGAACAGAGATTTTTTAGGAATATAGTAATCATGCTTACAACAACATGGTACTTTTTGTTTTTATGACAAAATAATTGATTACCTGATTTTTATCATACTGAGAGGCTATGGAAATATTCTGGTGTATTGATTAAGGACTCAGCCTTTCTGTACAACACAAATTGTTCATATTTCTGGCCGCCAGCCAGCACAATGTGCAATAAACCAGAGAAAAACTAACAAAATTATTTTTAAATTAAGTTGTATATTGATTTCTGTTCTTATTAAATTTACTGGAAAGAAGAGGGGAACTTCATATGTTTTGTCTCCCTCAAGGAAACACAACTGATAACTTCATAGTTTTTAATTTGGAACTGAAGTGGACATATTTGTTTGCTTTGTTAAGTATAGGTATTGAGGAACACCAGCGCCAGTCTATATAACAAGGATGGGAAAACACGTGTGCTGAAGAATGGCACATGAGAAGACTGAGATAGAGCAAAGATTAAAAAAATCATCTCTGAATAATCTTGTAGAAGTAATACTACCTAACAAGGGGCTAACTCCTTTTAGAGGAATGCTCTTTGCTGCTGGGAAAACAGCTGTCCATCACAAGCAGACTCCATTTATGAAGCCTTAGTGTTGGTTTCAAATTATTTTGTGCTACTGTTTTTCCACCACTGAAACTGCTTTCCTACTGTTGTAATTTGTGGAAGTCCACCATGCTTTGCCCAGTCAGCTATAGATAGGAGATTCAGAATGAAATTTACTTAAACTGAGCAAGTGAACTTTTCTTCTGGGGTGTATAAGATCTGCTGAAGTCTAGGGCAATGTACAACAAGCTAAAAATGAGCATTAGGAGAGAAAAGATTGATCAGGTTTAGGTTTGTTGTGATTTTCACTGTAGTAATATCAGTATGAATACCCGTTAGATGTGACTCTAGCCTGACATCTTCATTACTTTGAATGACCCTATGCCAAATTAGGTGACATGGCCCAGTGTTTAGCATTTCAGAGTAGTCTATGTAGGGCATGTCATTGCTGAGATGATGGGTGAGATGGATTGCATGAAGGATGAGGGAAGGTACAGCATCATTAGGCCTTTCAAATGTGGGCTGGGGAAGATGTAATGACTACAACAGCTGCAATGTCCCTGGGGCTCCATGAACCAGTGCTAGGAACGGGAAGTGTACAGAGAAGTCTGCACTACTTGGGCTCTGCTGAAAATGCTTGAGATGTTATTGTCATTTCTGATGGGTTTTTATGATACATCTGGTAGCTGTTACTTGAGTCAGTTCCATGCTGAGTGTGAGATTTGATTGCTTGTACTTACCTTCCCTGAAACTACAAGTCATCTTGGTTTTCTTTGTTCTGAGGTACCCAGTTTAAAACCTGCTCAAGGTGTATGTAAAGCACCTTTTTGTAATGGTGTATATAATGCACCTTTTTCAAACCAAGACACTGAACCCCTAGAATCTCTCTCTCTCAAAAAAAAAAAAAAAAAGAGACTCAGCAACGAAGTGTTTTAAAAAGTAGATTAAACATTTTTAAATTGTCTCTGTTTTCTTATATGGATCCAAATCAGCAAGACACATTAGCCTAGGCATATCTTCAAGCATATTTAAAATTGGATATGTGATGTGTTTAGGTGTTTTCTTGAATTAAGGTCCTTCCAAGGTATTTGACATATTGAATACCCATTTTCAGCTTTATTTAAAATTAAAACTATATCCGTTTTCCCAATAACTCATATTTCTAGGTCTCTTCCTTCTAGCTACAGAGGAGGAAAAATGGGGATCCCTGGATGTATTCTCAGAGCATTTCAGTCTATCCATCTTGCAATTGAATATATGATTATTCAAGTACAATTTACAACAGAAAAAGTTCAGACTTTCAATAAATTTAGGATAAATTGCATGATTTATTTATCTATTTATTTTTACCATAACAAGGTATTAATGTAGAACTGGTTGGGAAGTAATAAATAAATTGTTTACTAAAAGTACTTGAAATATTTCTTGACATTGCTCCACAAGATCTGTTCAATAAATGCATATAGCATATACACATAGAAATTAAAACTACATTCTTGTTTGGGGAAAAAAAAGGTGTGGCTATTTCTAGACATCTTTCTTTCACATTGTGAGAAAACAAAATAAAGCAAAACAAACCACAGACCAAAAAAAACCAAAAAACAAAACAAAAAACAAACAACAACAACAACAAAAAAAAAAAAACACAAAAAAACAACATATAAACATATGTAATATGTATATAAACATATGTAATATGTTTATATAAGAGAAAATATAATAGATATTTTAAGATCACTATGATGTATAGGAGTGTATAGTTTAGAAATGAATCACTGTGATAAAAAACATGGAGGAAAAAAGTATTTTTCTCATGATTGAAAACGCTGATGTGATAATCTCATTTGTTTTAATAAAATTCTGTGATTTTAAACCCCAGGGATACCAATGATGTATTGATTGAGAGAATGAAAGCCCTGCCTTCCAGCCAGAGTAATATGGGTATTTATTAGCCAAAAGTAATCTTTTTATTTTTTTTCCCCTTAATTAATGATAGGTAGCCTCCTCAGAAGATGAATGATCAAATGATTATGGACTCTTCGTTCACAATATGATATCATCAGAAAATTCTGAAGTACAATAAGAAAGTTTTCCTCCTTTTTTTTTTTTTTTTTTTTTTTTTTTTTTTGTGAGAGTTCTTTTTGGGTGAGAGTCAGTGAAAATTTCAGAGAAATAGCTTTGGTGTGTGTCTCTGCAGATAATTTTATATTCTGTTTGTTCTGGCATGGAAGAGGAATAAAACAGGATTTTTCCTTATACAATTTCTTATGTTTATAAATGTATAATTAAAAGAAATCCAAGAAATGCTTCTATAGTTCTACTATGGATCACATTTAATGGAAAATTGATCCTGCTTTTAAGAAAGTTCTAAAATCAGAGCTTTTCCAATAAAAGCAAAATCTGTGGTCTTTCTCTGAATGGTAAACAATAGAGGCTGTAATGATTCATCCACTCTTCAGTTTTATTATTGCCTTCCAGCTTCCATTCTAAAAGCTCTTAGCATCATAATTACCTCTTTTGGCTTTTGCAAAATGTCACAGCTCCTATTTAGCCAATAGATCACATCACACAGGCCTACAGCTTCACTTTTAAGCACTGTATTAATAGCTGATATATCTGACAGCCTGAATTATAAGCTTGGCAACAAATTGGTCTCCCTTTTGACCTTTTCTAGATTTGCTGTTACACTGGGAAGTAAGAAAGAGACCTGAAGTCAGAGAGACCTGGATCCAAAAACATGCCTACTAAGTGCAGGCTTAGTCTCATTGTAATCCTGCTCCAGAAATCTGAACACTATGTAACCTGCCACTTTGGAACACTGTAGTCAGTCTTAATCATTCACAGCTTTTGTACCATGGTGGCTTCACATACAGAAGTACAGTTTGAAGGCAGATGGGAATATTAAATTAATTGCTATGACTAAATCAAAAAGAAAAACTTTCAGTCACTCTTCATACATGGACTCCAAACATGAAAAGACTGCCTATTTTCTTCCAGCTATATCAAGTAGGCTAAAAAACAAATCATTTCTCTAGGCAAACATGGGTTGGTCTTTTCCAATATTTTATTCCAGTAGGTCACTGGAACGAAACATTTTCTATGTGCAGGTTATGTATTTCTGAGGAAAGAGAAATGTATCCCCAAGAAAAAGTCTTCCAAGCCTTCCAACATGAATATAATTACGTGATTTTTGGTCTCCCATCCTTTTTGTGGAACAAGATTAGGTGCTAATGCAGTACTTATTCTCTCTGAGACTGGCAACGTGACAGGCTGCTGTTATTTAGTGTGAACATGTCAGGAGATCAGAGAACAAAAGCTAGTCCTCAATGTGTCAGTGTGATCCTCAATATGCCCAACGTTATCATCAGACAAAATTATAAGATTAGAAGCAAACTGAAAATTAACGTTTAAAAATTATTGAATGTTTATCTGATCTGTACAGATTGACTAAAAGATGTATTTTTTTGGTCTTAATATTTGAGAAATGGTGAATAAGATTAAATCATATGAAGAAAAGAACATCTATTAATGGAATTAAACTAAATTTACACACACACTGTACTAGATGTATGTGGTTGAAAAACAACATATCATCTATGAATTAGTTATGGACTGCAACTATCTGATGATTAATTAGAATCAGGAATTTAACACCAGATTTGAAAAAGTATCAGATGATTTGTCAATGATTTTTATTTAGATGTTTGACTTTCTGGGCTCTGAAACAGACAGTTTATTTGACTATATACATAAGTATATATAGGATCTGATCTATCTAAAATCTGAAAGATAAATGAGTGCTTCTTTCCAGCTTAACAGTTTTTCTTCTTTAGATTTTTATTATGGAATATTATGGAGGAGTGAAAGAAATTACATTAGAAGTTCTGTCCCCATCCACATCTTTTTTAAATTTTTGCTTTTAGTAGTTGGATAAGTTTAATAAAAAAAATAATAATAAAAAAAAAAAGAAGTTTTGAGCATTACTGTTAAGAGTACCCTGAAAAGATGGTGCAGTCCCTTCAACTTTCTGGCTTCTGCATTAAAAGAAAAAAAAAAAAAGTGTTAAATTCTGTTAAAAAATTCTGTTAAAAAAGTATAAACATGCTATGCTGATTTATCTTTTACTAATTTATGTTAGCGACCTTGTTGTTTAAGGAGTTTAAAAATGAATTAAAATAATTTTAAAAATGTATGAATTAATTTACTATTTTGTGCTTGGATGGATGAATAACTTGCACTATTGTTTAAAACTCTAAAACTGCAGCATGAATTAACACACAGACACACAGACTAATAGTCAATATTGATCCTCAACAAGGAAACAGTGATCTCAAGATCTGTTTTTCCCAAAGTAAAGGTGTTAAATTCTGTAAAGTCTTTACATCTGGAAAAGAAAAAGTAGTTCGTCTGAATTACTCTGTTCACAATGCATCTCTTTAACACTACAAAAAGATAGAAAAAAGTGAAGCCTATGTCTGGGCCACTAAAACGCACTTGTTTATTTGTGAATGTACTGTCTCTGGGGTATGATTTCCACCAGGCTTTCTCCAAAATAATTAAACAAAAATAAATAATAATAATAAAAAACACTAATAAACATAATAAGAAAGCAGCAACTCCAAATAACAAGTAAATGTTTTCATATTTTGCATTGTCTGTTCAGAAAGGTACGCATTTTGGAGTCAGCAAGGTATTTTCTCATATGCCTGTAGTCTTATTCTCTTATGCTTGTTTATGGATACTCTTCAGTTGTATTTAAAATTGCATCCATTTTGTTCTCCCTATTTTGGACGTGGATTTTGTTACCTTCACAATCATGTTAGATTGTGGTACATGGCTACACTTCAGCCCCTACTGATGAAGCAGTCAAACAAAGGCTGCCTCTGTTTCACCTGCCTCATCTGCCTCAAAGGCTGCCTCATCTAAGGAAAGTGAATTGCATCGGGTTCATCATTGCATCATTGCATCAAGGTTTTAAGAATCTGTGCTGCAGATTTGCTTGAGCAGGATGATAAGATTTGATAAGCCTTTGTGTATTTCAAGGCACTTTAATGTTCTATTCCAGTCTTATGATGAGATATGTGAACAACAGATGTGAGGTTAGAGGGATGTGAACAACTTGAATTGTACATTTGTAATCAAGTAAATTAGAAAGACAATTTCAGGAAGGCCTGTTTGTATCCCTGTGTTATTAATTATCTGCAAACTCTCATGAGGTCAATGGATTCCAAATTGTAACTGAAATTCATTTACAGCCATGTTTGAAAGTGATTACTTTGGAACTTCTGGAGTAGATGCCACAGGTCTGAGACAGCTGATCTGAGATATGCACACCTATCTGGTGCATGCAACATGCAAATTAAACTAAAAGTTTTTTGGCTTCATGTGTGCTGGAGAAAATGTGTACAAGCAAGCTTATTTTCTTACAGTACAGCATGCTACTACCCTTTCTCATAAGGACCCTTCCAACTGAACTACTGTATCATAAATCATTTCCTTTCTATCATAGTCACTTAGGTTTGGGGTTAGTGCATTTCATCTCCATCAGGAAAAATTGGCAATATATTTGCGTGTTTCTTTGATGTACTGTGTTCAGAAAAAATGTTCTCATGAGCTGGACCAGCAAAGCAATCAAGGAAATGGTATCTTTTCAAACAGTTTCAAAATGCTTTCAGTTGTTGTTTCACCCCCAAACATTTTGCATGTATTTATTCTTAAAGCTGCATCACTGATTTTCCAGACTGTGTCACAGTATGTTTTTGTTTGTTTGTTTTGTTTTGTTTTTCTTGCTTCCTGAACTTCTATTTCTCTTACAGCTACAAACCTTAACAATATCCACCAGGAGCAATAGTTCCATCTCTGTCACTCCAGATAACAATGTTCCATTCATCCATGGCTCATGTTTCAGTTTTCAATTTATGTAACAGAATACAACCTCTTTATAATTATCTTACTTGATAAATAGATTCATAACAATTATTTCATAACAGTATAAATTAAGAAATACTAATGTCTTTGCAGAAAACTGTAACTAAGATATAGCCTGAAAAGGACTAAAGTTTTCTCAGAGACTTTGTACATTTACTTGGTAATATGAACTTGTGTATGCAAAGATGGAGACTTTAATAGTTTTACCTGTCTGGTTTCATCTCGAATTGTAATTCTACCTTGTAGCTATTTAAATGAAACAGTTAACCCCCTGATCTCAATAAGATTAAGTAATGACAATTAGATTATTAGACATTTGGCCTATTTTCTTCCATATAGAAGACAGAAATATGGTATAAGGAACATATCATGCTCCTAAAAAGCCATTAGCAATTTAACCTTATTTTTCTTTCTTACGATTATTGCTAAGATTGCATATATACAGTTAATATAATTGCTATGATTAAATGGAGGTCAGTTACCTCTAAAAAAAAAAAGTTCATATTACTGTTGTTATACCCTATCTATGAACAGAGGATGTTGAAATTCTGGATCATTTAAATAGGAGACAAAATCATAACCCAGAGACATAAGCTGAAGAGACTGGAGCGGACAAAGTGTTCTGGGGGATATCATAAATACAGGATAGCAGAAGATTTGGAGATGGTCGTGATCTGCAGCTGTTTCAGGAAACAACTATTTTTATTATTATTATTTATTTCTATTTTTAATTTTAATGAAGTGTTTACAGAAGATTCCAAGACTGAAATACAGGTCTACTCAGACTCCACTTAGCTACTAGCTAACACTGGAGTTGTTTGAATTTCACAGAATACCGACTCCAGGACAATAGACAATGGGCACAAACTGAAACATGGGAGGTTCCCTCTGAACAAAATTCAGGAAAGGCTCTTCCAGTGTTAAGGAGACCAAGCACAGGTTGTAGATTCTCCCTTCTTGGAGATCTCCAAAACTCAACATGGTCCCATGTAACCTGCTTGAGCAGGGGTGTTGGACCAGATGACCTGCACAGGTACGTTCCAACATCAGCAACTTTGTGATTCCACAACCAGCAAAGTTATTTGTGAATGTACATTTTTCAAATGCCTAAAGTACTCCTGAGTTTATCCACAGCTCTGAGCAGAATTTATCCGCAAGTTCTGAGCAGAAAGCTGGCTAGCTACTCCTTCTCTGAAGGGTAGAAGATATATGTTCATAATTAGGAGGTTAGTTTTAATTCTTTTCTCTGACTGAGGGGATTTTAACCTACATCTCTCCATTCCCAGGCTGACTGTAGTCCAGCACAACATATTTTCCATAGCACAACAGTATGCATATGAGAACAAATAGGATTTAAAGATAAGAAGGAGAGAGCCCAGGTCTCAAAAACTAACTTCACAGTCTCAATATTCACACTGAATGACTGCGTACCTTCAGGTATGGGAGGGAGGTGACTTTGGGTGCTCTGTAACTGGGAGGAGTCTGTCGCAGGCATTCCTCATTTCCACCTATTAATGCCAACCAGCACTGGGTTCACCTTGGATCCAGGACCTAGGCTTGTGTATTCAAAACACACCACGCTTAAACTACATGTCTTTCCTTGACATTTCCATAACTTTGAAGGATTATTGTCCTGTCTTTTGCATCCCACTATGAAGCGCTAGGCTATTCCTGCTTATACATTGTGCCAAGCCTGAATGCCTGACCCAGAGACGTGAATTTCACCAAATATTTAGTTGCCTAATGGGGACAAGCTGCCGGGCTTAGCAGTCCAGTGCCCAAATTCTTCAGTGAATTGAGCCTTTGGGTACTATAGGAAGGACAGTAAAAAATCATAATAGATGCAGTTGGCCGAAACAGACCACCACTATTCCAAATGCAGCCCATTTCCTTATCTGAAAACCAAGCTATTTTCTCCTATAGCACTTTGCATAATAGCCTCAAATATTTGTCATATCACACATTTTTAAATGTCAAGTGAAAGTAGAAGCCTGTGTGAATGAATAATATCTTCAAAATAGGTAGTAATGTGATATTCCAGATTTTTTTTTCTATTTGTTTTTGTTTGTTTATTTTATTTATTTATTTATAAGTAACCAGGGAGATCATTTCATTTTGACTAGTTTGTTGTTGATTAAACTGAGTAACAAATCCAGAGAAGATGAGATGATAAAAACTTTAAATTCCTAGCAGAAGGTTGGATCGTCTTTTATTGTCTGAGGTATACCTCTGAGTTAACTAATTGTGAAGTGATAATAAATGATTTAATTATTTCCCATCTGTTAGGAATTCAATTAGATGCTGCTCAGTTTGCATAGCTGCAGTCCTTCTATCACACTATTTTGCATTCCCTACACAGTTTGAAGCCCCTAGAGTTAAGCTAGGTTATTACCTCCTGAGGCAAAGATGGGAGAGTGCTTTATTTTTAAGAGCTTTCTTTTATTATTTTTTTTTCATTTTTTCCCCAAAATCCATTATGCTTACCATTGCATTTATAGCATCTTTTTCTTAAGCTAAAAGTACTGTACATATTTGTTCTGAAAATAAATAAATAAATAAATAAATAATTTGCGTTTTTAGTCCATATCATTATAGAGAAAAATGTTGAGTACTCTAAAGTGAAGATTCAACAGTACAATAAGTACATTTTGAAATAATGACCCTGTGAAGGTCATTATGTTCTCAGAGTTGGGATATAAAACCAGGAAATTAAAGGCAGAGTGACATGTCATGCCCCATATATATGGTGAATATACAAGGTATATTCTCCCACATTTTAATGATTAATTCATTCTCAGTTTTATATATATAAAATATGTTTATATATGTATATATATGTATATACATATATGTATATACATATGTATATACATATATGTATATACATATATATACATATATGTATATATATGTATATACATATATGTATATACATATGTATATACATATATGTATATACATATATATACATATATGTATATACATATGCCACTTCGAGCTAACATTATCATTCCTCCACTAAATTTGGCATTGTTTTAACTTCTAGCATTAGCCTCACATTAAAATATCAGGGGCAAGGGTCATCTCCATTTACACCTCTACTGTGCTGTCATGAAACACAGAAATATACATCATTTTGTCTTTCTTTCTAAGGTGACTATGAGAGAAAGATGTTCAGGTAAGCAGGAAAGATGAGACAAAGACAATCTAGCTCAAAAATCTCTTGCTCTTTGTCTTTTGATGCCAGTGAAAGCAGAGGAGATGCTCCCTGCCCTGCCTCAGCTGGTGAGGCACAGAAGGCAAAAGTAGAGATTAAGTCTGTGACGATCGGTTTAAGGTGGGCAAGCAATACTCGTAGTTAACACTCTCTGTTCTGTACTTAGCATAAAAACTGGGGTTTTATATTTCCCTTACTAACTGGCATCTGGAAGAACATGGACAAAGGCAACTGTTTCAGTGATGGCTTTCCAGGAGGTTCAACTGTTGTTATCCCTCACAGTTGTTTCTTCTCTCTCCCTTCTTCCCAATGTGGCAGCCGCAATACCTAATGCAATTTCTCACTCTTTAACATCACTGAACCCAAATGGTATCACTGCCCCGAACACCTATTCCCTGTGAACAGTGCACCCAGCTCCAAATGCAGAGGAATATTCAGCACCTAACTCCCACAGAAATATAATACCTCTGAGGGTCCAGGCTGAATGCAAAGCAATAAGGAAAACCCTTTTCTAGGATAAAGGAAAAGCATGTCTTGACAAAGAGGACAGACGACCTGGTACTTAACCAATGTGGACAGGGAAAATATGAAATTAAGAAGCAGGTTCCACCCCTAAGTTCTAAAAGGGATGAAAATGAAGGAAATTCCCCACAGGAATCTGTATCTTAAAGGTACTTTACAGAGAATATACATTCTTAGGGCATTTTGTCTATACCCACCTGCAAATCATTTGATATAAGTAGTGAACATTGTTTTTTAATGGTCTTTATGCTGTCATTTAAACTGTTTTTAGAAAGTTGTCTTATCTTCCCCTCAGTAAGGTACACAAATTAATTGACTGACCTAACTGCATATGCTACATAATCATATTCACTGTTGATGTAATCTATTTAAATATAAATAAACCAAAGTGAGATTTTACCTTTATTTCAAGCTAGCAGCCTTTTGATACTGCATTTGCCTTTGAAACTAAGCAGCAAGTTCTCCTGGAAGGACAAAAAGTGAAAAAAAAAATCATTATAATCTTTTTCAACTCTATGACTGCTCTTCACTCAGACGTGGAGAGCCTCAGGTGACATGACTTAGGCCAATTGTTTCACTTATCAAAAATAGATAACATAAGCCCTTGACAAATCTGTCTGCATGGTTGTTTTCTGACCTTTTATCGAACGTTTGTCAATTGTCACTTTGACTCACAGTCCTACATTACGAGGTCTGAGAAATATTGCTTTGCTAGGGTAGATATATATTGACACTTTTTTTTTTTCTTCAACATTATAACATAAACATTATTCTGTGCTGCTCTGATGATTAAGCACATAAAAATATAGTACCAAGTAAAGAACAATGTTAAGGAGCTTATTTTTTCCTATTTTTATGTCATTTAATTTGTGCTGAACATCAGGTTAAATATTTCAGACTCAGTTTGGGGCGTGCAGACCTCAGCACTGATGAAGAATTTCTGTGTATGTGTGTACCTGTGTATAATTATGCACAAAGTAAGTGTATACACATGTTTGTGATCTATTAACCCCACTTCATCCTGTGTAAATACACATCACATTGTCTGAAGATCCCTATTGGAGAATATTGCTTGAGCAGGAGCTTTGGAGTAAATCTGGTGGATGTGCCAAAACTGTAATTTATTCAATCTCCCCTTCTTACCCCCAGCACAAAGAGAGAGAAGGAGCATGTGGTGATGGGTCAGAGTGGCTGTTTAAGAGTGACAGGAGTGTGATAGGGGTCTTAGCCCAGTGGTATAAATTAGAGCAGAACCATCCCTGCTTTAACATGCACTGAGGCTGATCAGTCATGGGTCACTGACCAGGGAATTGCAAATGGCTCTTTGCCACCAGTCTTTATCACAAAGACAAAAAAGCTCAGGCACACTGGAAAAACGAGGCAAGACCATATCATTATAAAGGCATACATCATTCATTTACAAAAGAAAACTAAAACTAAAAGGACAAATATGCATGCAACATTCAAACAGGGCAGACATTTTTATACAAATACGGCAGACATTTTTATGTGGTAAGATACTAAGACATTTGTATAACTGTTTAGTTAACATGCTTTTGCCATTGTACTTTTCTATGTTTTACTCTCTCTGGATTCATTTTCCAAAATCTCTGATGTACTTTAAACAAACAAATTCCAGAAGGTCACTATTAAAATAACATGTATGCAGTAATTTGTTAAAAAAGTATTTACCATGTTCTTGAAATGTACTAAAGTTTTTGCCATGCTTCAGTCAGGAAAATATTTAAAACACATGTTCAGTAACAACTTTTACCTGGAACTGTATTCTAATTGTGTCAAAAATTGATTGCTGGCCACTATTGCAATTTTATTGTAAGTTGTGGACTGGTTCTTTAGAGCTCACAGTTTATATTGCAGCTTGTGTAAAGCCAAAAATATACCCATGGGGAAAAAAATAAATAATATATATGTATCACATATTAAATATAATCCCTCTTTTTTATTTATTTATTAAAAAAAAAAAGTGTGGTTTTTTTTCTGAGTCCAAAAAAGATCTATTTTAGTATACAATGATGAAATAAAATAACAGGCCAACAACCTGGTCTCCAAAGAGTGAACCTCTGTGGTGACCACTGCTTTGCTTCTCCTTGTGGTGCTGTGGGTAGTGATATGTCAAGCAAAGAGCAGCAGCTGAAAATGCACCAGGGTCAGATGGACACTGTGAGCAGAAAGAGCAGCTCAGACACATGAGGTGCATACTGTCTAAACCTTGAGTTTGGAAACCTGTTTTTTTTTTTTTTAATTATTTTATTTTATTTTATTTTATTTTATTTTATTTTATTTTATTATTTTATTTTATTTTATTTTATTTTATTTTATTTTATTTTATTTTATTTATTTTATTTTATTTTATTTTATTTTATTTTTAATAGTGTTTTATTCTTCCTTTATTATCCACTATTAGAAATTTAAAGGGGCTTTATGCCCTTCCATGATTCAGGTTTAAATAACAAAATAACACTACCAAGAAAGAATCAAAAATCATGATTTTTTTCCTGTAAAGGAGATTTTTTATCATGTTCTCCATACAACATTTTCCAGGAAAAGAATATTCCTACAACCTCTTAGTGAAACAAGCAAACAAACAAATGCCAGAATGGCTTGACAAGAATTTTGTGATTTGTGCCAAACTCAGCTAGTATTAAATTTGATATTAAGAAGTATAAGCTGCAAATTCCTATGCTTATGAACTTGAGATCATTCCCTGGTCCAGTCTAAATACAACTTTGTTTACACTGATTTAGTAGCCTTATGAGATTGCCTGGTTGCTTTCCTGAGTTCCCTCAGCAGGTGAAATTACTTGCTGAGCTGCACAAAATCATGCTGGGAAATAACTGTTCCATGTAGATCTTGACAGTATTTATTTAATGTTATGTTACTGTTTGAAAATAAAAAGCAATAATATTTAAAATGTAGCCAATCTGATGATGACCCATAAAAACAGAAGAAAAGGCTGGGTAACAAATGAAACTATAAGTTACATGCTGGTTTTGATGTCATTGTTTCTGCCCCTACAGCAGCAGCTCCCTTTGAGGTTTTGAAAACCACAAACAGTATGTTAGTTTAATATGTTTTTTTTTTTTTCTGAGTAATAGGTCTCTCTCAAAGCACTAGCATGCTCTCATTACAGCCTATGTACTCGGAACAGCTGAAGGTAGTGCTTTTAAATTACAGAGGCAGGAGATCTCTGAGAAAATTCAGGTACCAGACACGATAACTACATCTGAGGGTCACATAAAAAATCTCAGAGGATTAGCAGAGCTTCTTTTTGCTATAAAGATAATTATATGAAATTCATGTTCATTGAAATTTTACCTGAATAATAATGGACATTTTAATTTTCTGTGATCATTTGAAGCTGTTTTAGCATTTATACATTCACTTCAAAACTGCCATCAATTGCAAGCATAATGCTTTGTTAGTATTAGTACAGTGCAGCTGTCAGCGCAGCTATCAGGCTTCAGGCAGTCATTGGGTGTCTGGAGTACATTGCAAAGCAACATAGCCTCTTTGCACTGGTGGCACCACACTCTTCACACCTTCCTTTTACCTGCAAAACAGGCAGCCTCTCTCTCCAAAAGCTGCTGCTGGTGTTGCCAAGGCCAATACCTCCTCCGTCATCTTGGGAGTTCAGCACAAGCTAAAAGTTCAAATATGTGCTCAAAGATGTGAAGATCCCAAAAGCATTTACAGCTTGTTCTGACCCTTGTGTTTTCACAGCTACACTCTTATCAATATCCAAATATCTTTTTGGAAACCAGCTTGGCTATGTGGGTAAAAGCTAAAGTAATTACTCTAACCAAAGGGTAATGTCACTTATAACCAGAGCGTGTCCTTAGGAGCTGCACATCTCTCCAAGATGTGTCTAAAGAATGGTCCAAATACTTGGCTTGCTGACTTCTCTATGCCCCTGAGGAATGAAGCTTGTTATGCATTGTTTGTGCTAAAGTAGCCAATTCAAGCATAGAACGTTTAATGAAAACTTCCTTGCTCACAAGTGCTTAAAATTAGAAGCAGAGTCAAAGAGGTTGGAAGTCTTGCTCAATGTCAGAGGTGCTGAGAGCAGCTAGGTCTCTTCCCACATCATCTACCCACATGGAGGGGTACTGGCCATTTTCAACTGAAAATGGCCAAGACCATTTCCAGTTGAAAAGCCAGTTGTTTTTCATACATTTTCAGTTGTCAGACTTAGTTCAGGTAAGCGTTTGTTTTCTGTGGCAGAGGGAGTTGACAGGCTTATTAGAAAATTAGCAAAAGTAAATTGGAATTAAACATTTAAAAATCTAAAGAACTTCTTATGTTGCACCTTGAAGATGACAAGAAAAGATGATGTTAATAATCTGACAGCATGAAGGAAGATCCTTCCTACTTATTTACTTAAGGATACAAGTATTAGGTTTTGATGTCAAACTTTTTGTTAAAAACTAATTTATATTTCATAATATTTTATTTTACAGTTCTAGGTTTAGTTAACAATATCTTCTGAGACTGAAATTGTAGAAGGTGTGCAATTATGTCAGTGATATCTATAAGTTCTCTTTTATAAGTTTCTTTTTAAAAAGCTAAATCCAAGATACCAGTGTCAGTACTGATTTTCATTCTAGGTCTATCTTCCTTTCTTTCTAGGAAAGCACTTCTTTCTTCATAGAAGCTTTGCTAAATCATTCATTAGCTGCTACTTCAGACCAGCACATGAAGCAGTCAGTGGGATATAAGAACAGAGAGGGTGCCAAAAGGGCTATAAAATGCTTAGGGCATCAGCCTTGCCTCTGCTTTCCCACCCCATAGTGTTCTGCTAGACATCGCAAAAGGTCCTGATGTGCTAGATTACTTTCCCAGTGTTGCACTATTATTGCAGAACTTTGAGGGAAACAAGTTTATATATCGATATAGATATATATACAGGGGTTTTTGTTCTCCTATGGTTATGTAGTTAATAAAAACACAGTGAATTTAGGGTGAAGTTCTACAATACTCATTTTTCAAGTAACATACACTCATATCACTGGTTGTGGTATATCTCCACTTATGTAAATATAATTGACAGAATATCAAATATGGTGAAAGATTCTTACTATTTAATAGAGGGACAGATGGTTGGAGTTTAAGCCATGGCACTCCAAATCTAAACTTTGAGCTTCTTAAACTACAGATGTCTAGTTGTGACACAAATCCATAGAAATATGCAGACACACGCAGCTCTTAGGAATCAACTGCACAGTGCACCCTGAATATTGTGCAGTTTAAGTCTTGTAAACAGAATATTTTCTACTTCCCTTTCCAAGGCAAACTCCAGTGATTTATAGACACACCTTTATTCTGTGATTCTGAAGACAAATGCAAATATTATTGACATAGCTAAAAAGCTGCTATCTTTAGCCAGCAGTCTTGGGTACAGTCAGTTATCACCATCTGGTGTCTAAATATTAAAGTTCTTATGGATAGAATGTTTGAAGAGCTTATCTGGCATAGGAAGGAAAATAACAATAACTATAGTAATGATACAGTAATAATAAAAACCAGGGGAAAATGTGTTAATGTGGAAGCTGAAACTTTGTCATATATAAGAGCCTCTCTCCCCTTAAAGAGATCAAACTGTGAGAGGCTGGATATTTCCAAATAATCTGCTTCACAGTAGACTGCCTATTTATGTGGTAAGCAGAATGCTTTTATTCCCTCTATATGATTTTTCCAATGTATTTGTCAAGTCATTTGAGAAGATTGCATTTTTATATGGTTTCTAATCTTTTAAATCAAAGACAAAGGAGAGAAGAGAAGCAAAGGTCAAGGATTTGATATCCCTGCTAGGGAAGATATATCCTGCTTTGGGTAAAACTCTGTGAAATCAGCTGTCAGAATTTACCTTCTCTCTAGCTGCAGCATTGCAAGGGCGTGAAGAAAGATGAGTGTCTGCTGATGGTTTCCTTAGATTCCCCTGTACCTAATCATATTCACAATACTAGAGGTTTCCTTCACTGCAGGAGCTGATGGAATTTTGTGACAAACCAGAGAAATGCCTCCTGAAGGTCTGTTCTGTGAATTACAAAGGTTTTGCAAAGCACTGCACTAAATGAGCTAGGTTTGTTCTTCACAGATCCACAAGCTGATTCAGAGTTAGCGTCTCTATCCCTTTCACTTTAAATCTGAGATTATTGCTATTAAGATGCAGAAGAGGCTTTTCAAGGATTGTAGGTTTCCTTCAAATTTTAACAACAAAGAAAGAGAATTACATTGTTTGTTTACTATGTGGTTGAGTGGCAAGGAGGCTAAATAAAAATTTATCACTTGTATTTGTTCAATATTTGTTGTGGAGTTTTACTTCGTACTTTGCAACCCAGTTTAGCTGCAGTAGAAGGTCACTGTTGCTAATTTATGCTTGTTCGTTGGTCTCAGTGACAGGATTTAATTATTTCAGTCTAGTTCATAGTAGCAGAGCAGCTGCACCACTTAAGAAACTGCAGTGGAAACTAGTAAACCTTTACCTTGCCTCAACAAAAGGACCAGAAACAGAATGGTTAAATTTATGGACTGTAATCTTAACCAAATTAAAAAAAAAAAAGAAGTGTATTATTACACGTATTATGTGTATTATTATGTGTATTATTTTCATAAATGTGAAATTTCAACTGATTAACAATTGTGACATTGTTCTTTAGGTTTGAGACGCCTTCCGCTAACATCAGTGGGAGCAGTGGGAGCCTTTCTAAGACTTGAGGAAGATGTTATATTGAGCACAGTAAGTATAGGGAAAGAGGAATTCCCTGAAACAGGATCCACAGCCTTTGAGATAAGGTTTGCAGTTGTTTGAGGTAAACTTTCCTTTACTCAGTTTAGGAGGAATGCAACACTGAAGCTGGTGATAACTATATAGGTTTAGCTGAATAACAGATTAACAAAAGAAGTGTCTGGCCTTTTCATTACTCCGGAGTAACTAACAAAGTGACAGGAAATCTAAGCAAGCTGTTAACTGTCTGTCGTGGTTTAACCTGGCCGGCAGCCGGGACACTGAAACCAGGACACTGTCCTACCACATAAGCATGGGACTAGAACACCGTATGGGACAGCTGTATTTTGGTAATAAAAAAAAAAAAAAAAAAGAGCAGCCACAAGAAAACAGCAGGTACAAGGCACTCCTGGCTAGAGAGACTTGCTTGTCAGCCTGACCAAAGTCACCAGTATCACCCCGAGTACAGAATAAATAAATATTCCCCTATATAAGTGTCTACCTTGATAAAATCTCTCTTTTTTTTTTTTTTTTTTTTTTTTTTTTTTTTTTTTCTGAAGAAGGAATGATAAAAGGTATGTAGTGGGCTGTTTATGCAGGAATCCTCTCTTGTCCAAAGTCAGATTCCTCCATGATGCAAAGTGACAAGTAAAAACTTTAAACAAGTCTCTATGATGTAACCCCTCTACTTTGCATCTGCTTGGCTTCCAAAAACAGAAAGAGGATCATAATGTTAAAGACTCATGATGCTTTTAGCAAGATTAAATTAGATTTTTCTTTGTGTGTCTGTCAAACTTTCTGGTTTTCCATTCACTCATCATTTCCTAAGATGTAAACTACATGTATCTGGAAGAATTTAAGGAAATTGGAAAAAGAGTTTCATTTTTAACTCCTACTGTTGAAATCCTCTACATTTATCTTCTGCAATATCAGTTCTTTCCTGTGCTTTCTTTGTCCAAGGTACATCTCTAGCTGTGAGTAATATTTTGTTCAAAAAACCTTCTAATTTAATGAAGAAGTTGGATACTACACGTTATTTAGATATCTCAAATATTACAGAAGTAATTAATAAATGAAAGTCTATTGAAAGTACAACACAAATAGTAAAGGGGGACATAGAGAGAAAAATGTGTAAATATATCAATCATGATGCAACCTGTTCTTAAACTACCTTTAACTTTCTTTTGGAACAGAATATCTCTTCCCAGATTTGGCATGGTACCTGGGAATATTTGTGTCCTTTTTTATATATGAATGAATTACAGTGTTTCAGCATGAAAGTGCTAATATATTTTGAAAATCAAATATCAAAATTGGCTTGCCTAAATTGTCTAATTTTATATTTATTAGTAACATTTTTTTTCCAGAAAAATCTCATTTAAGATTCCAAAATAACATCTGACATGTTAAAATAAAGTGGTTGTCCTTAATTCTCTAATTGCATTCTTATTTAAGATATTTGCTAAAAGCTTTTCTGGTATTCTCTAAATGTCCTTTTGAATTTGTTTTGTGGTGAAAACTAATATTACTGACAGCATCTTTTTGTCTGTGAAGGAAGGTAAAACTTATAATTTTGTAAAAACACATCAGATATAAACTCTGAGGAAGTACATAGATTCTGTAGAATTTAGATTTTATTTATTTATTTATTTTGCTAGGTTTAATAAACTTGGTGTGTGAAATAGTATTTGTTTACATTTTCACTATTAGAAAATCCATAAGCGAAGCAAGTTGCTATAAGTTCCAAAAAAAGAAGAGGATGAAAAGGAAAAATTTAGCCATCCAGCAAGTCTTTAGATACCAGTGTGTAGTATAGCTCCTATAGAATATTGTACTGTGATTTGTCTAATCTGTTAACCTACAATACTATAGATATTCTGTTACCTGTCTTGGTAGACTCCTCTTCACCTAAATTAACATCAAAACATTTGGTAATTTTGCTATTTACTTTGAAGTTCCAAACCTTCAGCAGGTGACTAACTTTACAAAACTTCATCAGTTTTCAGATAATTGAAGAAGGGAAAGAAGGTCTGTGGTGCCAGCTTGAAAGCTAAAACATGGGTTTGTTTTTTCCCTTCTTTTCCCTTCTCTTACCCGCACCTCTGAACATACCAGTAGGATGAAAGAAGAATTCAGCACCTTGTTGATGTAGCTAACTTTCCTCTCAACAACACAGTTTTTAAGCACAACATTTGTTTAGATGATAACTGAAAAAAGTATGTTCAACTCGATCTCATGTTTGTAGTGAAGTCACTGTTGTAGATACGTAGAAATGTAAGTAATTGTTATTATGGAAAAGAGACATTACTGGATATCATTACTGAAAGCATACACTGCAAATAAAATTGTATAAGAAAACTATGGATCATAACAAAATTGCTGGAAAGTAGTTTCCAAGAATAGTCCAAAAGTTTGAAAGAACTAGGAGTGTCACACTAAAGAAAAGAGGTGGAATGATTTGAGAATATATTTGCAATAACATTAATACATTTACTGCCTTTCATAACTTGAATATAATTTTTCAATTTCCTATCTCCCAGGAGCTTTCTTTTATTAACATCATAGAAGTTCTGTTCATAATTTGCTGCCAGAATAACTGAAAACATATTAAAATTCATAGGGAATCTACCTTTTTACTCATGGGGAAAACTGTTTTATTTTGTCTTAAATGTTTTGAGATAGCAAGTAATTCATCTGCTTTTACATGAGAATGCTAAATGTTCTGTAAACAATAATTACAAGGTAAGCTACGTATGATCATGCTAGTCACAAAACATACTAATAAACCATTATATGTAATTGTTTAATTAACTACATTTGTTTTCTTGATGAATTATCATCGGTTGTTCATGAATGATTTTAAACTGCCAATATGGCCAGGCACACAACAAAAAGATTTTTTTCTTGATCTATCACTTGTTTATGATTTCTGTAACTACCCAGTGTAAACCATACTTGTTCAAGCTGTTCCTATCACAGATCTAAGTTTACAAATTGTAATTTCCAATTGTAACTTCTTAAAGAAAGATGACTTTGTGTCACTCAAATAGAGATATAAACAGCTTTGGTAATCTTCAAAGCAATGTGTGTGTAGCCTGGAGTATAGCTATTGTAGTGGAATAAAGATGCAATATCATATTCTGTAAAACAGGAAAGCACCTTCATAACTGCCACTGAATAACGTGAACATCTCTTTATCCAGTTTTGAAATTCTCATTAATGGAATGGAAAATGATAACTTTCTGTGGTGGTGTATGAGGTTCATTTTGAAGATCTTTACCTAAAAAAAAAAAAAAAAAAAAAAAAAAAACAAACAAGCAAACAAAAAAACAATAAAAAAAGTGCTTTGAATACACAAGGGTTTCTGCTTAAACTGGAACTCTTTCATAGTTTGAAATTAGATTAGTTTTTTGTTTGTTTGTTTGTTTGTTGTTTGTGGTTTTTTTTTTTTTTTTTTTCCTCACTGAATCAACGCCTGAATGAAGACTAATTGTCATGAAGTCATCACAGGTAATTCAGATATGTGTATGTTTTGGGGCTACCCAAGTACTTTTCTTAGTACAGAGTATCAAGAGAAATCACATCTTATTCTATGGAGAGGCTTCATATTTACTCTGAAAATTTTGTGAAATAAGCATGGCTTTATTTCATCCATAAACCTGGTATAATGAAGAAGAGATGGTTCAGAGACCTGTTCTTGCCAGCCTGAATGTTTGCATAACAGCACTGGACATGAAGAGATCATGTTGTATTGAGTAGGGAACAAGAAAGATCAAAATGCTAAGCAGAGCTCTACTAGTTTCAATAGAGTAAGTATTCTCCTGGCTGGGGAGTTAGCTTTATGACATTTATCCTTTTCCTGTCTTTAGAACACATTTTGAAGGTACAGCTTATAGTCATGAGGGAAACTCAAACGTTTTGCAGTCAGGCTGCAAAAAGGTGCTCCAGATACATATGTCTTCACTTATCTGAAAACAAACAAAATCTCTTATCAGCATATCATGTTCTGGCCTTGCATCCATCTCCATCCTTTCTTTTCCCATATGGATAGTGTCTGGTCAGGAAGGAAACAGCTGCATTTTCAACTACAGGAATGAAAACTGGCCTAATAAAAATTTGGTTGAGTTCCTAAAAGCTAAGCAGAGCTTTCCAGGAGACTCAGATCAACAGAGATGTTGATCAGTGAAAGGTGTAACATCTTAAAACACTCCCAACATGGATTTTCAAAATAAATAAATAAATAAATAAATAATAATAATAAATCTTATGTTGCAATTTTGGGAACTGAGGATTTGTGATGTTTGAAAAATCAAACAGGATTTTGCATTCATTCACTTGACATGGTCTTTATTGATTAAAAGGCTGAGTATTCCCACTGAGCCAAAACAAGCTTGTTAGGAGGTGTGAGAGGATTCAGCTGAAACACCAAGAATTGCAAACAGCAGAATTTGAGGAGTCTCTTTGGAACCTTCTCAGGTGCCACTCAAAATTATGAGCTCACAATGTGGACAGTTTCATACTCTTGCTGTCCACTTCAAGTTTCTGTACAGAACACAGAAGATTCCTCTTTTACTTTCACTTTTCTGAGCTGTTTCCTCAAAGAAAGGTATGAATCAATACGCTGATTCTTGAATTAGTTGGATGCAGGAAATATCTTGATCAGAAAAATAAATATTTATTAAGTAGCCACCTGAACAGTAAATCAGAGTAAGGTTCAAAAGCTCAGTCAGCATGGAGGACAACTAAGCAGTCCAAATTATTTCTAGTACTTTAGCATATATGTAATGTCAATTTGCATAAAAATTTATCCATACAACTTGGGATTTACATTTGCAATTTATAAATATTTGATTTACTTTTTCCTTGGATTTGGGAGGAAGACAATCTTGGTGTGACCTCTTCCTCTTGAAGAAAATCACCATGACCTTACTATGTCTTAATTAGAGTTACTTGGAACAGCATTTGTTTTAAACAAATAGTACATAATGTCACAAGCTGTTTCTAAGAGAAAGTTTACTGTGTATACAGGAGAGTTCTTTAAATTCCTTTTTTTTTTTTTTTTTTTTTGAATCTTTCAATTTTCCATTCCCCCTTTTATCCATCTTTCCATCTAACCATGCAAACCTAGAATTAAGCCTCCAAGTACTGTTACTGCATTGTTTAATCTCTCCCATAATGCCTGCAGGGATTAGCTGAGGTGACACAATTTCTAATAAAATTTTACACCAGTAAACCTGGCTTGAAGAGCAGATGTAAAAACCCTGCTGATTGTCATGCATTTAGGCATTCATTCATAAGAAAGCACACTACTGTGCATATGTGGGACAGGATGTTTTGCTATGCCAAAAGCGAATCTTCATGCTGTTGAATTTATGCATTTCCCACTGTTACTCAAAATGCTTGTCTGAATGCTCAGGCGGAGGAGAGCTTTCTCTGTGGAAAATGCTCATCTTCTGTTTGAGTCAAGAGGTCTGACATGTACTCTATTCCCTATTCATTGGCAATTTGCAGCCAATGTTTGCTTTATCGTCACAAATTAATGAGGAAAAGATTGTGGTGCTAATTTTTACTTCAATGTGATGTTTTGAAACAGGTAGTAAATGGCGAGAAGAAAGGAGAAGGGAAGAAGAAAACAAATTAGATACTCCACAAAGATAAATGTAAAACCCCCTTCACCCTCAAGAAATGAAATTATTCTGACAGGGTCAGAGATTCTGCTTGGCAAACCATCTTAAATTAATTACCTGCTTGACATTTTAAAGGAAGGTTTCAGATTGTAAATTTAACCCAGACAAAGCATTCTTTTTAATCTTGTCAGTATGCAAACTACTTTGCACTGGAGTCTGTGAATTATTTATCAGAGAAACGACCCCAAAGGGTAAAAGGAAAATCGGGAGTATTTGATCTCAGGTTCTGCAGCCTGATGTAGTTCACTGCCTTAGATCTGTACCTGTTGCAGTTGCTTAATTTCTCTTTGTTTGATGTTGTTAATATTTAGCTTTCACACTCTGCTTCTCTAATATCTATCTATATATTTAAAGGTATTTGTGTAAGTTTTAAAACTGTGCCCCAGCAAATATATTTATCTGTTTTCCAGGGGAAAACAAAACAAAGTAAAAAAAGCAAAGCAAAATAATATTAAAAGCAGAGCAAAATAATAATAAAAGATAAATAAAGGGGACAAAATTACATAACTTCTGTTCAATAAGGTCAATAAGGTTTTGTTACAATAAGTATGCAGTGTTCATGGGTATTTGTTTGTTTCATATTGCTTTTTTTTTTTCTTTTTTTTTTTTTCCCCTACACTCAGGTGAAAATACAACCTGAAATAGTAAGTAATCTGCAGAGCCTGAGATTTTACATACAAACTGCATTAAAACATTAATCGTGTAATGATCTGTGTAACATTAATGATGTAGTACATTCACATAGGATGAAAAAAAAAAAACAACAAACAAAGGAAGATGTAAGTCTAGTTCTGACACAGCTTTTCAATGTGAAGTTGCTTAAGTTTAGTCACCTGTGTTCTCAATAAAGGCTATACAACTTCTGTTTTCCTATCTCACAGTCTTTTTAGATTTAAAGATTATTTATTCAACATTATTTTGTACAGGATTTAGTATCGATGCAAACTGAAATGATCTCTAGGTGCAATTGCAACACAAATGATAATTGCAATTCAGGGTCCAACACAAATTGAAACAAAACATGCCTTCTGCCTGCTGTAGGTTGACACTGAACTTATTCCTTTAATTACTTTGGATTTCTATTAAGATCATTATGCTCTGAAAACATGAACCAAATAAACATCTGATACTTAGAAAAAGACAAATTTAGAAAATCAGCAGAAAAAAAAATCATTAGCCATTTTAGCAACTTAAACACATAATGTTACTATAAACATTTTTCAATCTGAGTATACTTGTTTCATGGATGTGCAGTGTCAACTTTCAATATTTCTTCTTTCAAAGAGATTCCAATATTTTCTGTTCTGTCTATAAGTAACACAAACTTTAGCTGAGCTGAGCTACTATATGAATCACCTTCTTTCCTAATTTTTCACCATTGTGGAAAATTCAATAGAAAGTCATTCAATCTATGGAGAAAAATTATAATTCCCTTCTGCTCCTGTAATGCAGTATTAAAAAAGTATTTATTTGACCTATGGAAGATTCTGTATCTTGATGTCAACTGAAATGAAGCTGATAAAAATGTAATGCCATTTTGGGTTTAATGCACTGACTACATGTTTTTGTTTTATAATTTTCACTGTTTATAGGGGTGATTTTTCCTACCACTAGACTTTCTCTTCCTCTGGTTGAATGTTCCAAGAGCAAGAATTGAGAGAATTCATAATAACAATCTGTCTAAGCAAAATGTGGATGAGCTTTTATTTTACTATATGGCCCTAACGAAATAAGACAGTTCCGACAGATAATTCTCCTTTCAAGAAATATTTGTCACATTTCTGCTTAGGTTTCTTCTACTCAGAAGCCTTTGATAACATTTGAACTTGCCTTCAGTTTCCTCTGATAATAAAAAATGTTAAAACTCTAATGAAAAATTATCTCTTCATGACATAAAATTAGGGTTATCACACTAGTCAGCTGCAGGGCTCCCCACTAAAGCTCTATTCACATTTCATCAGTTTTACCATTAAACTCCTGAGAAATATATAAAGGATTGTGTACATCCTCCACAACCTGTTTACCTACATGTAATTTCACCTTTACAGATTCTTATACCCATACAAAATGCACAACTAAGAAACTGAAGACTTTTGCTTACTGTATATCCCAGGTCCCTCTTTAATGAAATGTAAGTATGAGCTCTAGTGTCTGTGGATACATTTTAATTAGAGATCTTGGCTACTGTTTAACTATGATAATTTCCCCTGAGATTTCTGTTCAGCTGATTTCACTTCTCTTTCCCCCCAGCTCTTGCCCAGAGCTACTAGAACATCAGTGCTATGATCAGAGTGTGTCCTAACAGCAGCTGCATTTCAAAGTGTCCTCTCTACATTTAAGGTTTCTGTACATTTCCCAACTGATTTGTGAGGGTGTTTAGGACTCATACAAAAGCAAAGAATTACCTTTATCTAGATTTAAATATTATTTTATGTTAATTATTGGTTATTCCTTTAAGATAAGTAAAATAGACGATCATTTTTATATACGTATCAATAGCAATCAAATTTTGATGTTCACTGTCCATGACTGCTTTTTGATCTGCTCTTGTTAAAATTACCTGGGGGACTTTTCCATGCTGCTAAAATTACATATTTTTCAAAGCTATAATGAATAGACTGAACATTCTTCATGTCCTAGGTAGCTGAGGCTGAACACTAGCAGTGAAATAATATAAGTACTCTATCAAGATATGCACTGCTGGTCTTGGCCGTATTCCCAAGGCCCAAATCATTCTGAAAGAAATTCACCCTGCTGCAGCACCAGATAAACCCTATTTGTGCTCTGCTTGCCAAGTTAGTCACTGCATAGGCCTTTCACTACTGCTTTGCACAAAAGTGGATTTTATCCACAATATTTTCAGACCTTTAGCATTTCAAATCTGTTTCATTAACTGTGTATCTTGAGATTTTACTATTCTGATTTGCACTGAAATATTTTTTTTTTTTTTTTTTGGGGGGGAGGGTTTGGTTTGGTTTAGTTAACCTTGCATTTTCACTTATCATTTTTGTACTATTTCTTTCATTCAAACTTTACCCTTCACAAAGACCTGATACATGCATTGTGATTTCCGCAGTGCTAAGCAACTAAGGCGAGTTGCTCTGGTGCAGCAAAGAATATGTAGCAAAACTTCCTGCTCTGTGCTGGAGGGAGGTGGTACTTCATGTTGTACAGGAAAAGAGGATGGCACATGATTACCATTCAACACATTATTAATATTCCTGGTTTTCCTAGTGAGAAATCATGTCAGTGAGTCCATGCTTAGCTTGACTAAAATTTTGGTACAGTAACATAAATGTTACTGAAATGTGACACAACTTGAATAAGTGATGGACAAGACCAAAGCTCTCTTTTCAGTCAGTAAGCTGGTAGGTAAGCCTAACATATCATGTAATTAGAGTTTCAAAGTATATTGGAATTTATTAAGCAATTGCTTTAATATTTGATGCTTATGCATTTTTTTTTTTTTCCCTCAGTTTTCATTTGTTGTGCAGCTTTCCTCACTTAACTGGTCCATTTACTTTGTCTGTGTGCTGAAAACTTGTGAAAATGTCCTTCAAAATGCATCACCCTTAACCATCCAGTGTGCTACCTTTCACCTGGGATAAAGTTTTTATTTATTTTTTAACGAATTCCACCTTAACTCTAAAACATCAAACTTCATTATGGAGTAATTTCCCTTGGTATGAAAAGATTTCATTAATTGTTCCATTCAAAACAATTATCTCTCAGAATGGGTGTTATAAAGGAAATGTAATGGATAAGGATTTTTTTTTCTACACTTTGCTTGAGCATTTCTTTTTCTCTAGCTATTAGTTTCACTGCATCTGTGTTTGCCTAAGAACCTGAAGCTAAAATAATTAGTAACAGGTGGCTGAGGTCTTAATGATAATCAGCCTGCCTTTTAGTTGTACTTCTATACAAGGCTTTTAGTTGTATCCCCCTCCTTCTGGTTCTTTTCCATTTTTAACAAGCTGTAACGAGAAATGATCTCTGTATGGTGTATTCTTTGGGCTTGTTTGATTCCAGGGGTGGTTTTATTTTAACACTTTTAGTGTTATGGCAGATATTTTACCCTTTAGTAATAACAAACCGTGGTTCATCTCTTCCTGTAACTCTTCCTGGAGTTTTCAGGGTAATTGTTTTCTATGGCTTGGTTTTCTAAGGGTATTGCTTCATCGCTGTCTTATTCTGTTTTTATATGTGTTCTTGTCTAATTTTGCTCACAGAAATTTTTGGTGGACTTTCCTTTACTAGCTGTTCCCTGAAATTTTCAGATCCTTTTCTGCTGAGTATGGAGGTCTTAAGCAGTATGTCTGAATTTCTATAAGCTTACATAGGAAGTATGTTTACCTAAAATGTGATGTTTACATATCTGAGCTTTTTAGCCACAAATGTAGTAATAACAAGAAGCTATTCAGCTGCACGTGATGGACTGGATATGGCTTATTGACATTTATGACAACAGGTAGGAGATTGCTACAACTATTTGAATAGCAAGGGAGGGTTGTCCTATACTCAGACCAAGATGAAAAGTCAAGATTATGAAACCATCCATGCAGCTACTCAACTACCAAGTGTTTTTGACGTATGCTGGGGATATATACAGCTAGAATTCAAGAGCCCCACTGTGCCTAACTCATTCCAGGATATTGAAGTATAACTTTCCACATTGCGAGATATCAAAGAGGATTTCTTTCTCTCATTGAAACCATTTCATTTTCTGTAAGTAAATACTTACTGAGCTACAGAGAAGCCGATTTTATATTCAAGCGACTGTTATTCTCTTGAGGTCTCTGGGGACACTGGCCTTGAATCAGATGGTTACTGAATTTTTTTTTTTTCCTGATCTATGGGTAAATCTCTTAAAGAGGTTCTGAGTAACTTATTTAAAAACAAACAAACAAAAAACAGTTCAAAGGCTTGGGGATTGCCTTAAAATATGCAAACAAAATCAGAGGTCCTTGCTGTTATTTTGACAAGCACAGGAAAGGTCACACTTCCTGAGACATCCTCACACTAGAATCAATCAGCAGGATCTGTGCTATAGACTACACGTGGTTTATAACTGCTTCCATTCATTTACTGTAGACTTCATCCGAAGAAATGAATTTATACCCAATATTAGCTAAGAAGTCCTCCCAGAAAATATTTTTTTACAGGATGGTAATAACTGAAAATAACAATTATCTGTTGTCTTGCACCATTAGGAAATGTCTGCGCTTTATAACATGCATGATTTGCAGTCCTTACTCAAGTTCTCCTTAAGGTAAGTGATGTTTTCCAGCCACATAACTCAAGCACAAAACCCAAAATTTTTGGTTACAACATATAGCAAATACAATTTGCATACAGAAACTACATGCTTCTGCTTTCCTCTCAGTGTCCAAATTCCATTCAAGAAATATAACAGAAGTAGTCATTTTTTAAAAAAAAATATTTTATTTTTTATTAACAGCATTTTATTCTTAAGCAATAATCTACTCTCCTCAGAATTCTGGGATGTATGAGAAAATATTTTTTTAAAGAGAGGTAATATGGATTTTGTTTAAGAGTTTTAATCTTTAAACAGTATTAGATATGTATATCCTGAGACATTACCTGAATGGGAATCCAGTTACATTGTTTGCTGCTTGAAAGTTAAATTGGATTGTGTTGACCAAAACCTTTAGGCAAGTATGCTTTGTTAAGGATAGCCCCTGTAAAGGGGCTGGATATAGGAAGTGTGATTTAATTTTTTTTTTTTTTTTAAATCTGCTTTGGATATGCTAGACGGCCACGTATCCCAAAGCTACTCTTCTCATGAAGCATGTGCCATTTTGTAGTCTCTTTGGCCTAGTGAGACCCCTTTTGCTAGTCCTCCTTGCCGACTGACTGGATAACTGGGCTGTGAGTGCTGTTGACCCAATGGTAAGGCTGAGGAGAATCACAGAATTGTAGGGGTTGGAAGGGACCTCAAGAGCTCACCAGGTCCAGCCCCTCTGACAAAGCAAGTACCTAGAGCAAGTTGCCCAGGTAGGTGTCCAGATTGGGCCTTGAATATCTCCAGAGAAGGAATGCTCCACAACCTCCCTGGGCAACCTGTTCCAGTGCTCTGTTACCCTCACTGTGAAGTTCTTTTTGCATGTTGGTGCAGAACTTCCTGTGATCTACTTTTGGCCATTGCCCTTTGTCTTGTCCACAAGAAGCTGACATATACAAAATGTTTCAGCAGGAGAGCCTGACCAGGTACGAAGAGTGAGAATGGAGAGGCAAGGATGGCAATAGGATCTGGCAGAAATGGAATTCCTTAGAGAAGATCAGGAGAGAAAATGTCAAGAACTGAGGGCCATAAAGTGGAATGCTCATATTGCATTTTCCACAAAACACCTCTGAGCGGTTTAAAGATTGAGAAGTTCTGCAGCTTTTTTGGATATAATATGTAAACTTTATGTTTTCATAATATAAAGGTTTTATTACCACATTTGATTTAGGAAAATCTCCTTTTGTTATCCTTATCTATCCTACACAAATTCTTGAATTTAAGAAGATTGTGTGGAGGAAGTAAGATTCTTGAAGATGAAGTTGACTTCTAAGTCTTAAAAATAAGTGACCTGAGACATTAGTGTATTCTTTCATCCCCAAAAGTACATAAATGGGTAACCTAAAATGTTTCCATTTGAGAACAAGTCCAAACCTGCACCTCAGTCTACTCTCATCTTATCTGAATAGATTGCATTCTAGACTATGCTCTGGAAAAAAAAAAAAAAGGAAAAAAAAAAAAAAAAAAAAAAAAACCTTGGAGGAAGGCTTCAGGTTTGAGGTAAATTGAGGTAAGATGAGTTTACTTTGCCCTTTTGCATGGACCCAAGCACAAGCCTGTTTAGAGAAGGTTTGGTCCAACAGCATGTTTTTACATGAGGATGGTTTACAAAACATATATGAAGACAGAATTCATTCCTCAGACCTAAGCTATGAGTGTCAGAGGACTCCTCAGCAGTATGCATACACAGGAGTATGGGTAACAGAACACATAACACTTGCTCCTGGTGTAGGCCTTCATTGCACTAGCAGCTTGAACAGCTTCAGGATGACTCCTGTAGGGACAGGGAGATCACTTACCATCACAGGAAAAACAGACTCATCTTGGGGAAATTAATTTATTGCCAATTGAAAATAGAGTAGGATGGTGAGAAAAGAAGAGAAAACAAAAAGCATATTCCCCTCAACCCCCCTTTTCCCAGGTTCAACTTCAGTCCTTCATTCCTGACATCCCTGCCTCTTCCCTGCAATGCAACTCAGTGGTTGCAGTTAGCTCATAACACTTCATTTTTACTGCTCCTTTCTCCTCAGTCTCTTCCCCTGCTCCATCATGGAGGCCCTCACATGGGATGCAGTTCTTTGTAAACATAGGTTTCTCACAGGTCATAGGTCTTCAAGAACTCCAACATGGGTTCTTTCCACAGGGTGCCTGTAGTTATTCAGGAAGGGATTATTCCTTCATGAACTCTGCTTAGGGCACACCCGCTTGTTCTGGAGTCAGATGCGCCACAGGCTGCAGCATGGATATCTGCTCTGATGTATACCATGGGCTTCAGGAGAACAGCCTGCTTCACCATGGGCATCTCCACAGGCTACAGGGAAATCTCTGTTCCAGCACCTAGAGCATCTCCTTCCCCTCCTTAGTGTCTGCAGAAGAGTGTCACTCCATTCTCTCACAGCTGCTCCACAGCATATTTACCCTTTCTTAATGTTTCCACAGAGGTACAACAAGCATTTCTCATTGGCTCAGATATGTCCTGTTGTGAGTCCATGGGAGCTGGCTGGAACTGACTGTGTCCTGGTGTCTTCTCACAGAAGTAACCCCTGCAGCCCCCCTGCTGCCAAACCCTTGCCATGTAAACCCAATACAAACCAATAGGATAACCTTGTATTCCAGTAGAGTAGTGTTAGTAAAGAATCAAGAGGTACTTATACTCTGAAAAGCTGACATTCTTTTATCAAAAGGTGGAAATATAGCACAGTATCTGCTCTCTTTACCGTGTGTTTAAAAACAAATGTTTTAATTAATAGTATGAGCTCTGATTTTTTTTTTTTTTTTTTTTTATTCCCAAGATTCCAAAGTTTTAAAATGCAGGTCACTTTTTAACTCATGATAATTTATTCCTGCACAGCCCAATTATACAGTTTCCATGCTCTAATCTGAAGCTGTATGTTTGTTTTTGGTTGGTTGATTTGGTTTGGTTGTTGTTCTTGTTCTGTTCAATTCAAGTTTTATTTTCAGTTCTGAGTAAAGAACTGTTACTCCCTTATTTCTTTGACTTATTCCTTTTCTTTCAGCCTGGAGATTACTAACTGAAATATGGAAGTGATGTGGGTAGTGTGTGTGGCCTGAACGTTCATAAATGAGTTTCTCAGAAAACTCATCAATCATATCCGAATAGCTACTTGAATTTGATGATGCTGTCAGACCTTCTACTGGCATAATAATCTACATATCTTTATCTGGGGAGGGGTGGGTGGTGGTGGTGTACATTTACTGAAAGCTTGTTTTTATGTGATCCTTCCCAGGCTTAGAGATTTTTTCTGAATATCTTCTTTATTTCCATTATTAATCTGCTTGTTTTCATTATTATTATTATTATTATTATTATTATTATTATTATTATTATTATTATTATTATTATTATTATTATTATTTCTGACAGATACTGGCAGAAATACTACTAAATAGTAAAACTAATAGGTCAAAAGTTTAGTCCTAATCAGAAACCTGAATTTTCTACAGAAACATTCTAAATTTAGTTTGGAACTGACATCCTATCTGATAAACAGTTTGTAGAAGACAGCTATAAGTTTGTGAAGAATGTTTCCCTCTGCCACAGGGCTCCTGATTTTTATTTTCTGTGCAAGAAATGCCCTTCTACATACCTAATGTTAGTGAATCAAATATAAATTAGTTTAACAGCCTTTGGAAAACTTAACTTCAAAAGAAGATGGCAGACCAGATAAAGTTATTAGAATTGCAATAGTAAGCACATAAAAGAAAACTTTTCATTAAATACAAAGAAGCCGTCCTGAGAGGACAGACCCAAAGCAAGCTCTGTGCCTTCCTGCTGTGCACTGAGTTGGAGAAGTTAGGGGGTTACCTGCTGTTTCCACCTCTGTTCGCTCACTGTCTCTTGTCCAGCAGTCTCATTCCCTGCAAGGAGGCACAGCTTTTGCTGGCAGTGGGAAATATGTTGCTCTCCCTAGGCGAACCTACTGCAACACAGTAAATATGAGACAAAACACCACAGAATATGAAGGTCAGTGAACCAGTGTCTCACTTTCTGAGAAAGCTTTTCATTACCCCTGTTAACAATGTTGTTATCCCTTAATTATTGTCTAGCAGTTAATAAAAATAAATAATCACTCTAGTAATGTTATCTGAGGGGACTGATCCTATTAGTTTGCGTTAAGCTTGCACTGAGAACCCCTGTCAGATCAGACCTCTTCTCAAGCAGTCTTGGGTTCCTGATAAGGTTCACAGAGTATTTACATACTTCACTGCTCAGGCTGAGTGAATTCGGTACAGAGACAGAACAGCAATGCTTAGAGAATGGGTCATATTGCACAAAGAGTCTTCATTTGAGGTGGAGCTGTGCTAGGGATGTTTTGGATATCAGTTTGGTTGGGGAGACCTAGTTCTACCTACGTCTATGTTCAAGCTCCTTCATCCCTTAAAGGGTTTTAGCACTTAGGCATATACAAAAATCCTAGCTGCTGTGCTAAACTCTTGTTTCAATATCTTTGCTTCCAATGTAGTTTACTTAGAAATGAAGTTTGTTTTCTAGTATTTTATTTTTATGTTAACTATCAGGAGAAAATAAAATGTGATTTTTCCAGAAGAAATTTAAATATGATAGATCTGGGAGAAACCTCTGAGGATCTTGTTCAAACTTCTGCACCAAAGTGAGAGGTCATAAAATGTTATTAGCTATTCTAGAGAGAAAGTTGAGGTAGTGTTTAACAGAGATACATGCTTTAGGTTTGCAGAACATTCACACAATGGCCTTGTTAATCCCCTGGTTCACCTTCATTGTTTTGCTCACAGAGCCTGTGGCTGCAATTACTTCTGAGCAATGTGTTACAGTGTGGGCAGAGTGGGGGCAAAAGCAGTGGGTGACAAAAGTAGGTGTAAATGAATCTAGATATTTTCATTACATTTTGGTAGTGAGCTGGGAAAAAATAGGAGGAAAAAAATTATCTGTCTAGCAAGGGATATAAACATGACATTCTGTGCCTGGCAAGGCAGAGAGAAAGCATTATAAGGTTTGCTGAGAGCCGAGCATCTCAGGATTAAACTTGTGATGAAGCTGCATGGAGGCAATCAAACAATACTGGTGATCCTGCTTTGAAATACCTCTAAATGTCATGGGTAAGAGACAGCCATTTTATTTCCTTAGTGTCTCCAAATAAGCTGCCTGTTTTATCCCAGACTAACTTTGAGGCAGTATCTCTGATGAAGCTTGGAAAGGTATTTATTTCTTGAAGAATTACATCCTTTTAATTATATATCAGATTAAAGATGTTTTCTTTTATTCAAGAAACAACAGAGCTAAAGGACTTACATGGCTAAGTTGTACCCATCAACTTTAATATATGCTTTTTTTTTTTTTTTATTTTATTTCCCTTATTTGCTTGGTGGGATATTCCAAGCCTTCAGTGGAGCAAATACAAGTGACTTTTCCTTGTACTTCAAAATATTGTCACTCACATGAATTTTTACATTCTGTCCAAGCTGTGATCAAGATCATTCCATAAATGAGTTTGCTTTCATTATCATTATCCATGGCGGTCACACAGGACGATGAGCTGTGAGATAAATCAGAGTGGCAGACACCTCCTACAGACTCCAATGGCTTTTCTCATGAGGTCCCCTGTATCCTGCTGACATGTCTCAATCTGCTTCTCCCCAAGGGTCACGAAATCAATTTGTTGCCAAGAACCTTGTCAGCTTTGTTCTACTACTTGACTTTCAGATTTACTGTGACAACTTTTTTAGATGAGATGGCATGACCAAACCAGTTTTTGATTCCAGGATCTGGTCAAGCCAAAATACTCAATATAGTACTCTTTTGATTATAGGGTTTTTACATGCAGAAAAAAATTCCACAGAGCAACTGAATAAGGAGCAACAGATTATCAAGGCTGAGGGATAGATTCTCACTCTTAGGAGAGAGGCTTTGCCTGGGACATCTGCAAAAATTCTGGCAGCATGGTCTGTTATGTCCAGAAACAAATGGAAAGATTCCTGTGCACAGAAAGCTCTGACTGCCTTAGTGATGCCCCTGGAATTATGCAGCTTTTGCAGGATACACAGAACTGCAATATATCTTGGAGGAAAATGTGCCATTTCCCCAATAGGCAAGGTTAAAGGACCAATCTCCCAGCAGAGCATTTTCAGTCTCACAGGTTTTGGCCACCTAGGGACTAGAAATATAGGGTGGAAGTGCACCAGTCTGAATGTTCTGGGCATTTCTGGCAAATTACCAGCTGGTGCCACTCAACATAGTCTACTAAATCTATTATACTCTACATGTAACTACTGATAGTTACATATTTTTCCCACTCACTAACCTTACAAATTTTCCTCCCTCATGCTCAGTATCTGTCTCCTGACATGAGCAGCATTTTACTAGGAACCTAATTAAAAAATCATGAGCTAAACGATAACATTCTTAAACAAAAAGTTCAAAGGCTTCTGACATGCTATGATATGCCTGTTGTCATAGCATGTGGATTTATGTTCTATTTTTGGGCTCATAATTTAATATATTGAGAAAGCATCAAGAGATAAACCTGGGGGCAGTATACCAATAGTTGTGGGACATTGTGCTTGCAAGATCTTTCACTCTGCTCTCCCAGTGGAGGTAAAGGATGGAGAACCATGTGACAAAGACACAAGGGATACTGGTGGGTTAGAAATAATGGAAGTGCCTGAGAATGGTCACATAGGCTTGTCCCCCCAAAAAGGTGACTAGATCACTAACCCAACTAAAGTACATTACAGCAATGCGTACATCATGGGCAACAAACAGGAGGAGCTGAAAGACATGGTGAAGCAGAAAAACTATGATATAGTTGCCATCACAGAAACATGGTGGGATGACTCACACAATGGAGCGTTGCAAGGGGTGGCTATAAAATCTTCAGAAGGGATAGGCTAGAAAGAAGAGGTGGGGGGAGTCCTGTATGTTAGGGAATGTTTTGTCTTAAGCTTAAAGATGGTGACAACAAGGTTGAGTGTTTATGGGTAAGAATCAGAACCCACTAGATCAGGTGGCCAAGGGCAACATGGTCTTGAACACCTCCAGCAATTGGGGCAACCACAACTTCTCTGGCAACCTGTTCCAGTGCCCTACCACCCACTGAGTAAAGATTTTCCTTCCAATATCTAATCTAAATCTTCCCACTTTTAGTTTAAAGCCATTACCCCTTGTCCTGTCATTGTCTGCCTATGCAAAAAGTTGTTCTCCATCTTCATGTTCTATAAATGTTTTCTATGTATTTATATGTACATACTTGTATACATGTATATATAAGTAGACTGATTTTTTACCTTCATGATCTCCTCAACTTAAGTTTAAAAAGCTAAAAGAAGGCAGGAACAGATGAATATCATAATGCAAATTATACAGTTATAAAAACTATATTTTTTTTTTTAAATGAAAACTATTAAAGAAAGAAGAAGAAAGCATTTGGAAATAAGAGATAAAAGTAATGGAAGAGTCCGTTGTGATGAGACCTGTCATGGCCTCTAAATTCACATTGCATTTTTCTGTCATCCTAATGTGAACTTTTGTTTTGAAGTAACTAAAATAAGAAGCTCTTAAAATGTTGATTATGTAGTAGCCATATTGAAGATATAGATTTTGACCAAGATCTCCATGAGGGAGGAAAATGCAATGTTTTAAGATAGAACAAAAATGTATTTATTTTATGAATCTGTAGTTTTTAAGTCATACACAGAGTCTGGAAGATAACAGTTTGCTTTCATGCTTACCTAATTGGAAGTCTACACTTTCAATTATTTAGTAGCCCTAACTCTCAAATGGTAATCTGTGCTATGAAAACAAGCTCACTTCTTTGATCAGGTTTTCAAATCAATAAATCCGATGAAGATGTCATCCTGAGAATGGAGGGTGGTGGGGGAGTAGGTCTGAAAGCCAAGACAAGGAAAAATCTGCAGAAGAGTGTTTGTACAAATGTAAAATATGGATCTTATTTATTTTTGGATCTGCTGACTGATATCCTGTGTTAGGTATACACTATCCTTTGCATACAAAAAAAAAAAATCCCTCCTTATAATCAGTTCTCCTGTGACACTACACATCTCTATTTGCTTTATGAGCTGACACTGAAATAAGCATAGTCTTGGAATTGTCCCTTTTGCCCCAGTGTCCCAGACATACTGCTCTGGGCATATCCAAAGCTGCATATATCTCTACTCCACCAATCTGCAGAACCCACAGATCTGGGTTATGGGAAATCTGGATTCAGATACAGATGCCACCATGATCTTGAACACCTCTAGGCATGAGTGGATGATGTATTGCACACAGACCAAATCCACACTGACATTTATGTATTGGAGTCTCCCCTCCCCCTTTTTTGTGTGTGTGTGTGTGTGGGGGGGGGGGGGGAAGTCAAAGAAGAGGACAATTTCTAATCAGAATAGTTTTGTATTTGTCATATATTTAGAAATACATGCTCTTCCTATATCAGCTTGGTCATTGTAGTCAGTTTTCAGATTTATATCTGGTTTCTAACACTGGAGACACCACATTATTCTGTCTCCCTGTGTCTTTAATTCTACGTTCTACAGAGTGAAGACAGCAACACCTACTTTATCTTGCCCTTTATCAGCTGATAGAAAGAAGTTTGTACAAGAATACATTTTTTTATGTTTACATTTTTTATACCACCTTGCATGATGCAGTTCAAGTCTTAGGTGGGGATTCTAGGAAGTAGTCTGCATGCATAAATACTGCAAATAAAATGTAGCTAAGAACATCACAAGACACCTATAAAAAGTAAACACCTATAAAAAAAATAAATTCTGTCCTACTGTGTTTCATCTAAGGCTTGATCTAAAGTTCACTGAAGTCCAAGGGAGTATCTCTGCTGACTACAGTGGCCTTAGTATGCCCGATAGAATCCTAGTATAAAAGCCCCATCTTTTGTTGGATGATTTTTTACTTTGGAGTAAAAGTAACCTTTGCCACATGAAGATCTGATGTACATACTGACCTTAATCCATATTCAGAAACATCTTAAAGAAACCTTAACCTTTTGGAGGGCTACAGAAATGATTGGAAGGCTAAAAAGATGGTCAGAGGACTGGAGCACCTCTCCTGTGAAGAAAGGCTGAGAGAACTGGGGATGTTCAGCCTGCAGAAGAGAAGGCTCCAAGGAAACCTCATTGCAGCTTTTCAATAATTAAAGGGGTCTTATAAAAAAGTTGGAGAAGGCCTCTTTACTTGGGTAAATAATGATAGAACAAGGGGTAAGTTGTCTTACACTAAAAGAGGATAGATTTAGACTAGACATTAGGAGGAAATTCTTCCTCCTAAGGAAGGGTAGTGAGGTACTGGAACAGGTTACCCAGAGAAGCGGTGGATGCCCCATCTCTGGAGGTGTTCAAAGCCAGGCTGGACAGGGCCTTGGCCAACCTGATCTAGTGGGTGGCATCCTTGCCTATGGCAGGGGGGTTGGAGTTAGGTGATCTTTAAAGTCCCTCCCAACCTGAGCTATTCTATGACTCTATGAAACTGCTTTTCAAGCTGTCTGAATCCAGGGATAGCTAAAAAGTTATACTTCCACTTTTTAGTCAACATTTTGACTATGGATATATAATCTAACTTCCTCTCTGTTCAGAAATTAGGATGAAATAATGTTACTTTTGTAAGCAAAGTGGAATGATACCTTCTTAAACAGAAACTCAGTATTTGTGACTTTATTTTTTTTCCAAGAGATGTATGAGTCTCATTCCTTTTGACTCAATTTGCACTTTGAGATACTGTAGTAAAATCCTTCCGACTTTCTTGCACAATTAAGTAGCCCCAGTGGGACTTCCTTTTCCAGGTTAACAGCAGCTTTTTTGTGTGTGAATGTGCAGCTTCACTGTTTGACAGTCACTTTAAAAAAAGTCTCTAAAATGTATTTTTCCTCCTTCTGTTACAATGAAATGCTTCATTCTGTACATTAATAAGATGTGCTAGAGCAGATCACATGAAAGAGACTTTTAAACTGAGAAATATACCTCTGCTATATTCTTCCTAGTACTTGACAAGATATTGAATAAATCAGTGAACTTGAGATTTCCATCAGTGCCTAAGAATAGGATGAAGAATGATATTTCATTACTATTCTATGAATGGAAATGTGGATAATAAAGCAAATCATGAAAAGACCACTTATTTTATGTGGTCACAACTTTTAGGGAAAGCAGCTTGCATTACTCACAGGTTAAGTCTATGCTACTATCCAAAACTGGCAAGGTGGCCAATCTCTGGCCCTGATGGCATGTTTCACAGTTCAGATCATCTTCTTTGGCTAAGCTTGTCTCCTGTCCAATATGTAGTCCTATCTATGAACTATCCCTGGCCCAGTCTGTCTCTTGTGCTCAGGTGTTGCCCTGGAAGTGCTTGCTGTGCCAGACCAAAAGAGAACCCACTGCCAAAAACTGGACAAAGAATTGTGGGACTGGATGGCCTCCATACTTGATCCATGCTCTGGCCTTGTTTCACTTACTCATATAGGTCCAGCCAAAGCTGATAAGAGGAAACATTAGGCCATTCTGCTAATCAGCAGTGGCGTTCTGTATTTCCCAAGGCAGGTATTTATCCAAGTAAGCATAGAACATGAAACGGGTTTATTTTTCAAGGAAAATTGTCCTTTTCCAGGAAGAATGCCAGATGGCTTGTTTGAAAGGATGATGAATTATATGGGTTATAGAAACTCGTTGTACTACCATTGCCTTCTAATGTGGTTATATAGGTTGAAACACATTCTTTTACAGCTAGAATATCTCAGGAGCCAACAGTAAATTATCAGCTGTATACAGTATCTATAGTATACAGCATGCTCAATTACACCATTCAACCTTGGGACAGAAAAATGGGATTTGCATATGATGCAAGGGGAGTACAAGCCCTCTCAAAATACGAGAGTCTGGGGTACACTACTGAGTACTGAGTGTTAAGACTAGGCAGCACCAAACTCAGAGAAGGGAGGCCAAGTCTCTCGGCCTGTTCACATAACAGAACAGAAACTCAGATTTTAGTCCTCAGCAACAATTCGTAGTGACAGGAGAGTAATTTTTTTTTTTTTTTTTTTTTTTTTTTTTTTTTTTTAAGCCAGGGATGATTTCAGTATCTACAAAGCTAAAGAACTGGTTGACGGCTCTGAGGCATCACGTTCCTGGCACAAAAAATCTGGGGATCATGACTGGGGACCACTCTCCCTGCCATGGATAACTATCCTGCCTCGCAACAGATCTCTGGATGACACTTAAGGACTTGTTTAACCTTAGACAAAACCTCAAGTGCATTCTGGAGACATACTGAGAAGAACAAGCTCATCTGAACGTCCCAAGTATAGTCAAAGCTTTGGAAAGCTACCATAACTCATCTGGACAACAAGAAAGGGAGAATCAACGAGCAGGAAGACACATCTTCCCCTGACCCTAACTCAGAAGCTATTAACAATGACACCTTTCACACTTTTTCCTCAGGGTGCCCGTCTCTGGGGGAGGAAGATGGCCAACGATAATCTCTTTCTTTCAAGTTATCTCTCTGAAACTCTACCTTCTCGCAGATTAAAGGCTTTTGACTTGCTTGTTGTGAAAACAGCATTTCTTTTATGAACAGCACATTCTCACAATTGACACTTCGCAAAAGTAGCAATAACACCATCAGTATCTACCCAAATCTGTTTCTTCTTACCACAAAGCAAGGTAAGAATTCACAGTAAGGCACCTTTTTCATACAGCCTGTTGTTCAGTCTTCACAAATACTTAGAAACATTTTTCAAGGTCAGCCTTACCTGCATACGCTTGAGCTTCTGAGGTTGGGTTCCTTAATTTATTATTATTATTTTTACTTATTAAGTTTTAAGGAAGGAAACTTAGAATCCATGTAAGTTGCTTCACTGAAAACAGACAAGGTGAAGGAAGTACTCAAACTCCCCAATGTGAAACAACTGTAGAACCCAGGGAACACTTGCCTGCCAGCCTCTGAACTTGAGTCACTGCCAATCTACTTCCCAGTGAAGTAGTACCACCAGGGTTTTATTGTACTGAGAAGGCACCACAAACGTAACTAGCTCATAGAGTCTCTAATACCATTTTGCAGAGACAGTAGAAAACATGAAGAAAAAAAGCAGCCTACTGGGGAACGCTGAGTCCATTTCACCACAACAGTAGAATAGCACCCTAGGTATCCTGAGCCTCAAACTCCCCGGGGAGGCAATTCTTCCCATCAGTCCTCATGCTTCCTATATAGCAAAGGTCAAATGATCCCCACCTGGCAGATTTCACTTCACAAGGGTGGAGCCAAAAGCCCTTGTGGAATAGGCTCATCTACTTGGCTTCAATGTTTTAAGGTCATTTGCTCCTTATCACTAGGAGAAATAACCTGACAAGGGGCTTAGTGGTTAGAGTCGACCTAATGAATTAACTACAAAAGGTGCACAAGGGTCATATTTCTGTTAGTCATTCTGTGAGGAAAATTAGTGCAGAGCCTGTTAAAATAAGATAAATAAACATAAATAAAAGAATAAAGAAAATGACCTTAAAGGCAAAAATGCTGTCATAGATTTTCATCTGTCTAGTCACGACAGATAAAGAATATAGCAATCAGAATGACTTTTCTTGACTTTACTGTTATTTAAATTAGCTTTCCTGAGATCTCTTCTTTATGCAGGACTTTTCAAAATCTAGCACCATGACCTCTGTATTTACTTTGGCTGCATACAAACTGTCATGTATAAATGCCAGGATCTGGATCCTCACTCCCTATTCAGGTCAAGCACTGGGTTGAAAGTTTTGGCTTTAATTTGGTTACGTGACTACATTGCTGTCGTTGTGGTTTCCCCTGGCCGGCAGCTAAGCACCACACAGCCGTTCGCTCACCCTCTCCCCTCCCTCTCTGGAATGGGGGAGAGAAATAGGAAAATGAAGCCTGTGGGTCGAGACAGAGACAGTTTATTAAGACAGGAAAAAAAAAATAACGATAATAGGACTGCTACTACTAATGTGTACGGAATAAGTGATGCACAATGCTCACCACCCACTGACCGATGCCCAGCCTATCCCCAAGCAGACAGCCCCCCCATCCTGGCTAGCCACCCCTATGTATTCTTTAGCATGACGTCAGAGGATATGGAATAACCCTTTGGTCAGTTTGGGTCAGCTGTCCTGGGTCTGTCTCCTCCCAGCTCCTGCTGCACCCCTAGACTGCCTGCTGGCAGGACAGAGCGAGAAGCTGAAACGTCCTTGGCTTAGTGTAAGCACTGCTCTGCAGCAATTGAAACATCAACGTGATATCAACACTCTTTTCATCCTAATCCACGACATAGCACCCTACCAGCTCCCAGGAGGAAAATTAACCTATCCTAGCTGAAACCAGGACAGCTGTTTTCTGGCAAGTCATAGGAAGAAGATTGGCTGGCTTGGCAGAACTTCTGTACACATGGCTTTTAGGCTGCAGCCAAAGTGTTCCTCTAGATCTGGAAGTCTGAAGATGGCTGAGTGGTTAGAAAACTGCCTGGCAGAGAAGGACCTGGGAGTATTGGTTGATAGTCAGCTGAAGATGAACTAGCAGTGTGCTCAGGTGGCCAAGAAGGCCAACAGCATCCTGGCTTGCATAAGAAACAGTGTGGCCAGCAGGGCTAGGGAAGTGATTGTCCCCCTGAATTCGGCTCTGGTGAGGCTGCACCTTGAGTAGTGTGTTCAGTTTTGGGCCCTTCGCTACAATAAGGACATGGAGGTGCTGGAGCAAGTCCAGAGAAGGGCAATGAAGCTGGTGAGGGGTCTGGAGAACAAGTCTTATGAGGAGTGGCTGAGGGAGCTGGGATCGTTCAGCCTGGAAAAGAGAACGCTCGGGGGCGACCTTATCGCACTCTACAGGTACCTTAAAGGAGGCTGTAGCAAGGTGGGGGTTGGTCTAGTCTCCCACGTGCCTGGTGACAGGATGAGGGGGAATGGGCTAAAGTTGTGTCAGGGGAGATTTAGGTTGGATATTAGGATGAACTTCTTTACCGACAGGGATGTTAGGCATTGCAATAGGCTGCCCAGGGGAGTGGTTGAGTCACCATCCCTGGAGGTCTTTAAAAGACGTTTAAATGTAGAGCTTAGTGATATGATTTAGTGGAGGACTTGTTAGTGTTAGGTCAGAGGTTGGATCAAGTGGTCTTGGAGGTCTCTTCCACCTAGATGATTCTGTGATTTTGTGACTTTGCAGTAGGATTAATATGATGCAGAACCATATTGAATGTCACCATGAAGATGGAATCTTGTCTTGAAAAGCAAAGAACATAATACACATGCCCTCAGCCTGTGATCACTTCAAGCATGGCAATAGAAGTGCAGACTCCTTCTCTTCCCCTAACCCAGACTTATAATTCAAGTAAAAATAAATAAATAAATAAATAAATAAATCAAATGAAGAGCTGGAAACTAGAATTGTTATTTATTTATTTGTTAATTTGTATATGTATTTATTTCTATTATTTAAATTCAGAGCAAGACTGAATGGAGGCCTAACAACTAGAACAATTTAATTATTTCTATGTGCATTTTTTTCTGAGGTAAATATAACACATCAACAACGATCATTGCACATTGCAGTTGTAAAATTAGTTTTCCTCCAGATTTTGAACCACATAGAGCAACTTTTACATGCCAGCAGTATCTCCATTCTCGTTCTCCAAGTTCAGAATTATTTTTTCTTTAAAAAGGGCATCCTCCATAGGACACGAATGGTCTTTGAATGCCAGCTCGGTTGGATCTGAGTGAAACTAGACTGTAATTCCATACCAACAAAAGAAAGAAGTCAAAGCAGGGAAGAAAAACAAGGTTTTGAAATGTATCTTGCATTTATGAAGAAACTAGGGGAACCACATTGAGAAGGTGATGATCTTTAGACTCACAAACAGGGTCTGTAAATCTGTCTTTTGTTTGTTGGGAATGAATCACGGTAGGATTCCCAGAACGAAAATACAGAAATGTTCAGTACGGGTACAAATCCTCAATTTGATGCAAAAAGGCCACTTAAAGTGTACTTTGACGGCTAGTGCCATTGAGTCACAGTTGCTTGGATGCCAAGACATGTTTTCAACAGAGGAAAGCAAACGCATTGAGCCAGCACAGTAGCTCAGCAACCTGATGATAATGCTTCAGAAGATTGTGACTCAAAACAGGACACTCTAGGTTTGGTCACAGATTTATTTTTTTGTGTCAAATGGCAACGTTTTTTTTTGTGTCGGTCACCATGGTGACGAATTTGACCATCACCCCTGGGACATCACTGAGAGTGTTTTTACAAAGCCTGCCTTGGCAGATTTACCATCACTGCTATGTATCACAGAAATCAGTGACAGCAAGTTATTGACATACTGAACTGCAGAAAGTTGCTATCTTCCCACTTCAGATATATTAAATAAAAAAAAAAAAAAAAGCATTTACTCATCTGGTAGGCCATCTGAACTGCTAATTACTGGCAAAAATGCTCCCTGTCAGATGTTATCTAGCCAACTACAGAATAGAAGTCAGTCTTACTTTTGCCAGAGCAATTAAAAGGGAGCTGACCTAGAACATATCAAAAACTGTAAAACACAATTTGCTGCTCTTTTACCTAGCCAAATACCTTAATCTCTGCCCTTCCATTTTGCTCATTATCCAAATTATATGGTAAATCAAAAAGGGAGAGGTATACCAAATTGAATTAAATCACAAAGTAGGTGAGAGAGAGCAAAAAGTAGATGTCAGTTTGACTGTCAGAGCTGATACTATTGCATATCCCAGGAGAACTCAATATTCTGGATGAGTGTGTGGCAATAACATATCAGAAAATTATTTATTTAATTAAGTACATAGAAATGTAAACAGTTTAAAATCAAGGACATTTTAATTTTACTTTGGGAAGAATGATATGTTTGTTGATGTGAATTAGGATTTTCAGCCAGCTGAGACTCTCAGTGAAAAGTGAAAATTTTATACAATTTGCTAATGCAGTTGAAAAGTACAGACAAATCTGCCACCATGCCAGGCCTTTCTGTGGGACTGTGAATAAAAGCAGCAATGAGCTTTAGGCAGCATTTGCCTGGGCAGAGAAGTCTGAATGCATAGTGTTTATAGCAGTTTGGTGCCAAAATTTGTAGCAGACCATGAAGATCTCAGACAGCTTATCTTCCCCACAAAGCCATTAGAGCAATCTGTGCTGTTACTAGATTGCTCTGTTAATACAGAATGTACAATGCATGTACATTGAACTACACATAATATGTATAGTACATGCATTTGTTGTTATATGAGGATACTTAAATACAATGATTTGATGGTCATACATAAAAAGCTACGTGTAAATGTGTATATGTTAGCAGACCTAAAACGTAACAAGTTGAAAAATGCATGAGTGGTTTCTGGACTTATCAACCCCTCCTGAACTGTGCACTGTACAAGGAGATGCCTCTAACTATGCAGGTTTTAGCTGCATGCCATCTGTTTAGATCCTGGAAGTAGATGTGTGTGGTTAAACATTCCTGAGCTTTGCAAACCTTAGTCACAGTATATTGAGAAATCAGTATATGGATTCCCACACTGCTGAATTCTTGGAAATGCTGAAGGTTTCACAGAATGCAATAAAGCTTTGCAAAATGTGCCATTTGCTTCATCTGTGACAATTTTTGAGTATGATTTACATACATCTACCCTTGATATGAAGATGGATTGTGCACTTAGACCACACACATTTACTTTTCTGTATTTTTTTCCCAAGAATTTCTTATATCAGCACTCTCATGCTCTGGTAAAGTTTTATAGAGTGTCTTGCATATATTCAATGTAGGTAGAAAATATAGGCTTTTAGGGCTTGAGCAGAAGAAGTTCTCAACATGTTAGCATGCTTATAGCTGATGGGTCCATTAGTACCGTGAGATGTGATCACAGTCAGATGTTAAATACTTTACACATGCAAATGGTTTTGAAAAATTGCTTTGCATGATTACGATAGAATTTGTGCAGGCATGCGTCATGGAGCACATCAGGCTTAAATTAGGCTGCTTTGCAGTAGTCACAGATTTTCAGTTTTATCTGACTCTGTGGAAATGCAGTTATACCCAACGGAAAACAATCTTCCATCATATGGTACAGAATTAGCTTCATCTGACATTGCATTTTTTAACTGATGGAGTGTGCACAAATGTGACATCTGTGTGTCATGATATATGGCATTTAACAGACAGAAAATATGCACATATTTCTTTGTGGAAATTTACGCATACAGCTTTTCTCTGGCTTTTTGAATTGGATTTGGCTCTGAATGAAAAGCTCTGGATGGAGGTGCTGGTATGCAGGTTAGGTGTATAAACTACCACTGAAGGCTGTGGTGACAGAGAGCTCAGTTCATTTGCCCAGACTTAGCTCTTTTGTGTCATCCCAGTGGTGCCAGGATATGCCCATCTGACCTCCAACCAAAGCCAGATCTCCTGCTCCTGTATGTCATCAGGGACATGACAAGAGTGTCTCAGGTGTCACCACAGTGACATTCAGGTGGCATCTAAGGTCAGAATTCTAGACCTCCACTGTCTGCATTGGAGAACCAACTCACACAAATAAACTTGCATTTAGATACCCACATTCAAATATCTTGATGCTGAATTGAAGTATCAATATTTTGCTCTTTTGAGAAAATATAAATGAAACACATGAAAAAAACAAATATTTGGATTCATTCCTGTTGTAGCATATATCAAATTTTCAAATGAATATAATATGTTTTCACATACACACCAGTATTTATAGAAAAAAATGCTTCCCTATTTCTTTAAAAAGCTTTGTCTCCTACCGAATTTCATTAGTTCACCCCCCACATGCATTTAACAAGTTAAAAAATCATCTACAATCATAGCAAAATAGATTACAACCAGAAAGATTTGTGATCTATCTTCCTTTTAATAATTATTTTTAGGATTGTTCTTCAGAATGGATTCCTGTAAGAAAAGAAACATAGTCATTATAAGTACTATACATCTTAAAAGAAAAAAAATATTTTGTTCAACTTATTTATTCATCAATGACCTGGACGATGGAACAAAGTGGACCTTCTTCAAATTTGCTGATTACACAAAACTGGGAGGGGTGGCTGATACCCCAGAGGGCCATGCTGCCACTCAGAGGGACCTCGACAGGCTGGAGGGTTGTGCTGAGAGGAACCTCATCAAGTTCAACAACAGGGTCCTGCACCTAGGGAGGAACAACCCCAAGCACTAGTACAGGCTGGGGGGTGTCATGCTGGAAAGCAGCTCTGCAGAGAGGGACCTGGGAGCCCTGGTGGACAGCAGGCTGACTGTCAGTCAGCATTGTGCCTTTGTGGCCAAGGGCAATGGTATCCAGGTCAAGGGGGGTGATCTTCCCCCTCTACTCAGCCCTGGTAAGGCCACACCTGGAATATTGTGTCCAGTTCTGAGCTTCCCAGAACAAGAGGGACATGGAGCTACTGGAGCAACTCCAGAGGAGGGCTACAGAGATGATGAGAGGACTGGAGCACCTGTCATACAAGGACAGGATGAGGGATCTGGGCCTGTTTAGTGTGGAAAAGAGAAGACTGAGGGAAGACCTCAACAATGTATATAAATATCTGAGGGAAGGGTGTCGAGAAGATGGAGATGGTCTCTTTTCAGTTGTGCCCTGCAACAGGATGAGAGGCAATGGGCACAAGTATGGTTTAATGGTGGACTCGTTAGTGTTAGGTCAGAGGTTGGACTCGGTGATCTTGGAGGTCTCTTCCAACCCTAGATGATTCTGTCATTCTGTGAAACTGAAGCCCAGGATGTTTCAGCTGAATATGAGGGGGTATTTCTTTACTGCGAGGGTGACAGAGCATTGGAACATGTTGCCCAGAGAGGTTGTGAAGTCTCCTTCTCTGGAGATATTCAAAACCTGTCTGGATGTCATCCAGCACAACATGCGCAATGTAGGGTGTTTCCTTAATAACATTTTAGATATGTAGTTAATGCTTTTAAGTGTAGCAGTTGCTGGGTTTTGCCAGACATCTTCTCAAAATCGTTTTTGATTATGTGAATATGTTAATCATTTCTCTGATGATCTCTAATGATGTCTAATGAGCTCTTATAAAGGCAAAGACCAGTTCAACAGAAGGAACAGAATCTTGTGATTGTCACAGCCATCTACCTGGATCAACAAAGAAAATGTATTTCCCATTCAAATACAGTATCTATATGCAAGCTGAATACTTACCACTAGTGAAAAACTATTTTTTCTAAAACACCCACAATACCCTAAAAATGTACATTTGTTACAAAAGGGCTCCACACCTGCTGCAGACCATTATACTGTTTTAAGAATACAATAAAAAGGAGAATATGTATTTCCAGCATATGCTAAATTAAAAATAAGCATAAAAATTTTGTATTTCTATATCTCAGCAATGTAAGATTGTAATTAAAATGATTAATAAACTTCCTGCCTGAGTCACAAAGACTGAATAAGATTTACAACTGTCAGTCTTTGAAAACGGCACAAAAGTGAGCTTAAAAAGTTTCTTGAACTTCAGTGTCCTCTGCTGCAGAAGGGAAGGTTCAAGCTGCATGAGAACCAAATGCCAGCTCTGAAATAAGGGATAAATATCATAGTTAAATCTGTAATACATTGTGCACATTTGTTACAGACAACAAATTAACTCTGAATCAAACTCCCATTACAGACAAAATAATGCAGTAGGTTAATGGATAACTTGAATCAATACAAGTGATATAACTGTTTTACTAAGTAGAAGAAACTACATTAATAGGAATGAAATACTTCAGCATGTAGCACTGCACTAGGCTCCAAAGAAGACTTTCACAGATGTTAACAAGAGCTTTGTGGAAGCAAGGATCAGCTTGCAGAAGATAACTCCATTGAGTACATTTAAATGAGAAATTCATAACGCTGCTTTGCTTCCATCATGAACTGCAGACACAGGGATAAAATTTCACTCAAAGTCCCCTATTAAAGAACAGAAAACCAGAATGTCATCAAATATATTTTTGTCTTAGTAAATAATATAGACAAAACATCAGGGCCCTGAGTGCATCACCCTTGTATGTACAGCTTTCTCTAATGACTTTCTGCAGCTTCTCCAACCACTCATTCCAGAGCTAGAGGTGCTTGTGTTCAGGATCTGCTCTGATCTGGTGCAGATGTGCAATCTCAGAGCTGACTGGTTTGAAAGCAGCTCTGTAGTGAGAAGGAGATGGGAGAAGCATCACCTGTGACCTCCACCTCTACACCTTCCATCCATGGATCAGGAGCTGCATCTATTCTGCCAGCCACAAAATTGCCTGAGTTCCTTGCAGTCATGCTGTGCCCACATTGTGCCCAGCTTGCGTTACCTGGCTGGCTGGACCTCAGACCTGCTGTGTTTCTGCTGATATGTCTGACCATCCCTGGGCTGTGCCAGACTTGCCTTGCCTTCCATCTTCAGGCAGAGTGGGACCAGACTCCATGGTGGGAAGGGCTGTCACCTCAGCTCCCAGCGCCCTGTCCTTTGCTGTGCAGCTCAGCCTTAATCTTCCTTAACATGAAGATCACGGGCTGCATTTTTAGTTATTTTGATCATGGGAAGTGCTTTTGCTTATCAGATGTTTAGAAAATGAATGTTTGATCAGTACTATAGATATCACAGGGCATCAGTCAATAGGTCTAAAATGTACCTCATCTTATTACAGGTGGTGCTTGATTATTGGTGTCAATAATCTTTACCTGCATTTATTCTTATTAATTAGGCAATACAAACTTAAGCAGTTCTAAATGATGACTACGTCTCTAGAAAAAAATGTTCTGCAATGTTGAAAGAATATTCATTAAAATTTTCAGAAAAACAGTCTTCTGATAACTGAATGCTCTGAAGCTGTCAGTGTCATTGCAAAGGAGGAGACCTTTCTAAGTTTTAAATTACTACTCAAATAAAAAACAACATAAACCATTCACTCTTTGAATCTATCATTTTAGGGCAATATGGGTAGGTGGACGAAGGTGACTTTCCCCTTTACTCATCACTGGTGAGACACACCTGGATATTGATCTAGGTTCCGCAGTAGCAGTGGACAGATATACCGGAGAAAGCCCAGCAAAGTGGCATGAAAATCATTGGAGCATCTGTCATATGAGGAGAGGATGAGAGAGCTGGGGCTGTTCAGCCTGAGGAAGAGAAGGCTTAGGGGGTTCTTACTAATGTGTATAAACATCTAATATGGGAAAGGAAAGAACTCCTCCATACTCTTCTCAGAGGTGCTCAGAAAAAGGACAAAAGGCAATAAGCACAGCCTGAAATGCAGCAAATTCCATGCAAACATGTGGAAAGTGTTTTTTTTTTTTTTTTTTTTCTTCTCCCAGAAAAGTTGTGGAGTGCCTATTCTTGGAGATGTTCATCCTCCAAATGCACACAGCCCTGAGCAATCAGATCCCAGTGGCCCTATCTACAAGCAGGAGGCTTGGACTTCCCACTCCACAGCTCTCTGATTCTACCACTACGTTTTTTGTAGGAATATTAAATTGTTTGTAACCATCTCTCCTTTTACTACAGAACATTGAGTGCCACGTTTATTTATGTGCCCTTCAATAGCATGGACATTTCTAAGCCTTCCTGCTGAAGTCCTCTGCTGTGAATATTACTCAACCTGAAATCATTTCTGTTCGAATATACTGCTCTGCTTGACACAGGTATATATTTCATTCTAATAATTTTCATTATAAAGATTTCCCTCTGTACTGAGTTTACATGGCAAGGTGTGTGGTTTGTTTTTTGTTTGTTTGTTTTGGGGGGTGGGGAGGAACTGCAGGAGTAGGCTCAGTGAGAAGAATCCAGAAGCTGCCCCATGTTAGATAAGGGCCAGTTTCAGCTGGCTCCAAAGGCACCCACCGCTGGCTAGAGCTGAACCAATAAGCAATGTTGTTTTTGCCTCTGGGAGAGCAGATTTAAGAAAGGGAAAAAAACTGCTGGGCAACAGCAGCTTAGAGAGCAAGGAGTGAGAAAATGTGAGAGAAGCAGCCCCGCAGCCCCCAGGGTAATGCAGGAAGGCAGGAGGTGCTCCAGGCAGGCAGCAGCAGTTCCCCTCAGGCCTGTGGAGAGGCCCCTAGTGGAGCAGGCTGTCTCCCTGCAGCCCATGGTTCCCACATGGAGCAGATCTCCACACTGCAGTCCATAGAGAGTCCCAGCAGGAGCAGGCCCTGGAGCGGAGCTGCGGCCCATGGAGAGGAGCCCACGCAGGAGCAGGGGGTCTGGGGGGAGCTGCCGCCCACCTGTGGGGGGCCCGTGCTGGAGCAGTTTGCTCCTGGGGGATGGACCCCGTGGTACGGAGCCATGTGGGAGCAGTGCTTGAAGAGCTGCTTCCTGTGGGCAGCCCCCGTAGGCTCAGTTTGTGAAGGATGGCATCCTGTGGGAGGGACCACACAGGGAGCAGGGGCAGAGAGGGACCATGAAGGAACAACGGAGATGAAGCATCCCTATTCCCCATTCCCCTGCACTGCTCAGGGGGAGGACATAGAAAAGGGGGGATGGAGAGAGGGTATTTTTAGTTTTGTTACTGTTTCTTTTTCTCACTGCTCTAGCTTGTTAGTAGTAGGTAATAAATTTTATTAATCTCACTACATTGAGTCTGTTTTGCCCATAAAGATAATTGTTGAGTGATCTCCCTGTCCTTATCTCAACCCATGAGCCCTTTCGCATCATATTTTCTCCCCCTTTCCCTTTGAGGGTGGGGAGTGAGAGAGTAATTGTGGTGGAGCTCAGCTGCCCAGCTGAGTAAAACCACCACACCCTCTCAGCACTTTGATATTTTTATCTCTTGTTTTCCTGCATCTTACTGACATCACTCTGGACACTTTGGTTTCTCATTTTTTTTCTATTCATCACAATGTTACAAAGCACCCAAACCCAGAACCATTCTTAGTTCTGGGTAGTGTGTTTTATTGGTGTACTGTAAGATCAAATAGGGAAACCCTGATCTGTCAGATTCCTTCCTGAGCTATAAAGCAATATCTATGTATTTTCTAAGGCTGTCACAGGAAAACCGATGGAGTCTGAATGAGTTTCAGGAAAGTTTCTGCTGTTTTAAGGACAAGGTCCCTTCCCTAAGGACAAAAAGAGGTCACAAAGTTATCCAAATTTAGTATTATCATTTCTTCTTGGTATTGCTATGGATTGGCGAGTACCATGCAGTGCCAGACAGACATTTTCCATCCAATGTTTTTATAGTTTTATCACTCAAAACTGGAAAAAGCATCAAAGAACATTTCCAAGGTTGCAGCAATGTTGACAGGTAAACACCTAAGTTTATAACATTGTCTGAAAACAACATCTGGGACTATAAGCCTGCGAAGTACGAAGCAATTTCTAGTCACTATTACATATTCCTGAAATAGTGGCCTCAATTTACCACAGGCTAAAATGAAAATCATTAGCTTTGCATGTGTCAGGAAATTAGAAATATAACCAAGAAAGTACTGAGGCCTGATTTTTTTTTTTTTTTCCATCACTAATATCCCTGCAAAATGAGATAGAGGTGACTTTGTTTGTATTCCTGTTTCAGTAGCCGATGGTAGGAATGAAGACGGATCTGCCTTTTTTTTTTTTTTTTTTATAAGCAAAAGCTTGTCCTTCCTGTGTTTGTGGCATAGGCACACCTGCAGAAGAGTTTAAACCAAATTGTCCTGAAAGACATTAGGGGAGGGATTCCTATCTCCAGGCAATATATATGCAACCACAGCGTGGTGAGTGAGAGGAGATCCTGGCTGCTCACACCCCAAAACACTAGCATTTTGGATATCATCTGCAGCAAAGACACTCTGATCCAGAATTGTGTGAGGGTGAGACCTGGTTCTTCTGCTCTCCCACACACACCTTTTCCCTTCACAGCATCTTGCTGTCTTGGCAATAAGTAATCTAAATGTGCAGGGATTACCCAAGCAAACCAAGCTTGCCAGTTCACACAATGACATAGACTAATCTTGGAGGGAAAAGTGAATCCAATTTTGTTCTGGTTTGCAGATTTCAGCTGTGAAAACAACAAGAAAAACATGTTATCTTGGTCTCATCATTGGTCTCATGTACGTTTTAAAGGTGTAAGTCTTTTTAAACTTGTAAGAGGTGATTGGGGAAATGGAATGTAAATAAAAGAAGAAATGGAACAAATTCCCAGGGGAATAAGACTGGTAAAATATGTTATATTCTAGCTGTACTATAGCTTTTCTTTAAAAACTGTTTTAAAACAGCATTATGCAAAAAGTTTACTGAAAAAATTTAAGGTGACAAAAAAAAAAAAAAGCAACCCTGCCAATTATACTACAATACATATGTTGGCAACACTGAAATATGGACAAAAAAACCCCTATAAAATACTTTGAACAGCAGCCTGTGGAATTGCAAAGTCTTTGCCTTGCCTTGCAAACTAGATACAACTTTAATAGTGTTCCCATGGCTACCGCCATGCTGTGTTCAATAATAAACCTGAGGAATCTGAAAAATAATAGGAAGGAATCTCATACCTTTGCCTATGAAGAGTAAAACAAATTTTACTGATTTACATACTCAGTTTTATTCACTGTCACTGGCATTTTCTTTCCCTTGTTCTTCTCTTCAATACTGCTGAAGTACTACCTCACTACTCACTGCAACATGCCCCTCTTGAGAACCAGTGTTTCCAACTGCTGTTCTTTTACCCAGCTGTACTGGGTCTGGCTGGAATGTTAACTTTCCCAGCAGCAGCCCATACATTGCCGTACTCTGTACTTGTAGCTGGAACAGCAGTGTTATCACACCAGTGTTGTGTCTACTGCTGAGCAGCAGTGGCACAGCATTGGGCCTTTCTCTAACCCTCCTAGGGGGTGGGCAAAAAGTGAGGAGAGAAACATCACTAGGGCAGCTGACCTAAATCAATCAAAGGGATATTCCATACCATGTGATGTCACACTCAGCAATAAAAGGTGGAAACAGGAAGAAGAGGGGAGGGGTGGGCTCTTGTTGAGAAAATGTCTGTCCTCATCTTGAACACTGGCTGCGTGTGTTGAGGCCTTGCTTCAAGGACGTGGTCAATCATCGCTCATTTGTGGGAAGTAGAGAGTAATTTCTTTCCTCTGCACTTCCATATAGCCTTCATTTATTTTGTTTGTTTGTTTTCCTCCCTTCTTTTTATTTTTCCTTTTCCCCTCCCTTTTCCCCTTTCCCTTTTTATTTCACCTTAGTTAAATTGTTTAGTTCATGGTAGTCTTTATTTAATTATTATAATTATTTCCCTTTAATTAAATTATCCTTATCTCAACCTGTGAGTTGTTCTTTGCTTTACTTCTCCCCCTCCTCATCTAAAGGAGGGGGAGTGAGAGAGCCGTTGTGGGGTTTAGCTGCCCAGCATGGTAAAACCACCACACCAGCCCAAAGTAAAATTCATCCTTCCATTTTTTTTCTGTTAACCAAGAAAATAATCCAGCTGTCTGTGTTCTCAGGAACAGGGGAGAAATAAAAACAATAGAACTTTTCTTTGTCACTGAATACTTTCAGAAAACCTGAGATAGTGACTGTATTCCATTTTGCATTTTATTGTTTCATTTTTATTTGCCAAGGGCTGGCAATATGCTTGATTTCATACAACACGTAGGAAAAAAAATGTTCTGTCCTGAGGAAATCAAATGTGTATAAATACTAGGCAAGTATTAATTTGTCTGCTATTGTAAAGAACTCACTGCTGGCAAAGAGAAATAAGTTGGAAAGGCTTGCATCATTCCTGATGTCTCCCAGAGTCTTTCTTGTGAGCACTGATGTATACCAGAAGTGCACCAGACAGATATGGATATGCAGGCTTACTAACCACATCAGAGACTTCAAGGTTCATGGAAAAAAAATAAAAAAAAATATATATAACCATTTTTGTAACTTTATATATAGCTTAAGAGATGGTGAACTGGAATCTGGAACAGTATCAAAATGCTCAACAGGATTAAAGAAAATAAATACGATATGAAAAGTAGGATAAAGTGGAGGGCATGGACAAAATGGAAATGGGCAACCACAGAGATTTACAGCAGCATCGTAAATGAAGGCATAAAATGAAAGGATGCTGTGGCAATCTAAGGAAGAGGTTACTATACTGGGATGCCTAAATATCTTTGGTAAGGAGAATCAGAAGAGAGAGAAAGATCTCCCTCATGAATCCTGCTGGAAAACTAGAGAGGAAAAGTGAACTTCTAAGACCCATCTGAGTGATGGTTGTAATGGAAAGTGAAGAACGAATCGAAGGAAAGGGAGGGAGAGCTCACTTTTCAGTGTGGGTTTAGAACTGTGCTGTTACAGCTGTTATTTAAACATTCATGGACATATATATTGAGAGAGCACAAGTGCAAGAAAGATGAGGATAAAGAGTCTGATTTTTATTTTTTATTTTTTTACTTTGAATGACAACATCCAAGTCCAGGAATAACGTATAGAAGGGAAAGGAATACAATGAATAAAAGTGGAGCCCCATGGGGCTTCAGGGTTAAGTGCAGGAGAGGGGAGGGAAAGGCAATTGTAACATACAGTTGAAGGGCATTAGAGAGGAGCCAGGAAACTGAAGTGCCATGGAGGATTAAGGCAGGAAAAATGATAGGTTTTGCTGAACACAGCCAATAGACTGAGATGGATGAGAGTAGAAAGGAGGTCTAGAGAGAGAATAGGTCACTGCTGACCTTGGCAAGGGCTGTGTGAGCAGAGTGGAAATGGCGTAGAGCAGCCTGGGAGGGTCAGAGGGAGGCATCAAGTAACCAGGGCAGCTGGGGCAGGTGGCAGTTGAAGGAGCTGCGGCAGTAGGGGGGAAACAGCAGCCACTGAAAACTATGGGGCAGGAACTGAATCACATAGGAAGATATTAAAGACATAAAGAAAATAAGAATATAAGTGCAGGCTGGCTTGAATTAAAACTCATGAGTGACTGTATCTTAAGAGTGACTGTATCTTCAGAGTAACTGAGAGTGTGAAGGTGAGAGAGAAGCAAAAAGGTAATAGAGAAAACAGAGAGGAAAAAGATTTCCATGCCAGAGGCTCTGGCAGAGGACAGACAAACTGTGACACTTGTCTGGGCGGGGAGATTGGGACCGATAGAGAGAGAGATAGTATACCAGCTCAATGAAGGCTGAATGACATCCAGTCAAAGCATAATCTTTCATGCTGTGTTGTGTTATTCTAAGATGTGATACAGTTTACACAGCATAAAAAGAGGAACTTCAGAATGTTTTGTTACCGTTTACAAGCAAAAGAGTTCATCTAGTCTGCCCTCTGCTGTATCATTAGTTTAGAGGTCATTAAAATTCAACTAGGTATCCCTGTATTGAGCACAGCACAGACAGACTAAGGCATCTGGAGAGATGAAACTGGCATATGGAGAACTCATTGAGAAATACCCGTATTACAAAGTTTTTCCAGTTTCATTGTTTCCTGTTCCATACTCAGATGAAAACCAAGTGTTATTGATCTCTGTTCTAATTAAAAAACAAACAAACAACAACAACAACAAGCAAACAAACAAACAAAAAAATCTCAACTTAGAAGTACAGTTTTTCCAGTCCCCATGATCATAGAAGATCCAGATTCACATGTCTTTGACTGCTGCAAACCTGGACCAGTAACTTTGCTGTTCCTACTTGCTCTGCTGTCACTAACTACAGTAAGAGTATGAATGGAGACAGAGAGGAGCTGCTTCCTCGCCTCGCCTCCCCTCGCCTCGCCTCGCCTCGCCTCCCCTCCCCTCCCCTCGCCTCCCCTCGCCTCACCTCCCCTCCCCTTCCCTCGCCTCCCCTCCCCTTCCCTCGCCTCGCCTCCCCTCCCCTCCCCTCCCCTCCCTTTCTTTTTATGGAGTTTACACAAATTATACAAATAAGCAACTGTTAAGAGGAAAAGAGGACAGAAGGGCATATTGAGTCCAAGGGCTGGAGCAGTCCTTTAGTGTGATAGAACAGATGGATGAGAACTAGAGGTTCTCCCACCTCAGGCAAGTGAACAATATCAGACCATGGTCTCTTCTTCTTCTGGACACGATCAGAAATTCCTTTTCATGTGAAAGCTGTGACCATACGCTACATCGTAATCAAAACCTTTGAATGTGCCCTTCTCATGCATCTTACTGAAGATATGCAGATATGAAGCCAAAAGGCAAGGCTCACAGAATCAAACAGTGAGACTTAAAAGAAGAATGAATGTCATATAGTGAACATAGATACAAAAATCTTTCTATCTTCTTTGTATAAGTCATTAAGTTATTGGCTGTAAGTGAGACAGCATCAAAATCTTATTTCTTCTTGTGGATGTGCAGTAATCATGAGCACCAGGCTTATGTTTAATTAATCTTCTGCTCAGTTATGACCTTGCCCTAGCATGTTAGATTCTGACTACATATTTGCATACATAGAAATAAGTATACGTATATAAGTATGATTAGATGTTTAATTGATTTTTTCACAGTTTGTAATAAGGTGGCATGTTGGACCAGCAGGGAACAAAGTAGTTTTATTCCCAGGTTGGTGCTTTGGCTCAGGCAGAACCTGCTGGAACATGTTGGCACAGAAGGGCCCTCTGAGATGCCAGGTGAGGAAGGGAGGGGGGGACCCAGAAGCAGGGCCTGCAGAAGAGACACTCTGTGGGATTCCCAGAAAGTGCAGGGCAATCATCTAAATTAAAAACAGCTTCACAGCAAAACATCAGAGATGATAGTGTGGGATTTCATTTTCCTAATGAGTAAACAAGATTGTTGTGGAGTTTGCTCTACTCATAATACTAACAGATAACGAATATGGACTTGAAAACTTCCCATGCATTCTGGATTCTTCCCAAACAGCATTGATTTTGGGAGGCATTATGGCTTCTTTTTCCAGGGTTTCAAGCTGACCCAAAGCAGAACTATAAGGGAGAAGCATCCAGCTTCCTGCCCAACAGTCCTGCCACAGCTACTATAATGACAGGCATGGTAATATCAGCTATGTTGTAAACAAGCATGTTCAACAGACACCATGTGTCACATTTTCTCTGTGTGTATACACATACTACTTCTATGAACATTTATACGAACTAGCCAACTAACTGTTGGACTATTTGCCTTTTGCTGTTACAGCAAAACTTATATTTTCTCTGTCACAAAAAAACTGCTAAGGACACAAGCAGCTTGTGACCTGACGCTGTTCTTGGGACACAAATGTAGCTACTGACTTCACAGTAAGAGGAAGAGGTCCCAGCTCAACCAACCAAAAAGGAAAGCAATGCGTTTGGAGAAACTGATCATCAGTCTTGTTAAGGAACTGCAGTTTTACATGTACATGTATATATTGTTTGTTTGTTTGAATCAAAAATGCTTTTCAATAAATTTTGAAGTCATGCTTTTACAGAAACTATTTACACAACATTCTTTCTACCTAATATTTTGGGTTCTCAGTCTTGCCTTGAAATAACTTTAATAGAACTTTTCTACATATGCATTTAAATCAGCTTGCTGTTATAGGCCAATGTGTACCTTGATTCCTGAGCCTGTCCAACAACCAGAATGTGCCCCCTTTTAGAAACTTTAGTTACAGTAATTGTTAACAGCATAGGCTTATTGTCAAGCCATTTGTCATTCCAAAATTATAACAAAATCAGCAACTTATATTGGTTTTAAAGTTCTTATCACTGGTTAGAATTTCTTACTTGTTTGTAAAGTCTTCTTCTATTAATTAGAACATTGATTATGTTGCCACAAATTTCCCTAAAGATCACACCTGCAAGATTTAGATTGCTAAAATAATAAAGCACAAAGGAAAACAAGGGCTATGGAAGGAACACTTCTTCTTGCCTGCTGCTTGTTTGCTGGGATTTTTGCTGGCAATATCTATTGGCAATATGCTTTATGTGCTACTGTTTCATGAGGTTTACTATTTAGTAAATGAAAAAGTCAGAACTGATTAAACACTGTCAAATTTTAAACAAATTTCTCAGAACTATTAATGTGCCTTAATTTAAGATTACTTAAACATCCATGTTGCTACTCTGAGGTGCTAGAGCAAGGCTTTGTGGTGTGGTTGTATACTTGCAGGTATTTTTTCCTGCTCATTTCACACTATACAGTGATGATGATGAAAGGATCATAAATCCCTCCATAAATCTATCTCTGATTGAACATTATTTTATTTTACAGTGTACAGATGCATTACAAAATGGTTTCATTCTGGAATTTTAATTAGTACGATCCACAATTGTATATGAAAGATGAGGAACTCAGCTTCTCATCTTTGCTCAGAAAAAGGAAATATTCTCATGATTCTCCTGAAGGCTGTAAATGCCTTGTAAGAGGCAGAACACTTCAAGTTTCAAAGAGGTCAGGGTCATGCTTAGACTGTGTTTCTAGCTGTCTGAACAGCATGGAAATGAGTAACATCTAAAGGAAAAAGGGAACTTTCCAAATGTAAGATATATCAAATATCAAGCTGTTTCTACAGAGTATGGTGGAAACCAGTCCTCTATATTAATTGTCCAAATGACATAAAAAAATCCATCAAGGAAACCCATTCCTTGAAGCTTTAATGAGCACCTGATTAATTCACTCTTGACATACCAAACAAAGTAACATTCAAATAACTGTTATGCATGTTTACTGCAGCAGAAATTATCTATATGAGTTACATCTGGAAAGAGTTAATATGTAGACCAAGAGCAGAGAAGAAAAATTGGAAGCATAAATGCCCAAGAGCAGAGAAGAAAAATTGGAAGAATAAATACAGGAGAATGACTGAAGATGAACTTGAATAACAAAAACAGATCAATTCTCCTGTGAATGTGCTCGCATAATCCCACTTAATGGAAATTATATGCATGATACATCAACACGAAAAAATAACTTGAATGTTTTTTTTTTTTTTTTTTTTTTTCAGTGATAAAATGATCCTTATTTAAAGATTATAATGCTGCAATGTGTGGTCACTGATCTTTGCTTATGGTTCAAGAAGTGGAATGTAATTTTTTTTAAAAAAAGTACCACATACAGTAAGCAATTGATTTTTGTTTGTTTGTTTGTTTTCTTATTTGAAACTACTATAGAAATAATAAGATAACTGTTTATGTGAAAGAAAAAAAAAATGTGCTAATAAGTTTTTAAAGTTTAAACTGGAACTAAGAAACCAGTGATGTTAAACTAGTGGATACTAAATTTAGGTGTTAATGGTATAGTGACAAAAAAATAAAAACAAGTAAAAAACAAGTAATTTACAAGAATCAAAATATCTAAGTGTATCTCAATATAGATTTGTAATGAAACATGAAGACAAAGAAGTTTGGGGCTCTGAGAAAGGTACCTACAGATAAGAAGTTGTTATGTGTATTTATGTAACACATAGTGTCATATTGTTATACTACTCTGTGAAGACTAATACAATTAAATAAATAAATAAATTACAGGCTGGGATTTATTTAGCATGTGGAACAAATAATGATTAAGCTTTCAAACAGTCAAGATGGATGACAAAAAAAGACACCTTTAATAGTGATGAAAAATCCAGATGGAATAAGAGAAAAGTACCACATGGGTAGAAACAGAAAATGTGGCTGTTCAAGATCTGTGGTACAGACGCATGACTTCAAGCCCATGAAATCCATGCAAGTATTGCTTACTTCCCTCAGCAGTGATTTGTATATTTACTTCCACAGCAAGACAAAATTATGAAAAGCCAGACACACTGCTGGTCTCTGTGGAATATCATTTCCAACAGCAATTCCTCATTAATAACTATTTCTTGATATATGTCAGTCCTTTTTGTTTAAATTGGACAACACATGGTTTATTGATGTTATATAGCAGTAATTAATCAGAATCTTAGGTAATACATACAAAACTTATTATGGTTATGGAGTTACTTTCAGCAAGCAAAATTTCATCCTTATCAGAAAATGAAATATTAAAAACTACCACACTTCTGGTAACACTTTTTATTCTTTAGCTCTTTATTAACTTGAACTAATTTCAGATTTACTGGTATACCTTAGATTTACATCCTGTTAAATAAACATATGAACACTATATGAATGGGATAGAAGTGTTTTTGTTTTTGTTTTTTAAAGTTAAATAATCATCATTAACATCTTTAGCATCTTCGTGCAATAGTTGGCACATAGTACCAGATTTTGTTTAATGGTACTGCACCCCTCTAAATTTTTCACAATAATTTCAGTATTACTTCTAAAAATTTATTCTTCAAACAGACTCATTCATATAGATTTCTCTTTATTCCATGTTAAATATAATTTATTTTTCTAAATTGCTTGTTTATTTAGTTAGATGCCGGGATGTTGCCATCTTTTTTATTATTTTTCAAGTTTTGTATTCACTTTAATAAAAAAAATCCTAATTCATACTTCTGTGGTTTTATTTTTCTCCCTCAATGAACTTTTTTTTTTTAAATATATTTATTTATAATTTTCATTAATTTTGAATTTTTTATTATTATTATTAATCTAGATGGACAACCTGCTACACAATCAATGAAAAATAAAAATTACTTCAATAATATATTTGGGCAAGTCTGAATTTTAAATTTCTGGTCCAAAATTATAGCCTCCCCCGGTATATTACTTGTACTCCAATACTAAAAAAAAAAAAAAAAAAAAAAAAAGCTGGCTTAATTTTCAACCATGTTCATGGAATTAGGTGGTTCTGCTCAAGATCTTTAACACAATGAAATCTTGAAAAGAAATAAAAGCACAGAATGGGGTGAGACCAGCAAACCTATAATTTTGTATCTGCATTTCAGTAGGAACCTCTTTTAGGAAACGACTTTAATATTACTTTCTGCGTCTAATAAGATATTATTAGACTTTGAATGATAATAACATGGCTCTTTCACTCCCATTTCACTGTCTCCCTAGCTATATACATGTGTGGCGATTTTGAGGCCAGAGTCTTAACAAATCTGTGATAGAATAAGATAACTCTGGGATTCAAATACTCTGTCAGAAATGCAGGCATCAGAAAAGACATCACTAGGTAGGCATAGAAAAGACATCTACCAGAAATACATATATTTCTCTCTATATTTCTCTCTAGTTACCTATCTTTTCAGGCACCAAAAGATCAGAAACTTTTCTCATTAAACAAGAATCAAACCCAATATTAATGACATTTAGAGACTGTTTTCTTTTTGTTGTTTGTTTGTTCGTGTTTTTGTTTGCTTGCTTGTTTCAGGTGAAATCCACCCTTCTGTGAAGACTGGACAATTTCTAAGGGTTTACTTCTTCTACTGTGTAGCTGGTAGGACAAGACTCTACAATGACAGCTGTGTTGCCATCACTCACAATTCAGTTGGTGGGCATAAAAGAAAGGCAAATGGAATTGTTAGCTAAGGCTATGCTTGCAACAATAACCTTGTGTCAGTGGCACAGTTTCTAGCAACCCTAGATCTCATTTAAGGACAGAATAATTATCATGAGAGCTCAGTATAAAATTTCTGCCAATGGTCAAACCTGCCAGTGGTCCACATTGTTTTTGTGGTCTGGCTCCTTCAGTCAACTGGCTCCTTCAGCAAGAACAAGGACCTTATAGGGAAGGACCCTTATAGGTCCTTCAGCAAGGACCTTATAGGGATGACTATCCCTTAATTCAGTATAAATCTTTATCCGGGACAGGTTCAGACTAATTTTTGGGATGCTGTGGCTTATCCTCTGGCTTGTTCTTCTCATCCACACCTTAGGACTGGAGAACAAAAGAAAAATCTTGGAAAACACCTATAAGCCAGCTGAAAAAAACAAAACAAAACAAAACAAACAATAACAAAAACTGCTGCAGCATTGCTGATAGATAAAAAGATTGTTGAGAATAAAAACAAACAAAAACAACAAAACAAAACAAACAAACAAGCAAAAACCACACACACACACAAAAAACCACGCCACAATTATATCAGTTAGTTTAGTTTCAAACAGAGATCACAGACTTAAATGATGGTCTGGTTCTGTATAGGACTTTAAAAATGGCTGTCTTGAAACGAAATTAAAACATGAAATTAAGAAAAGTGACTGGTAGACCGATTATTTTATATCTGCAAATCAACACTGTCATTTCAAGCATGATGTACACAAAATTAAAAACTCCATTTAAATGGATTTCTTGTGCCCTTATGAAACACAGAAAGTATATTACTGCAATTTAATAAACTCTGTTCCTCTGCACCTATTTTAAAGTAAGCCATATACTCAAGAGAGTAAGATAGGTTCTTAATATCAGTGAAGCAAACCTACATGAAAAATGTGCTTTCCAGCTCAGAGACAGTTTACAAATTAAAACAAAACAGAGAAATTAAGTAAAGGATGGTGCATAAGTTAACAGTGCCTGGAGGCAGCCTTAGTTTTAATGCCAACAAATCATGCAGGTTTTACATAGTTATTCACTCTGGTATTCAATAAAAAATGAGGCTCCTGTAACAATGCCAAACACATCCTTAAAGAAACACACTCAACAATAAGTTGTAAGAACTTTACAGTGCAATGAAGAGAGTAAATGCATTATACATTTAAATAATGCATGTTTTCTCAGGGGTTGAAACTTAAATATGGGTTGTAAGGTAGCCCTGGCGAGTTATATTCAATGACATGAATGAACAGTTGCTATATGATAGGACAGTTATAAGATGAGCTCACTGAAATATGTGGTCCTATTTTATTAAATATTTTGGGATGAAAAAATAATTGTTCCCTAAAATAATCATTTATTTGTAGTAAATAAATGTTAATGATTTTTCTCTCTTTCTTTCCCTTTATTTAAGTTGAAAATAGAATAAAGATAACATACAGAAGAAAGAGAGAGAGAAAAAAAGGGAAAGAAAGGAAAAGAGAAAAAACAGAGAACAAGAAAGAACAAAAAGAAAGGTGGAAAGAACAGAAATAAATGGATAAGAATGAACGAAAATACAGAATTCTATCTAACAACCTTGAAATATCCTATTTTACAATCCTTTTTAAAAACTGTTTTATAAAAGTCAGTGTTTTGGTATGGATTTAAAAATTCTCAATAGTTTTAAGAAATATTTGCCACAGGAAAAAAAAAAAATATTGTCATTATTATTGTTGGTGTTAGTTTTGTTGTTACTTCTGTTATTTTAACTAGTGTGTATTTTAATATTCATGCAAAACACTTATTTCCAGCAAAAGTCTTATAATAAAATAAACCCTTACATTTTTAATCATGTAATCATTTTTATTGCTATCGTAAGACTTGTGTATATTCAAATGCTTTAGGAATTGTAAGAAAAACAACAAAATGAAAATTACTGTGCCTGTGCTATACTCCTTAGGCAAACAATTAGAATTTAAATATTAAATTGAAGGAATCATTTTGAATAATTGAAGATTACAGTTTTCACAATTATTCACACAAATAGCTAATTTTATTTTGATATTTCAGCTCTACTTATTCTATGCCAGAAGAACAGAGGATACATAAGGAAAATGTCAGGCAAGAAACAGTTTATTGGGCTTAATTCCACCTCTGTATAAAAAACTTCCATGTGGTGCCCTGCAGGGGCAGAGTCAGGACCAGCTAGCTACTCTTCTCTTTTCCACATGTTATTGGTATGGTGAAATTGTCTAGGCTTGTTTGTTTGTTTGTTTGTTTCTGGCTTTCTGGAATTTGCACAAATGCAAACCTTCCATGACATCTGGAAACAGTAGACTTTGTAGAAAAAAAAAAAATATCAGGGCCTGTTCAGAAGAAAAGAATGCTGCATGTGGCATTAGGAAGAGATTTTCTAGTTCTATATAACCAAACTGTCTAAACGGGAAGAAAAAGAAGGTGTTAGAGGGGACAATAAGAGGGGAAGGGTACATAACATGAGGCCCGAAGTGTCTGATTTTAATGGTGTATGCAATTTTCTTAGCCCTCTGAGAAGGGGGATGAGCACTTGAGAAGGCAGCAAGGAGCCAGACCTCCCCAGCTTTGAAGAAGAATGCTCTTCGGGTTGGGAAAGTGCATTCAGCTTGGGGTCTGTGTTCTGCACTGGAATAGAAAGAAACTTTATTTCTTTTCCTTCTCTGCAAAAGTAGTGTAATTGTCATAGCAGCTTGAGACAGAATTTTGAAAAATCTCACCTGTTCACCTGTATGGTTCATTTGTGGGATGGTTATGTATCTGATGGATGCCAGCTATGTGATTAGAGCACAAGAGCAGGTGGGATATGGGGTGGCTTACACAGACTGCCGAACCCACTGCATCAGAGACTGGACACATTCAGATCATCTCGGTAATTTTCCTGCTTTGGGCTCAAGGGTCACCTAAGCTCCATGGACAAAAGACAGCTTGAGGGTTGAGCATGCACTTGCAACATGATATTGATGTTCTAGTGGAAACTGCGCAGAGAAAACAGAATACCAATATGCATGCCACAGTGGAAAAGTAACTCTGTTGTAGTGTTGTGGCTGAGAAAAGAAAGAAGAAGAGGCAGAGGTTACAGACTTCTGCTCCTTCTGCCTAAATGACAATCAAATACTTTTCTTTGCACTGAAACTTTACTTAAAAATGGAAATCCAGAATCTTTCATCAGTCATCACTAATTATGGCATGAAGATTTAAACTTTTTCATAAGAACCTACAGCCGGTTGAAACACACAGAGCTGAGATGTCAGCCTCCAGTTTGCTGCATAAACAACACAATGATTAGGTGAAAAGCAGCCACTTAAAAAAAGTTTTTATGGACCTTGATACTTTGGATGTCTATTAGAAACATTGAGAAGTCATTAATCAGATCAAAATCCTTAGGGGACTTCAGCAAAAACTAACTTGGCAGGATTCATCTAATCTATTTTACATGTCTACAGTGCAGACAGCCACTTGGGCACATCTAGGATGTGATTCATCTTCCAATATAGACATTGAAAACAGATCAGTTGAATCCTGCAGCAGAAATAATTATTGCTTTTTGTTGGTTCTAAAGAGATTATAAAATCTATCCCATTATAAAGCATTCTTTCCACTGGTTTGCATAGAAGTAGGATGCACATTAAAGACATCTAAACTTAGTGGAGATGACTTACATCCCTACTTTGGCTAGACTCAGGTAAGAGTCAGGTCCTGGGGTGCTCAGAATTTGGTGGCTTTAGGCACTTCCAAAAGCACTGTTTGAAGGGGTTCGGGTTTTTTAAAAGGAAAGACCCAGCAAGTAAATTTAAGCACCTCCAGGAATAGGTAACAGCTGGGTGTGTTTTTCAGATCATTTGGACCCTAGGCAAAGTTACATTTCTACTTTTGGCATTCAAACCTTCATTAGAGACACTTTTAGACTCACTATTTCATATAATTATATTTGGTTGTTTGTTTAGAAATTGTTTATAAACTTCAGTGTAAAACTCCCTGTTCATGCAAATTTGTCAATATTTGACTAATAATTTTGGCATCCACCAGACTACTTGCCTCTTCATGTACTTCTTTTACTAACAGGCCACAGTATACAGACTTTTTTTAGGAAAAGATCTAGAAAGAATTTGACCAAGATCACTTATGACTTAGAACAGCCAACCAGTGTTTGTTCTTCCATACCCCTTCTGCAGCAGTCTGAATCAGCTGGTGCTAGATTATCATGTTTTTCATATGCAGAGGCCAAATTATGATTCATTTTGAAAATGACAACCCCATCCTTTGCTATTTTCATAACTGGCCAAACAGATATGACAAAATCAAAATACAGACATAGGTGTAACTTCAACTGATGAGTCTAAAGAGGCATATCACAATTTTGCATTTATATGCAGATATCATAACTAAGGCAGAAGCACTTGTGCTATGTAATATCCTGAATATAATTGACTGTGCTTTTGTATCTTTCTTCTTGTTAATTTTCTTTGTCTTGCATTTCAACCTAATCTGAATGCATCTTGTGTGACTTGAATAGATGAGACTGAACTGTGCCCCCACGTGCTGACATCCTTCCTTATCACTAAGCCACAAATATGTATTAGCTTATTTTGGTTCTGAAAGCTGCACAAATGAGTGCCTAGTTTCTCACTGAGTTTGTAGCACCATGAATTCTGCCTTCCACAGCTCTTGCTCACATTTGATTTCCATGCTTTGCGTCCTCCACTGGCTTTCCTTTAAGGTCATATAAAAATATTAACAGAGAGGGGAAATCAGCACCTGACAGCTTTTCAGACAGTGTGATTGAAATCACAGTCCACACCTTCCACAACTGAGCCCCAAATCACTCGGTGTTTTCCCATAGGCTTCAGCTTGCAGGACTGCTGTCTGCTCCTCATTGTAAAAGATGCCAGTTTATGTTGGTCAGAAAATAAATTATTTGATCAGTATCCTGTCTTCTTGTTTCTTCAGTCACACTTCTGGTATTTGTGTCTAAGCAGAAGACCTTTTCCTCTTTCAAAGTTAACCTTTTTATCATTAAAGATCATTTCCCTTTAAGCAGTGGGATTTAAAAACTGAGATTCACTCTTAGAATTAGCACTACCAAATGTCACTTATTGTAATTGGAGCTGAACTCTCGTCTTCTGGTTGTTTTTTTGTTGTTTTTAAATGTCTATTTTTAAATGTCATCTCCTTTAGTTTGACCTCAAGACTAAAATGAAATGTCTTCTATAACTAGAGAAAGTAGTTCCTGCTAACATAGGTAAAAGGCAGCCCCACATGCTGGTGACCTTGGAAGCAGCATTTTATAGGTAGAGAGCAAAACAGCTATCAGGAAGATGTGAGGGCTTTTGAAGCAGCCACCTGAATTTCAGTCTCACCAGTCTTTTCAATCTCATCAGTTAAAAAGTGATTCTGAATTGTTGGATAGACATAGCACACCATTTTCTTATTTTATTTATAATCTTACAGACAGATTCAAATAGTGCTTCAGGAATATGGTTAACACAATTTATCTGGTGGTGGTATTAAGCAAATCCTTGTAGATTGTAGAGGAGTGGTCTTTATGCCTGAATGCAGGTTGCCAATATCTCAACTAGCATCAGACTACTTTTTTTTTGGATTAGTGGATGTCAGAGCATGTTGTTATTTTGGTGATATGCACAGTTATTGATCTCTTTTGCACCATTTCTAAGTGTATTTCAGAAACCATTTCATCTTGACAGCCTTTTTACAATTATGGTAATACTGTGTTTACCTCAACATATTAAAAATAACTAAGTACAACCAAAAGCAAGTGCTCTCAAATACTTCAATAAGAAATGATAAACACATATGGGTGAGGTACAAATAAACACTACTTAATGGCCTGGCTTTAATCATTGTGATGCCAGTTTTATTTTAGGGCCTTCCAATTCTGTATCCAGTGTCCCACAGCAATCACCTAACAATTGGTCTGAGGGCTATCCTGAGGGTTATTGCATGATTTCCATCCAAATTTTACGCTGCTTTAAGAAAAACTCATCATAAAAACTGATACAAAACCCCTATAAACTTTAACTCATGTAAACTAATATTTTCTGAAGATTGTCATTTTATCTGAAGAATTTTGACCAACTCTAGTGATTTCAGATAGCTTTTAGATCCATGGTGCTTAAGAGCCAGAATATGCTAAAGAGACAGAATATCTGCATCAGAGGATCTGATCTCATCCCCTGAGACCTGTACAGGTTCCCTCCACTACAGCTGGGTGGAGACTGGGGGAAGAGGGGGGGGGGGGGAGGGAAATATATTATAGATGCATATAATGTTCTATAGATGCATCTGTAATATAATATTATAGATGCATATAATTTTCCAGTTTTTCATAATATTTTTCCGTATTGCAGAAAAACTGCTTGTCTTGATAATTATACATATTCAGAAAATGATTAATATTAAAAGAAAATCAATTGTATATTCCTGCAACATTTCTCTCTCTCCTTTTTTTTTTTTTTTTTTTTTTTTTCTCTTAGAACCAGTGAATCTTTTTTCAAACACTCTTGTTTCTCATTTGTCAGAAACCATGCATTTCTATAACTCTATTGTGTTGGAGCTTCCACAAATTAGTGTCTCTGAGTAGGGCACAGAGAGAATTGGTTCATGCAGAGTATGTGCACATCTGACTGTGTTATTAATTGATCTTAATTCTTCTTTACTAATGAGCTCTTCAAGCAAACATCTCTCTATCCCAAAGGAAAAAAAAATTATAATTTAAACAATAAATAAAGAAATAAAACTATTTTCCTTGGTCCAAAATAGGATTGGACAGTTGATACAATTTCATATTTAATAGTACACTAACCAATAAATTGACAGAATTTGATATCAGTAAATCCTATTTTTGGTTCTTCTTTAAAACAGAAGTATTTTGATTGTTTTCGATGTGAGTATCCATTGTGAAAGTACTATAGTGCTGAGGAAAACTGTTCTTTTGTATTAAAGAAACCATTTTTAACACTTCCCTTAAGTTTGCTAAAAATAACGTAGAATGCATAACCACCACCACAATTCTTTTATTAAATGAAGAGCAACATTGCCCCCTAGTGATATAAGAAATATTTTAACCCTGACGAAACGAAGGTTGTTTCCTGCACTGGAGTATTCAGAGCCGTGGATTTCCAGAGAAGAAAACAGTCCTCAGCAAATATGGACGGTGCTAGAATCTCTAAGGGTTTGAGTATACCGGTTTTGCCAAGAAAATAAATGTGCTTTCAGTATTCAGTAGAATATTCAAATGTCACAGAAAATTAATAGCTTTTTAACCCAGTCTGGACTTCAAAGGGAGAAGCTATATCTATAGTCATATAAGCTATATTCATAGTCATGAACATACACATGCACATGCATGTATATAAGATGCAGTGGAATTTCAGGAAAAATACAGGTAAACCATAAAAAAAACTGTTGAATATACTATGGGATAAAGCATGTCAACATTTTGTCTCATTATAGTGGGACCAGAAATTAAATATGCAAAGATGTTTGATTGATGTGGTCTCATGACATGTAGCCTTGAGTACTGAACCAAAAACTGTCCTAACTGGAGAGAGCTCTGATGAATTTAAACTTTAAGCATTGTTTCACTGAATTAGGCAAAGTTATTAGTTTTCCAAGTTTTTCTACTGTCTTTCAGTGATGTGAACCAGTAAAGTTGACAAGAATCAGATAACCTCCACTTGTAAATTTCAAGTATTTCCCCTGACCCTGGATTCCCAACAAAAAGACTGACCCAACAAACTGGCTGCCCAGGGAGAGGACCAGCTAGTCCTTGCTCTGAAGCCAAATACCTTCAGGTTGCCAAGAGCACCACTAGAGTACTGTTCAAACTAGGGTTCATTGAACTGCTGTTAAAGAAAAACATGCATGGAGAAAATTCCTTGTTCAAGAAATTGACATTTCCTGATTAAATTGGTTTCTGCTTGAAAAATCCCTGCCAGCTCTAGCGATGAAGTTGTCAATGTCTGACAGCCTTTCAAAGATTTTTCTGGGACATGTTCTCTCCTTCTGCTATCACTAAACTTGTTCCTTTTCTTCCCCTCCCTCTGCACTATTTTATTTTATTTTATTTTATTTTATTTTATTTTATTTTATTTTATTTTATTTTAATTTTATTTTATTTTTCTATTTAATACTTTCTCAAAGTTCTATTGAAAGACAATAAAGGAATGAGAAACCCAAAGATGTCATAAAACTGGCAATGTTTCCAAATATCACAGTGTACACTACACCACTTTGTACTCCCTTTTCTGTAAGATCTTGTCTTCTAGCTAGTTTAGGTGTATTGCAATCTGCTTGGAGCTAGAGCTGTTCCTTATTTTGTGTTGAACATAGGACAGGAAAAGAATGGAGACTAATCTTCTTTGGTATTCACAAGTGTCATTACAGGAGGAAGCCAGAAGCACATTTAAAAATTAACAAAAGCAAAATAAAGAATGAAACTGTGCAGCGTACTGTCTTCAGCCACAGAATAGCCTCCTCCTGTCATTAACCTACAGCTTACTAATTAAAGCATTTTCCTAGAGGTTAATAAACGTCAGGATGAACCCTCCTATAAGGGAAACTTAATTCAGCTCTTCCACATGCTGAGAGAATGCACAAAACAAAAAGCTATGATTTAAAATTATAGTGCCACCGGCAACATCTAATGCTGGGTCTATCAGGAGACAAATCTCTTTTTCTGAGTCCTGCAAGGCTTCAGTAGTACATCAGTGATGAAGAGCTTATTCCTTGCAGGAAACCCAAAACAGAACCGCAAGTCCAAGTCTGTGCCATACATCAGCTGTTTGAGGCTGGGAATTGCCCTGACTTCACAGACCTAAGTCCTTTTTTCCAAATGGTCCTGCAGACAGCCCGATCAGAACATACCATTTTGTCCTACCAAAATCAGGGCCTTTGCAGGAAGAAATATGGTTATCCTGTTTGTTTAGAACCGGTCATGTAATTTCGTCAAAAACAAATGGGGTAGATTGGGTTGGCCAGGGAGTAACCTCTTTACATATTATTTGTGTGCCTAAATGCACTGTAGTATGTATTTTGAGGTTTTCCCCAAGTAAGTTATCCATATCACATTAAATCCAATTATGAGAATATTTCTAAATGTAAACAATATGGGGATCTGATGAGAACCTGAAATCAAGTATTTAAAGTCTCTCTTGGAAGCTATTGTAGACCTTGTAGAGGTTTACAATCAGATGGAACAACATATTTGAGTGGCAAGATGCTCCAGGAGGTTGTGGCATCTTGGTAAAAGTTGTGGGCTTTGAATTTCATTTGCATTGAACTTGGTTCTTCCTCCTTCTAGCTCTTTGATTTTAGTTCTGTTTGGATCCAGTCACCTGTGAGTAATATGTATAGGAGTGGAGGCCCCAGAGATTCACTAGATAAAGTGTTGAGACAGTCTGTCTTTTGCTGAAGTTTCTACTGATGTATTTGTATTAAAGAATTCATATGAGGAGCAGGGTAAAATGTCAATTGCAGCTTATTGCTATGCTATAAAAAAGGGCATTGAGAGTTACAGTGTTATTAATCCTTTGTAACATGCTCTGCTATATGAGAAAAAGAATTGTCAAAAGCAGGTAGTTTTTACTAATTAATCTGGATTCCAGCTACCGGCTTACTAATGTTAACTTTTTTTTTTTTTTTTCCCCCCCCCAGTAAAATCATGCTAATTTTTTCTAGTTTCGTCCCTTTCTTAATTTAAATTAGGATTTAACATTTGTAAGATTGTTTTGCTATGGAAAAAAAAAAGATATTTAATTTCATATGATAAATTAATTGTCAGAACAGTTTTTAACGTGTTTCTGTACACATTGTACTGATACTTAAAATTACTTGAGTCTTTTTCCAAAGTGTCTGCAAATCTTTCTTAATAAGTGTAACTGAGGCTTTGAATGAGAGTTTATTTCTGCATTAGGTATGGCAAATAATTCAATTTATCATTTCCAGAAGTGGTAAGTATATGGTGAGCAGATGGCAAATAGCAATTTACAGCTAACTTCCTAATGCTAAATGAGAATTTTTAAGGTAAGCCACTAGTTGTATAATTCATATTTATGCTGCATCATAAAATGAAACTTGATTTGCATAGATTTGAATACATCCTCTATACAATATTAAAAAGTCAACTTTTTTAAACAGAAGAGCAAATGTTTTTCAGAACAGCAAAGCAGGCTACAGTGAAAAAAAAAATAATCCATTGCTTAGCATCCTTCAAGAGGTATATATTTAAAATATATGGAAACATACTGACTTCCAAAACAGCCAATGACATTATGGGAATGAAAATGTGCCAGTAGCAATGGATTAATTATCAGTACAAGCTAGTAGGCTAAATGTGATCATTGTGTCATGGTTGTGAACGATGTATCTTCCATTTCACTGAAGGATCCACAGCAAGAGACACATTGGAGAGGTGCTATCATTCCTGTTATCTTTTTGATCTCTACCAGAATCCATCATGAACCTAAGGAACTTTTCTTTACTAGATGGAAAGTCTAGAGGCCATCTCATCTAAACCTCTGCACATGATAGGGCAATTACAAAATTTGGTCCAACTTAAGTCAGAGCAGATTGCTAAGGGCCATATCTTGTGAAGTGTTGAATATCTTCAAGAACAGGTTTCTGCAACATTTCTGGGCAAACAGATTCCAACCTGAAAAACTCTCACAGCTACCATCTAAAAATTGTCATTTGGAGAATGAAAGAAGAATGAAATAAAGTAAGGCTATACGGAAGTGAGAGCAAACTGGAAAAGACATAAGAGAAAATGAAATTATACTATTGATAGCAGAGAGAAATAAAGAATTGTATTACCTAAAATAAACAGGTGGTAAAAAAAAAATGCAAAAAGAAATAATAATACAAACTAGAAACAATAATGTTTTGAATAGTATGGAAAGAGTTTTGGTATTTGTTGTTACTGAATCCAAGAGCCTACAACCACAAACTTCAATTCCTCATTTATTCTGGCAAATGTAGATTTGTTTGTTTACAAGAGTACTTATGCAGACTAGAAACTGTTTCCACTGTATTTGAAGAAATACTAGAGCATATAACTAAGGAAAATATGGCAAAAGGAGAAAAAAAATCATAAAACTGTATGATTTTCTTAAAAAATAGAAAGAGGTAGGTATGGGAAAGAGGAGGGGAAGGGGAAAGAGAAAGGGAAAGGGAAAGGGAAAGGGAAAGGGAAAGGGAAAGGGAAAGGGAAAGGGAAAAAGGAAAATATATTTTAAGAGCATAATTTATTTCTTTTAAAACTACACCATCTTTTTAATTCAAATAGCATGGTAACCTTCCACTAAGAAAATCTTGCACCCATACATTTATATACATCTGCCTACTTGCATGTAGCCAGTGAAAATCCTTTTAGACTGATTACTTTTCATTACTTGACTGCCATCTGAATTTTGCTAGGTTGATGCCAGACTAATATTTGAGTTTTGCTTGCCTATATTGCAGATAGACTTCTCTAGCTGTTATGAAACTCTTTGAAAATATCCTTAGCATACTTCAGAAATAAAGTAACCTCACTGATAAATTTTACAGAAGATTTTGCCCTCTTAATTGACAGAAATTTAGGAGAAGAATACTTAGGCTGCCAGGAAACCACTGAAATGATTTTCTTCCTACTATTAGTTAGCAATGATGTTACAGTTAATGGATGTTGAATGGGATTGGAAATTTCTAGCTGTTACATTTACTCTCTAAGCATAGCAAAGAATCTTATGTTTATACTAAAATATCGTATCTTGGCAAGTTCTGTCTGTAGTTAAAAGGCTGTTAGCCTTTTCATTATGAACATAATTAGAATTTCTTCATCTTTATCAGTTTCAATAATATTAAGGATATTATTTAAGCATAGTTTTGTATTTAATCATAGGTCTAATTTGAACTCTAGGCAGCTATTACATTTCTTCTTTCCCTCTAAACATTTTCTCAACTTTCTTAATTATGCATATCCCCCTATTTTGCATTCTGGTGACAGTCTGCGGTTTGGACTCCAGTAATTGTTTATAGACTATTACGTGCTCTAGGATTTATTTTTTTACTGCCTTACAAGGAAAGGAATAACACTAGAAGAACTGTCATACAGAACAGCACATCTGCCCACAGTCTTAAATTCAATCTTGTCTTCCTTGATGACAGTCTTGTCCCTCCAGAAAAAAATTAGGATGAATTGTCAATAAAGCTTGTTTAAATCATTTTCTAAGAGTGATGACAAATGAGTTCAGGTGACACTACTTTTAGGCGTTTAAGAAATTATTTCTTGGAGTGTTTATGTACTTCATCCACAGCACTGCAAGCAGTATTTAACTTGTACTTTAGCCTCAGACTTTTTGATTCAAAGTCTTTAGTATTATCATAAACATGCCTTCTTTCCAGGTTAAGCATCACTCAATACCTTCAACAAGCTCTTTATTTCAGACCAAAGTTTCAGTCTGCAAAAGAAGTGGGAGATCAGGTTAGGTTAGCCTTGTTTGGGTTCAGCTAGGTTAGGTTATGGAGCTGATACTCAATGGTAGAAATAAAATGTACATATTTTAGTGTGTAAATTTTATACAAGAATTTAATTCTGTGTGGTTTGTCTGGGTTTGGATGGTGGAGAGAGAAGTGAGAAGAGTCTGCCCAGGCAAGATACAGGACAGCAGTACTTACACAGAGAACCATGCAGTTCTACCTAAATTGTGCAAGATGCCTGGATATAAGCACAAGGGCCACCATATTTAATTATTTATATACAAATGAAGGGAAAACAAACAAACAAACAAACAAACAAACAAAAAAGCTATCCTAGTTCCATGATGTCTTGTTGTCTTTCAACAAAGTTCATAAGTGTTTTATATGATTGCAAATTTATGCATATCAGTAGATATGCTAAATTGGACTTTACTTTTACAGAATCGCAGAGTTACAGAATGATTAAATCTGGAAGGGACCTCTGGAGGCTGTCTGGTCCAGCCCCACACTCAAGCAGGGACATCCAGAGCAGGCTGCCCAGGGCCACGTCCAGGTGGCTTTTGAAGACCTCCAAGGAGGGAAATTCCTTCCTAGTCACCAAGACTTCAACCAGAAAATGTCTTCCACAAAAAAACAGTTCATTTAATGTTCATTTATCACTGTCTAGATTGTCTTAAGGACAACTAAAAACTCCTCCGAAGGCTGAAGTCATTGCCTGTAAATACAGCAACCAAAGTAATACCTAAAAGCACCTTTAGGTGCATTTGAGGCATCTTTGGGAGCGTGGTACTCTGCAAGCCTTAGTCCAGCAGAATGGCATTAAATGACCTCAGACTTATATCATGATACATTCTGAAATCATTCACTTTCTTCTAAAGGTCTTTTTTATATTTCTTCTTATGAATAAATAACCTATCAAAATTGTGGTCAGTAAAATCATGATGCTAATAAGTCCTTTTTTCGGATAGAAAATAATTCTGTTGGTAAATTTCTGGTTACTCTCATGCTAATGCTTTGCAGATAAGAAGAACAAACAAAAAAAGTCAATAAAATGTAGGAAAAAAAAAAAAAAGCAATTCGATAATCAAACAGGAACACCATTATGGTTAAAACTATGGTCACAAAATATCTCCATGTACCTACCTTTTCTTACAAGACCTCCTACATATAACTGTAGGAGAACATTTAATATTAATGACTGTGTATTTGACAAGGTAACTTGTATCTTAAAACATTAATTGTAGTTGAAAAAGTAGTCTGCAGTCTGAATTGTCTCTATGAAGAGAGTCTGGGGAAAAATATCTCCTAAAGAAAATAATAAAAAGGAAATACTTCATGGACAACCTATTGAGGTTAGTGAAAAAAAAAAAAAAAAAAAAAAAGAAAATCACTCAGCAAATTCTAGACAGGAGCATCAAAGAGATGGTTGTATTTTAGTATGAAGGAAAGAGGGCCTTTACCACACCTGGCTGCCTGTTTAAGGTCCAACTAAGATAAACTGACAATTTTTTTTTGCTCAGGACTGAAGCTCTGAGTGACAAGAAAAGAAGCTGGACAGTCTCAAGGGAAGCAGGGCCATGCATGTTCATATAGGGTGAGGAAATGAAAGCAGAAGGGTGTGGTGGAGGCCCGCTAGGATGTCTGCTTCTAATCTTCATGTATTTCATTTCATCAACACTTAAGCTCTTAAGGTTTCTGATAAAAGTATTTTAAGTGATAAATAGTGGCCTAGAGTAACCACTCTGTACTAATAAGTTATTTAAATTTAAATAATTTAAGTAATAATTATTAATTATTAAAGCTGAACATTTAAATTAATAATAGCACTGTGAAAGTGTTTATCTATCAAGGCGACAAAGCTGTGCTTCTAGCAAATGTCACTGGTTTTAGGGGATTGGGACTAGGAAGCATGACAGAGGATAGATGGAGAAAGTAAAAACAGTTTGTTAAGTTTAGAAGATAATCAGCTAAATTTTGTGTTTTCAGGGCCAACATGCAGACTCTGTCCTAAAGCTGAGGAAAACATGTTTGACCAGACATGTTTTAAATACATAACTAGAAGATCATTAGATGATTCTTAATCCCTTTCTAAATGTTTCACACAGTTTCTCTGCAGACAAGACTCAATTTGGAAGCATTATGCACAGTTCTGCTAGTAACTATTACTTGTTTATCTCCAATTTTATCTCCATTAACCAAAGTAAGAAAACTATTTAGACTGAAGTAGGGTGGGTTTTTCTTCTATCATTATTAGAAAAAGTACAAAAAAGAGAGGACTGAATTAGTACAAACAAAAATGCATTAATACCATCTAGGGGTTTGAAATACGATGGGTAAACAGGAGGAGAATGGAGAGGAAAAGTAATGGATCAAAATCGGGATGTTGTAAATTGCAGTTAATTGGGGAATGAAATAATGTGTTACTTTCTCTTGGTTTCCTTTGAAAATGATGTCCTGAATGAAACAGGTCTGCTTAGCAACACACTGCACTCCTGGCTTTGCAAAAACAAAGTGGAACTGAGAAATAAATTCTCATCTCCTCCTCCCTTCTTCCCTCCATCCCCTGCCTGACATCTATTTCTTCTCTCAGCTCTCTTTTTCCCTTCTCTGGAAGTAGTACAGTTTTGTTTCAACAGTACAGACTCTAGCTTTAACAACATAAGCTTATGACTACAGCCATGTTAAAGCCTTCAAACAGCAGAAACTGATGTACCAGTTTGACAGATGGGAGAGTGGCTGATAAAATTGCATCTGTCTGGATTCCTATAGCAATGAAAAACTACGTTAAATCTGACATCAGTGCATTTGGTTTCTCTTCATCTCCTTTTTTTTTTTTTTTTTCTTTTATTGATCTTTTTTTGTCTTTCATTTTCATGAAGGCAGAAGGCTTCAAAAGTCTCTGTCTTTCTCAATACTATTTGTTTTCTTCCTCAAAGGGACATAAGAATTAAGGTCTTTAAATTATCTCAAAGATATTCAAATAGGATATCCTGTAAAAATATCTTGGTTGATGAAGTAAATTTTAAACTGCAAGTTTTACTGCAATGAAGGAAAAAATAAAAATAAAAATAAAGTTAAATCTGCATTTGTCTGAATCTTAATTGTCAAGTATTTCATAATTGGTAATGGACTATACAGGTCAACATGTCTATTTCAGTGCTAAACTCCATTTTTCCTATAGCCAATGGAAAGAGAAAGGTCACATCCAGAGAATGATTTGTCACACCTCTGAAAGACATTTATCTTGAAATAGGCTGAAATGCTTGTGGAAAAGCTTATGTCTTGAGACAGTTGGGAAGGGACCTGCATGACTTAGGAAGTTTCTTGTCTTTCAAAAGTCTGGATCATATCCCTCATGGTCTACTACAGAGGCTTATTCTTATAAATCTATCTTATAAATCTTATTTATATTTTATCTTATTCTTATAAATCTATCTGATTTAATCCTGAATATAGAAAAATGTGTTTGGCTGTTAACTGAAAACTGCTTGACTATTACTATTACTAGTCATAACTAGCTTTGGGATCTCTATACAACTATATCCACTAAGTTCTACTTGTGGATTCTCCGCCATTGTGACTCTGGACAGGTCAAATTCAGGTAGAAATACAATTAAAAAAAATAATAATATTTGAAATATATTAGAATTTCTCTCTCCAAACCTTACAGAAATCATTATTCTGGTCTAATACCAGTTCTTAGTTTACAGTCTACTAATACAAGTATTATAATCTAAGTTAACCTTGCACAGAAGCTATATTATATTTTTGTGTGATCTGCTTTCTGTTTTTGTGAGATGAACCAGCTCATGGTGGGACAGATGAGAGCTAGATCTGACATGAGAGAGCAGATAGAAATAAATGTAAACCCTGGAATGATTAGGACCAAAAAGATGAGGTTGATGGTTGGAGCACGGACTTCTCAGTAGTAGTAAGCCATTAAATTATTTCAGCTAAACCTTCTAACCTTATTTACTCAGAGCAAACAAAATTTTGTGGGAGATTGCAGTAATATCAGGTCTATTTTCTTTTATTTAATAGTTATTAATTTCAGCTTGTCATAAATTAAATCCCTGGATTTTTATTTGCATGTACAAAATAAGATACAGATTTTTTTAATCCCCCTGAACATAAAATAGTTGTAATCAATCTTTTTAAACTGACACTATTCAATAAATAAATTTAAAATTGCATACACTGAAAATGTATTTTGTTGATTGGGTCCTTGATCAAGAAAGAAACTAAACGTATTACTGCTGCCTGTGTGTAACTAGTATGTCATTTTTTTTAAAGAAAAAATCCTTAGACAGAAACGTACACATGACATCTAACATGCTTGGAAAAACTGATTGAAAAGAAATACTTTTGTGAACAAACTAGTTTAAAGAATATGTTTCACTGACACGATGGTACAATTTATTTTTACTTAGTTTAAGGAATGGTTCCCCTTCCCTCCTCCTTCTTTTCCAGACTTTCCTTTGGAGACTTCTTGAACTGGAAACCTTGCACAACCAGTTATTCTATGGCAGCAGTGATATATTTATTCTATGGTCCATCTCTGGCTGCAGGAAATGAGATCACAGACAGCATCATACAGTCAGTTTACAGATCTTTAGGGGATGTCATAATCAATATGAAATAAGAATTATAGCAAGTACATTCATGTGTAAAACAGATATAACTCTTTTTATATCACTTTTAGATGACATACACTACATCACTTACATCACTTACATCCACCATGCTCAATGTTTCATTACATGGACTGGGGACCTTCTAGAATAGCTCAACATTCCTTTCTGGGTGTGCCTGGAAGGCAGGATCAGCAGGATCTGAGGAGCAGTGCGCACCACGTCTTTACCACATGGGTAGTTAGCACAATAAAATTACGGTGTCCCCAGACAGTGGGGGAAAGAAGAAACAACAGAAAAAAAAGGAATGTATGTGAAACGAACTCATTTATATATCTTATACTGTTAATGGTATTAACGTTGTCGGTCATGGTAGTCAGTATTCAGACCTCTAAGCATGTCCAAGTATGAATGTGAAAACACAGTTTACTTACACTTATAAGCTTTTTGCCAGAGAACTACCAGTTGAAAAGAAAAATTGCAATTCTATAAGATGGGGAAGAAGCCTTATCTTCTCTGTCCTACCTATACTTGATATGGTTCCATATGATCTCTCACTTAAAAAAAAAAAAAAAAAAAAAGAGAGCAAGCTGAAAATATTTCAATAAAAGTTGACAGTTTGCTAATAGTAGTGAGTTATATTTTATTTAAAAGTAAGTAGATGTTGAACATAATTGTGCATAAATTTTGTAATCTTATATATCACTTGTGAACTATAATGAAAGCCCTTAGACCTTATGGAACTAGGACAGTTCAATTTTTTCACTTCACAGAATCACAGAATTGAAGGGGTTGGAAGGGACCTCGAAAGATCATTGGGTCCAACCCCCCTGTCAAAGCAGGTTCCTCAGAACATGCTGTGTATGAAAAAAAATATATTCTAGCTGTTGTACTCATACTAAGGCAATGTCCTTCAATCTTTCTCTCCTCAAACAGTACCTTTGACATATAAACCAAACAACAATCATAAGCTTCTTCCCTATAAAGGAAATCAAATGTGTTCTGTATAAATATGTCATGATCAATTCTTTAACCTAGGCTAACTTAAAATTACTTTTGTCTTAGGAGAGTGGGATAGTCAAAATCAAAATGCCTGAAAAGATGTAGGGGACAGCTGCTGCTCAACATACTGGTATAAAACTTTATGTATCAAGATAATTTTCTTTGTATATGAACCCATAAGTGTAAAGGAACAGGTACTCCAGGGGAGGGGAGGGGAGGGGAGCATTTGCAAAGAGGTAGGTTGTGCAGAGGCCGATACTGACAATGAGACATGAACACTGGGAATCAGAGTTTGTTTCGCTGCATACCCACCACCCTGTGCTATACTTTATGGAGTCAGATACATAAGGGCATAGTGGGAGTAATATGGTGTTATTATGAGCTGATGTAGTTTTGGTTTATGCTGGGTAATTAATAACAGCTGATTTTCTGGAGGAAGCTAAGAAGAATTATCAGTCCCCCTTAACACTACCTATTACAATTTGTAGTCTCTTCCATTAACACAGAGACTATGGTAATGTAATTAATGCCGTTAGTATGATAGTTCACTCTGTCCTCTGGAGTAAGAAAAATGATTCTGTTGAAATTCAAAGGAAAAGGATAGAGCAGTCATCATCTCAGTCTCTGCTCCCTGAAAAACATAAAATCCCTCTAATGTCACTCAGTTCTTGTTACACAGTCAGAGGAGATCTAATTTAAAACACTTCATATATTGTTTCTGAATTTTATCTAGCACCCCATGCTCTAATTTTATAATCTCTGTCTCATTGTTTGATCAATTTGCCACAATATTAACTCTTCACTTAAAGATAACAGTTCAAATTCATGAATTAACATAGCTCCTTTGCCTCTAATGAAGCTGTGATGATTTGTCAGTCAAGTACAAGGCTCTGCCTTCTATTTTTAAAACTCTTCTGCTTGATTCAGATGGTATTTATGTGGTTTATGTACTGCAGTGAGGGCCAAACTAAGATTCATACAGAAAATACTTATTATTCCAAAGCTGGATTGTTTATGCTTAATACCTGAGTTTTCAACATATGATTTACCAAGGGACTCTAAAGAGGATTTTTATTTATTCACTGAAGACAGCTTACTATGTTGCTTTATAACATCACATTTACTAAGTATACTAAAATGTACACCAAGCCACTCCTTGCTTCATGTATGTAAACGACTGGGTGTAAGGAAACACATTTTTATTTCTAATATTTTGAATTGCAACAAAAAATCATTGTTTGCCTATAACCTACTAGAGGGACTCACAGCTCAATCTTAAATGCAGAATATTAATCTTAAAAGCAGAATATTCTTAAAACAGCTGATGATGACTTTCTTGATGTTTATTCAAGGCTTTGAGCAAGCACAATGTTACCTGTGTGTTAGGCGACCCCACATGATTTGCTCTATCCATAAGGTCCAAATCCTCCAAAAGATACGTCTAAAGTTTATGTTCTAACACTGTTCTAATTTGCAAACATAAAACAACACAAAATACCTTTTTTTTTTTTTTTTTTGGAGAATCCTATAAAAATATTACAGTGCCATTTCAGTGTAAAATTCCATTCCTTTCAATGTGAACCTGTATGAATTCCAAATAATAATATCTAGAAAAATGGATGCAAATACTGGTATACTTGAAATACCTGGGCACTCGTTGCTCTTAATTTCACTACAATTTATGCTTTGAAGATCTGTTTGTAGAAACCTGTTGGAAAACATTGATTTGTGAGCTAGGGAATTGCTTGTTATATATATATATGTATGATATATATGTTTATTATATATTTATATATATGATATATTTTATATATGTGTGTATATATACATTTTTTTTCCATGTGGAAATGTACCTGTCTCAATGTGATTGCTTGGTTCCAGATGGAACTTAAGAATGACTCAGGTTGGAGTAGTGTTGTGAAAAGTCGACTGGTGTTCTTTTGCAGGAAGATTTAAGAGACTTTTTTGTTTAGAAGTACTGTTGACTGTTTTGTACCTAATCAAGGACGGGATAAAAGCTGGTATTGTGTATAAATTGAAATTGTGAGGAGAGAAGTGGGATTGAAATTGAAATTGTGAGGAGAGAATGAGGAGAGGAAGGGGATAAAAAAAAAAGTATTTAGAAAGGAATGTATATGTAATTAACACCCTCTTCTTACCCAGCAAGGAAGCCAAATAATGAAGAATACATTCAGAGGCACATCAAAAAGTTGCTTGAGTAACACCTAATTACGAGGAAATTCAAGTTAGAAAAAGAGTCTCCCAGCACAGTGTAAGCAATCTCTTGTGCTGCTGAAAAAGAAAAACTACCTGCAAGTCACAGTAACCTTTGGGGATTGCTTTAGGCGTTTGGTTTACAAGGTCTGGAAATATTCAAGCCAAAGGCATGGTAAATCTGACAGTCTTTGTGGCTGTTGTTGCTTTGAAAAACAAGCTGCTAAAGGCAGAAAGTATGCAAAATTCTTGACCGTCTGTTTTTGTGGCAACAAAGCATTTTTTTTCCAAAGAATCACCCTTAGCCTCTTATTGGTCTAAAGATGTGGCCACAGAGCAAAATGCAATGCCCTGAGGTAGCAGACCTAAAAAAAAAATCTGCACTGAAGTACAACCCCTGCAGACAGTTTGATTTCCAGAATGGTGTGTATTTCTGTACCTATGATATGACCACAGATCCCAATAGAGATTATTAATTAGGCCTGGTGTACCTAATAGTAGTATTATTAGGTCTGGACTGACATACACTTCATTGGGTTAAAAACTGGCCAAGTGCCTGGTCCTGCACCTGGGGCACAACAACCCCAAGCAGAGCTCTGTCGCTGGGAAATGAGTGGTTGGAAAGCAGTCTGGCAGAGAAGGACCTGGGAGTATTGGTTGATAGTCAGCTGAAGATGAGCCAGCAGTGTGCTCAGGTAGCCAAGAGGGCCAACAGCATCCTGGCTTGCATAAGAAACAGTGTGGCCAGCAGGGCTAGGGAAGCAATTGTCCCCCTGAACTCGGCTCTGGTGAGGCTGCACCTTGAGTAGTGTGTTCAGTTTTGGGCCCCTCACTACAATAAGGACATGGAGGTGCTCGAGAGAGTCCAGAGAAGGACAACAAAGCTGTCCTGGTGAGGGGTCTGGAGAACAAGTCTTACGAGGAGCGGCTGAGGGAGCTGGGATTGTTCAGCCTGGAGAAAAGGAGGCTCAGGGGTGACCTTATTGCTCTCTACAGGTACCTTAAAGGAGGCTGTAGCAAGGTGGGGAATGGTCTATTCTCCCACGTGCCTGGTGACAGGATTAAGGGGAATGGGCTAAAGTTGTGCCAGGGGAGATTTAGGTTGGATATTAGGAAGAACTTCTTTACCGAAAGGGTTGTTAGGCATTGGAACGGTTTGCCCAGGGAAGTGGTTGAGTCACCATCCCTGGAGATCTTTAAAAGACATTTAGATGTTGAACTTAGTGATATGGCTTAGTAGAGGACTTGTTAGTGTTAGGTCAGAGGTTGGATCTTGGAGGTCTCTTCCAACCTAGATGATTCTGTGATTCCGTGATAGGTGCCATCACGCTTCAAATATGGTCACGTCTGTGGACTGTTTACTCACATTCAAGAACTCGTTTGTTAAACCTTATTTACCTGATAAATCATATAACTGTTAACTAAGTGAACATCAGCAGCTTGCAATGCCTCATTTCAAACTGCCCCTCACCAGGACAGCTTTGTTGTCCTTCTCTGGACTCTCTCGAGCACCTCCATGTCCTTATTGTAGTGAGGGGCCCAAAACTGAACACACTACTCAAGGTGCAGCCTCACCAGAGCCGAGTTCAGGGGGACAATGATCCAAGAGAATAATTCGGATCACCACTCTTTTAGATACAGAAGCCAAGAGTAGTTAACGCTGATGATTAACGGTTAGCTATCATCATATACCTACTATTGACTTCATTAGCATTTACATAGCAACATAAATTTCAGTCTATACGTAGTATCCAAGTCCAGTTTTGATGGCTAACATAGTACCTAGGTCACAATTCTGTATCAGACAATTCTAACCAAGAGAAGGAAATTGGTAGAAAAGAAATATTTTGTTGACTTTTTTTTTTTTTTTTTTAAATCTCTCTCAATCTAAAAAGCTTTGGCCCTTTCACAATCAGCTCTGTATTTTAAAACAAAGACAGTTTGAATCTTACCATAGTCCATAGTTTATCATTTCTTATAAATGCTTTTCATTTAATAAATTTTGCATACACTTTAATTAATAAACTGATTCTTATCCAGAAAATGGTGATCAATGACTACAGCAAATCTGGCACAAACTTGTTAGATTTACTTCTAGAAATAGTTATATTTCTTAATGCTTATTCAGTTTTTCTCACTATCATGATTCCTTCACATGAAAGATAACACTGTTTAGTTGTTGAGGGATTTTTGAAACAGCAAGAATCCCATGGCTTGCTGTAGCTGAGCGAACCAAGCTACCAGGGCAACTATGAGAAGTTCCCATGACAGTGTTCCCACATCGCCCAATTGAGGAATTCAGAAAAATATTGTTACCAGTAGCTGGTTTCAAGGACAAGGTCTATGTGACTGCTAATCACAAGGGGGTTGTTTTCTTGCAGGTGGGGTTGTTTTCTTGTAGTTGTTTGTCTGAGTGCTTTTGACCAATAATCTTCTGTGAAACACTGTCCGCCCCTGGTAAGTTCACTATAAAAGTTAGGCTATTTGGGCAATAAAATGAAGCTTGCTGATGACTCATATTGAGTGTCCCTGTCTTCCTTCCGTCGACAACATTTAGTCAGGCCCTGCACAGTGCCTAGGACATTTTAAGAACCATAAGATATTCTAAGTATCATAAAATACTCAACGTGATATAGATTAAAAACTTCTATATACCTCTTTCTTTCTTAGTATGACAGATATGACAGACATGACAGACATCTAAAACTTTGCATTTTCTAAAGAAGTAAATCCACTACCTAGAAGCACTTTATACATAGCAGGATTTCTAATAAAAATTATACATTTCCTTTGGGCTCATTCAAGCTTAGTTTTTTGTTTGAGTATAACATTCTGTCATTATGAATTTAAACAAATGTAACAGGTAACAAAATAAGGGTGGCAAAGATTTTTGTCTGGTTAATGATTCCTGGCAGTTAGGAAAAGGTTAATTCAAAATCTAGGAATTAACAAAGTACATTGTGCCATGTGATCAAATGAAAAACTGGATCTTTAATTCTGAAGCTCCCTTCCTCACCAGAACACAAAAAAACTTCTTGTTACAAGACAGTAAGTTTCTTGTTATTATTACCCATTCACCTGAAGAAAAGGAAAGCTCACCTCCCAGTTCTGACTTGGTTTTTATACTATGACATTTACATTTGATTTTAGCTTTCAGTGTCAATTATTGAGTCTTGTAAGAGTGAGATACTTTCAACAAGATACTTTTTTTTTATCCTTATTTTGACAGGATTGTTCAATGAGCATACTTATTAAACCTTTTGACTTGCAAGCAGCACTTAGAAAAAATAAATTAATCTGAACAGATGTTGGAAACAGATTTTTTTATTACAAACTGGACACTTTGGTATAGAACCATGTCTTGGAATTAAAAATCAAATGAATTTCCACCTAATGGAAGCCTCTTTTAGAAATTATGTCTAATATAAATAAATATTGGTGAAATTTAAATGGTACTCAACTGGTACTCTTCATTTTAATTACAGATGGGTTGAAAAGGTTATTAGAGAGGAAGAACTACATTATTATATTATATCACTAAGATTAGGCACCAACGTAAACTGGAGATCTAGATTCACAATTAACTGTTTGAAATTTCTGCACTTTTCTTATAGCATTTCAGACTTGGACTTTGGAAACTTAATTGTTAGACTGACTTCTAAGTCACAACATCAAAGATACAGTTGAGATAAGGTTTCCATCACTGTGGCTAGTGTAATTGCCACTCATGTGTGACCAAACTCACAAGGGTTTCCTCACATGTACTTCAAAACTTAGATATAAAATGACTCTTGAATTCCCATATTGAACCTGAACAGTTAAAAGTTACAAAGGCTGAGCTCTGATGTGCCTCATCTCAGAATATCAGACAACTCTATACTGCAACTAATCTGTTATTTTAAAATCCAGTTTTCCAGAGCTGAGTTTCACCTTAGAAAATGGGGGCATGGTATTGATCTGATCCCCTGTGATCACCAATGGAACACAAAAAAATCACTGGACAGATTTAAAAGGACTTGATAGTGAGGAGTTCAATGTTTAGTCCTCAGGTACCAAGTGTACTTGATTTAGCACATTGAGGGCTAATCAGTCTGACACTTCCTCCTACCTCTTTTCTCCCATTATAAAGATAAACCAAAGTATTACCTGCAGGAATGGTTACACTCTTCAAAGCACAAGAGAATGCCTGTTTCTCATGGATATTATTTTTTTTTCCTTCTCTGAAACAGGGAGCAGTACTAGGACTTCATTATTCATTATTCAAACAGAAAAAAAAAATTAGTTCTGAGAACACCCGTCATGGAGATCACTGACCACAACACTGGACACTGTGATCTCTTCCTTTTCAATTCTGAAAAAAAAAATGGTGGAAAGCTTTGGACCACTATTGACAATTACCCACAATTACCACAACTATCACTACTTTGAATATAATATTAAAAGATAGTTAAACTAGTTAAATGAAACTCATCCATAATGCTAAAGCAGAAGTGTCCTAGGAAAAAGAATGATATTTTTTTATTTAATAATGGATATTAGAATACTTTAATTATTTATAGCATTGTTTATTAATTTATTCTTGTGTATATTCTACTCTGAAGATTGTTGCAATAACATTTTAATATTTTAATCACAGTGGATTTCAAATGGCTGTATTTATCCTCACAGATGTTGAAAAAAATATATAAATACATTTTAAATGGAAATATAGTTGTGCTCTTTCTTTATGGAATTGACCATTCTTTGAGTTTTACTTTCATCAGCTGATCCATGAATACTTGATTAATTAAATGTATTCAATTGAAAGGTTAACATCTTTTCAGGGGAAAGTGCTTGACATGTTGAAGTAAGAAGATACTCATAAGAATGCATACTAAAGATTAAATTTATTATCTAGCCAAATAAACACCAATTGGAGGGTTCAATAAAGATTTTTTTTTTTTTTCTTCAATTTGTGTGATTTTTTTCACTTTCAAAAATAAAAATAACTCACCCCACCAAAAATAAATCCAAAGCATATTAACATTTGTATGTATCTTTCTGAGTTTATTTAAACTGTGTTCAGTTCTCCCTTGACAGATTTTCTTTCTCAATAACTGAAGAAAATAAAATGTAATGCTATTATTTTTCAGGAATGAAATTAAACACTTCAAAAACAAGAGATAAAAATGCAAAAGCATTTGCAAAACAAACATTTGCAAAACAAAATCTGGGTCACGGAAGATTTTTGTAAGCAAAAGTGACAGAATAATGAAAGCAATATAATTATAACATTTCCAGTCATAGAAATTAAGATCATATCTAACATTAAGAACATCTACACTGAGAACTTGTGTCCTTTCCTTGTCATGCTGCTGTGTGACCTCTGGGAGTGAGAATTTTCCTTCACGTTTTTTGAAATGTAATGCTGATAAATTGAACTGGTAACAATATTCATCCTCTTCTATGACCTCGTTATACCTTATAAGATTTGATGTACCATTTTTTTTGTTTGCTTGTTTTCCATTAGAGCATCTCTGTTTGTTGTCTTTGTGAAAATTCCTACTGTTGCTTAGAAGATAATTGATTTCTTTATGAAAATTTTGAATTTAACAATTTACTGATGTATTTTTCCTTTCACTTCTTCATGTCTAAAGGACTTCCACCTTTAGTAATTCACTATAGTTTCTGATTATTTTGTCTGAATTTCTGATTGTTAAGGTTGAAATCACTGGCTGCCCTTTTTTTCCTTTTCCTGTTTGTAACCTCAAAGAAACTGGCCACAATGAAAAAGCTACTGTTCTTAGTTGGACAAAGGCAATTTTGCAACAGTGAAAGTAGCTGCCATGTTTGTTCTCTACCTGTGAACAGAGAAAAGAAATAGATAGCTTAAAAAAAAAAAAAAAAAGATAGCTTAAAAAAGATAGCTTAAAAAAAAAAAAAAAAAAAAAAAGCAGACTAGAGTGCATAGAGGAAACAGCAACAAGCAAGGTGTTAGCTTGGAGAGCTGAAAATAATAAGAAATGAATGCGAAAAGCTGAGGACAAAAGGGAAAACTGAAGAATCAAGTAGCAAGGAGCAATAGCAGATGCTGTAGTAACCTCCTTCCCTTGAGAACTAACACAGCCATGCCAACACATAGTGCAAATAATGGCAGGTCTAATTCTAGCTTTTGATCATAAAGCTGTTTCAGTGTTACCTCCTGGGATCGTCTTCTGTCTTAACATAATTATAGCATGTTATGAAAAGTTTTCTTAACACAAAGCAACATCTAATAAATAATGTTAATTTATTGAGAAAATTCACTTTTTCTTTTTTCCTATTCAGAAAAGAGGGAGCAGCTCAGGTGTTTGCTTGTCCAGAATGTGCCTTATTTTAATTTTGTAAGTTTTAGAATGAAAACGCTATATTCTCCTTTTATTAAAGGGAGTCCTCACAGAGATTTATTTTAATAAGCTTAATCAGACAGAAAAATACGCATTATGGGGTATTCACTGCATAAGGTAATGTTTGTTCAAACAGGTTATAAGAGCATTTTCAGATTTCTGAATTTTCAGTATTACTCTTTTATTTTAACATTGCTACAAATGATCCTAAGAAAGAAATGGACTCTGATGCCAATCCTCTGGGTGGAGATACAAAGGGAAAAGCAGCACAGCTCTATTATAAAAAGTGCTGCAAGCTGTATTTAGTGAGACACACTATTAATTGTCTGTATTATGTTGGTGGTATTCTCTGGGGCATTGAAAACTCATATTTACCATTGTGTCCTACTGGAAATAGAGTAAATAGCAAATCTATCCTTTTAGTTGTAAAGAGACTGTAAAGCTTACCAAAAATAAAAAACAAAACAAAAACAAACAAACAAACAAACAAAAACAAAACAAACAAAAAAAACCACACAAACAAACAAAAACAAACAAAAAAAATCTTAAAACTCAGTAGATAGAAGCTCGTAATGGAGTCTTTCACTCAGAAGATGTTGCTTTGCTAAAATTACAATGTTTTGGGGAAATATATATTTTTTTTTCTAAAGGGGAAAGGACTCTCGTACAACTTTCATGACTTTCATGTCCAGCAGATACTCAGACTGCAACACAGCAATGTGCAGCAGAAACAGATAATAAAATATAATTTCAGCAGAAATAGTCATGTTAATCACAAGGATGAAATCTGTGTTATACATAAAATGGGAAAACCTGAAAGGATTACTTTGTTCTAAGCCAAGAAAGATCCCAATTTCCATTTGTGTCATGTGTTAAGAAATTGATTCATCCTTATAATTATTGTCTGCAAAAGTCTATGTAAGACTGGCCAAAGCTAAAGGTAAGTGAAAATTTCACTTCTGCCATTTACTTTTGAACTCTTAACTTTTTAAACATGACTCTCGAGGGTTTTTTTTATTATTATTATTATTTTTTATTTTTCTGTTTTAATGCAGTCATGACAATAGACTTCATGATGGTTCCTACAAGCAAGTTGTCTGAGCAGAAAGATCATCAAAGCAACCTTCAGACACATGGCACATATTAGTCTTCCCTTCCCCAACAATGGCTTTCAGCCTAGTGTGCATGTTCATCATGATAAATACATGTAATCTTGTGGAGTTAGACACCAATGCAACACCTATGTACCAGGACATCTCAGAATATTAAATATTGCTTCAGAAAAAATGTATTTATGCACATGTTGACAGTTCATTTTCAGGTGGGAACTTCTCAGCTGTTCTGCATAGAGCTACTTCAATCTTCAGTCTTCCCACTGTGAAATTTTAGACGACTCATCTGCTGAGCGCTTGCCAGACCTATTAATATTTATACATTCCATACACATTCTAGTCAGAGCATGTAAGTTGCAGATCTCTCTGGTTTAGAAGCTATTAAGATTCTTGACCCCTTTAGCTATTTAATCCATGGTTCTGAAGCCTTTGCAATCAGCTTACTCTTGAAGAAGAAAGGATAAATCATTATTGTTCAAATATTGTCCTGCATTGTGTCCTTTTGCAGTCCATCAAAGAGCAATTAAGAGCTTCAGTGCATTCATTTATCTCAGAGACACAGGTTATAAGGCATTCTTTTATTGGAAGAAGAGAATAGAATGTTATTTACTCAGTTGCATTTAATTTTGGCTTAATGACTTTAGCTGTAGTTGCTTCTCTGCATAAGAAATAAAAGCCAACTCATGTTTTTCTGTTCTCATATCTTAACATCAACTTTGGTACATTGTAAAAGGGTACACTAATGCTTTGCCAAAGACACCCAGGTAGAAAAACGCATGGAATTCTTCTGGAAATTAGCGTTAACACAACCTGAAGTGAAAGTTAGCACCCTCCCTCCTCTCCCCCCCTCCCCCCCCCCCCCCGCCCCCCCCCCATTGTAAGGATTTTATGCATCTTCTTAGAATGGCACAGTGATCCATAGCTATCACAGACTTATTTTCCAGGATCCACAAGAGTTAGCATTTTATTAAATTTGTGTGGGATTTTCATCTGTAATAGACAGCTCATGAGTGACTTCAGGCATCCACAGTTCCCAGTAAGTACAATGAATAGCAGGAATTCAGTATCACTCATGATTAAGATTTGAAGTCTATAAAGGAATTAATTTTAGTCTGTAGCAAAAAGCAAAGGGGAAAAAATTAAAGTGGGACAAGTCTTGGGATACTCAGATTAAGCAGCAGAACTCATAATTACCATCTTAAGAGCCTGTTAACTTTCCCATGAATCCTTTGGACTAGGATTTCTTACAGACTGGGTTGCAAATTATTATCATGATACAATTATTATCATATCATTATCAATCATTATCATATCATTATCAATCATTATCAATTATTATGTAGTGCTGCTTTTTTAAAAAAATAAATGTATTATACACTGATTTAAAAAAAAATCACTTGTTTTAAAAACATTAGGGGAAGTTTTGTGTGTGTTTGTTGTTGATGCTGTTGTTGTTTGGCTGTTTGGTTGGTTTTTTTTGCACCTGAAAAAATAAATAAAGAACTAAGGTATACTAACATTCTTATGTGTATATATATATTAATATATATATATTACGATTTCTTTTAAAGCTGTTATCAGTGAGAGACATTTTTCTTCCTGTTTTGTTTTGTTTCCTAGGAGCAAATTATGTTTAGAAAGGTAATTTTTTTGGGAAAACCTGAACCATGCTAAAATAAAGTGATGTCTTCAGATCTTCCATATAGAATAAAAGTCCAAAAATGTAATAATACCAGAAATTTTGAAATGGCATTAGAGCCTATGCTCAGTTCATTTTCGTAGGGGACCTGAGTTCATATGCTATGAAAGTTTGTTGAAATTTTCAGCATTTACTTCAACAGGAATAAGACATATATTGTTGATATTGTTTATAGCATATAGTGTGCATCTTGCACTGTTTCTTGTACCTTTTTATCTCTAAGAACACTCAAATAAAAAGGTGATCTTTCTTTAAATGATTTGTTTTCAGCTGCCGTCTTCCTGGAGGAAGTCATAAAGTTTCTGTCTGTTACATTATTGTTTTCTATGCAATGAAATGATGTGTTCAGTTTAAGCCATGGTTTATCTAAAAGTTCAATTTATAAATAATTTGTAAAAAAAAAAAAAAAGTTTAGACTTACCAATGTATTTTTATAGTATATATTAAAAAGCTCTTGGACTGTTAGTGTGAGACAGGTAAATTTTTTTGCCCAGAGCTTTCAGACCTCTGACATTAAATCACTCTTCCCTGTTGTAATATATTCACAATGTCTCCCATCACTTCACTTTTCAGACAAAGGCTGCAGTTTATAAACAGCGATTGAATTATGACTTAAAGGGGGGTGTCACAGTTGAAAATCTATTAGCAGCTGTGGGAAGATCAGGTTCAAACTAGAGCTATGCAGAAAACAGGATCTCCATTTTGCTGGAAATTTTGAAATTTGACATTATTTTCATCTTGCTTAAGAATGGCAAGCTGAAAATACACAGTTTTTGTCAGAACATCAAGGGCTGAAAAACTTGTTTTCAGGAGAGAATTTTATGTAGCTATGTTGGATCCCAAGCTCCTGAGTAAAAAAATCTGGCAAAACCTGGGATATTTTAATTCCCTTGTATTGATGGGAAAATTATCTTATCTGAAAAATGTATGCAAAGGTACCTAATGATCCAATATGTCCCACCTGTGATAAAAACAGAACAAGAAGAGAAAAGGGGCAAACATACTTAAGTTTTTTGTTTGTTTGTTTGTTTGTTTTTCAGGAGCAAGTGTGTACACCTGTGTTTATGGTGATATTGAAAGGAAATTGGGGAAGGACTTAAAAGGAAGGATGCTGTGAGGCTGGTGATATGAAATCTCAGTGCTATAAGTGCCAGAACAGCCTTCCTATATGAGCCACCTTCCTCTGATTGACCTATTAGAGACAGATTGCAATGGAGAAGATTGTATTCCTTACCAGTATGGTAAAAGAAAAAGTTATTTTATCAAATTTTTACTAAGAATGACAGTAGCTATAGAATCCTGGAAATAAAAATGGAAATTAAGGATCTGAAGATGATTATTTTGAGTTTAGGGATGGGGTGAGGTATGGCTTCAGAGGTCATCCCAGAATTCTGACAGCACCTTTTGCTGTGGTATTTGACCTGAACATAAAACCTTACCGATGTTGCAGTCCCAATTCTAGCTCTGGAACTGGACTGGGAACTAGTGATGCCCAGTTATTTTCAGACATCCACAGTCTTCCCAGCAACAGCATAGAGCCTTTCAGACCAAACCTGAACCTGTCATCAACAGACTGGTGACTTTTCACCTCAGCTTCAGAAGTGCTCTTTGAAATCTCAGGAATCTGTGGACCTCCATTTTAAAAGTACTGTTGCAAGCACCAGTGTACTTCAGGAACTGTCATGTTCAAGGGAAATGGACTCAAGCCCTGTAGCTGGCAGGGCTCATCTAGAGGTCTTTCAATTAGGTATGAAGGGGGATGGGGATGAGATGAGGCTCAGTGAAGATGAGCCTGGGGCAGCAGTCCCATGATTGGGGTAAGGGCCGTGCTGCAACTGAAGTGCATCTACACTAATACACGCAGCACGGGCAAAAACAGGAGGAGCTGGAAGCCATCATGTGGTAGGCAAACTATGACCTAGTTGCCATCGCTGAAACATGGTGGGACCACTCCCACAACTGGAGTGCTGCAATGAATGGCTACAAGCTCTTCAGAAGGGACAGGCAAATAATTAGAGAGTGTTTCAATGTTGTTGATCTTGGGTTTGGGAATGATAAGGTAGAGTCCCGATGGATAAGGATCAGGGGGCTGTCCAACAAGGCTGACATCCTGGTGGGACTCTGTTATAGACCGCCAAACCAGGATGAAGAGATGGATGAGGTATTCTATAAGTAGCTGGCAGAAGTCAGGTAATTGCAAGTGCTTGTTCTCATGGCTGACTTTAACTTCCCAGTCATATGCTGGAAATATAATACAGCCCTGAGGAAGCAGTCTAGAAGGTTCCTGGAATGTGTGGAAGACAGCTTTCTGACTCAGCTGGTTAGTGAGACTAGCAGAGGGGGTACCCCACTAGACCTGCTGCTCAAGAACAGAGAAGGACTGGTGGGAGATGTGGTGGTCGGGAGCTGTCTTGGGCAGAGCGACCACAAAATGGTATTGTTCTCTATTCTTGGTGAAGTTAAGATGGGGATCAGTAAAACTGTTACCTTGGATTTCCGGAGGGAAGACATTGGGAATCACTCCCGAAGGGCAGAGGGGTCTAGAAAGGCTGGACGTCCCTCAGGAACGAAGTCTTAAGGGTACAGGAGCAGGCTGTCTCCATGTGCCATAAGACGAGCTGGCAGGGAAGAAGACAGTTGTGGCTGAACAGGGAGCTTTTGCTGAATGTCTGGGAGAAAGAGAGTTTATGTCTGGTGGAAGAAGGGACAGGCTACTTGGAAGAGTGCAAGGAAGTTCTCAGCATATGCAAAGAAAAAAAATCCAGAAGGCCAAAGATCAGCATGAGTTTAGCCTGGCCACTGTGGTTAAGGATAACAAAAATTGTTTTTATAAATACATTAACTGCAAGGGGAGGGCCAAGGAGAATCTCCATCCTCTTCTGGATGCAGGGGGGAACTTGACTGCTGAGGATAAGGAAAAACCTGGGATTCTTAATGCCTTCTTTACATCCATCTTTACCAGCCAGACCACTTATCCTCTGGGTACTCAGTTGCCTGACCTGGAAGTCTGGGACAGGGAGTGGAAGGAACCCCCCACAGTTCAGATGGAAAGAGTTAGGGACCTCCTGCTCCACCTGGACTGTCACAAGTCCATGGGGCCAAATGGGGATCCACTCAAGAGTGCTGAGGGAGTTGGCAGATATGGTTGCTGGGCTGCTTTCCATCATCTATTGGTGGTCATGGTCATCTGGAGAGGTCCCAGATGGCTGGAGACTTGCTAATGTGAAGGCCAACTATAAGAAGGGTCATAAGGGAACTACAGGCTTGTAGGCCTGACCTCGTTGCCACGAAAGGTGTTGGGACAGGTCATCCTGAATGCAGTCATACAGAATATGTGGGACAACTGGGGGATCAGGCCCAGTCAACATGGGTTCATGAAAGCCAAGTTCTGCCTGACCAACCTCATCTCCTATGACTGGGTGACCTGCCTGGTGGATGAGGGAAAAGCTGTTGATGTAGTCTACCTAGCAAGGCCTTTAATACAGTCTCCCATAGTGTTCTCCTGAAGAAGCTGGCAGCCCAAGGCTTGGACAGGTACACTGCTTGCTGGGTTAAAAGCTGGCTGAATGGCGAGGCCCAGAGAGTGGTGGTGAACAGAGTGAAACCCAGCTTGTGACTGGTCACCAGTCGTGTTCCCCAGGGGTCAGTGTTGGGGCCCATCCTCTTAAATATCTTTATTGATGATTTGGATGAGGGAATTGAGTGCACTCTCAGTAAGTTTGCAGATGACACCGTGTTAGGGGTAAGTGTTGATATGCTGGAGGCCCTGCAGAGGGAACTGGACAGGATGGTTTGATGGGCTGTGTTGGGTCTGTCTGAGCTGGAGTCACCTTTTCCCTGCAGCAGCCCACACAGCGTTGTGCTCTGCACTCGTAGCTGGAACAGCACTGATATCACTCAAGTGTTGTGTCTATTGCTACATAGTGCTGGCACAGCATCAGGACTCCTTCCAAGCCCCCAAGAGCCAGCAGGCTGGGGGTGGGCAAGTGATGGGGAGGGGACATCGCTAGGGCATCTGACCTAAACCAACCAAAGGGATATTCCATAACACCTGATGTCACACTCAGCAATAAAAAGGGGGGTCCTCGTGGGGGAGGGGGCTGTTCCTCCTGAACAACCACTACGCGTTTTGAGGCCCTGCTTCCCAGGATGTGGCTTAACATCACTCGTTGATGGGAAGTAGAGAATAATTTTTTCCCTCTCTCTGTGCTTCCACGCGGACTTATTGTTTCTTTTGTTTCTTTTTTTTTTTCTCCCCATTTCCTTTCCCTTTAATTAAACCTTTCTCATCTCAAACCTCGAGTTCTTTGTGTTGTATTTTCTCCCCCTTCCTCTTTGAGGAGAGGGGGAGTGAGAGAGCAGTTGTGGTGGAGCTCGGCTGCCCACCTGAGTAAAACCACCACATGGGCAGAGACCAATGGGATGGGGTTCAACACGGCTAAATGTCAGGTCCTGCACTTTGGTCACAACAACCCCATGCAGTGCTACAGGCTTGGGGTAGAGTGGCTGGAAAGCTGTGCAGAGGAAAAAGATCTGGATGTGTTGGTCAACACTCACCTGAACATGAGCCAGCAGTGTGCCCAGGTGGCCAAGAAGGGCAATGGCATCCTGGCTTGTGTCAGGAATAGTGTAGCCAGCAGGGCCAGGGAGGTGATTGTCCCCCTGTACTCTGCTCTGGTGAGGCTGCACTTTGAGTGCTGTGTTCAGCTTTGGGCCCCGCACTGCAAGAAGGACATCAAGGCCCAGGAGTGTGTGCAGAGAAGTGCTACAAAGCTGGTGAAGGGCCTGGAACACAAATCTTATGAGGAGTGGCGGAGGGCACTGGGGTTGTTTAGTCTGGAGAAGAGGAGGTTCAAGGGAGACCTTACTGCTCTCTACACCTACCTGAAAGAAAAGTTGTGGGGAGCTGGGAGTCAACCTCTTCCTGCAGATATCTATTGATAGGACTAGAGGGAATGGCCTCAAGTTGTGCCAGGGGAGGTTCAGGTTGGAAATTAGGGACATTTCTTCTCAGAAAAAGTAGTCAGGCATTGGAACAGGTTGCCCAGGGAGGTCTTGGCATCACTGCCTCTGAGGGTGTTTAAGGTTGAACCTGCGACTCAGGGACATGGATTAGTGGGTGACTTTGGTAGTAATGTGATGGCTGGAGCAGATGATCTTGGGTGTCTTTTCCAACCGTAATGATTCTGTTCTGTTCTCTTCTCTTCTCTTCTGTTTATGACTTCTATTCTCAAATTTTTGTGAAAGGCAACTTGGCCCCTTGGATAGGAGCAAGTCAACCTTATGGAAAATAATTTAGCCTTTTAGCAGCATTAGCACAGCTACATCTTGAGAAGTGAACACAGAGCTGACAAGCCATCTGCTGTAGTTACACTATAGCAACATGATTTAAAAAAAAAAAAACACATTTTTTTTCTAATGAAGTATAGTCAGTAAATGAAAATAAATTATTACTGGATGAAATCTTCTTATTACCAGCACTGATGGGTAGCAAACAGCTTTTGTCTTTCCTTCGGACAGACGTCAGATAAAGATAAGTTTCTTCTCTGTAACAGACTGCTTGTTTCTTCTCTGTAACAGACTGATGTTTACAGTCTGTGATCAGACTTTTATCATCGTTGTGAATTGCACATTCCTGGCAAGGTGAAAAATCATTCCATCCAGGACTGTGCTGGCACCCTCTCCTTTATGAGCTGTTGTGCTGTGGACAGCTGGCAGCCGTGCACCTTCTCATGATCATGCCCCAGGCATGCCACTATCTGGAATTAATTTGTAGTGTAAAATGGGTGAACATAGCAGAACTTCCTTTGGAGATCTAAAAGTCATAAAATAAGGAGCTTAATCAAGGGAGGACTGTGAAATCTGCCCCTCCCTTTTGCACCTCCCTGTGGTGCAATGTATAATTCACAGACAGCCACACACAGCTGCAGCTATGCAGTGTTAAAAATGCACAAATCCACTCGGTGAGGGGATCCGTGAGAATCTGATTCATGCTGCCTCTTTCAAGTGATTCCACAATCCCTTCTTTCATTTCCTTCACCCCTGGGAGTACCTGGCTTGCCTTCCATTGCATCTAAATATTTCTTTGGTAACAAGCCCGAGTAGTACTTCTCAAGAAGGTTTTGCAGTATGTTGCTAACTATTTTGGTTGCGTGCCATAGCAAGTCAGTGTTGTGATTATGTAAATTTTCTGTAATTGTTGCCATAATTAGCATGTTTCATTTTAAGGTCTAAACAACCTCAAAGTATATTCTGAAGTGCTATCTAGGAAGGGGAAGGAATGTAAGTAATATAGGCACACAGTGCTAGGCTGTTCTCATTGAAAAATTCTCTTATTTCATGGTAATTCACATGGTAATTGAGCTAGGAAGTGCCTGTAAGGATATGCAGCTGATATGCAACAAGTGGTAATAAGATGAATTCACATTACTGCAGCACAAACTGTGCAAATGCAATTCTCTGGGTGTCTCAAGGACATAGTCTCTCTGTGAGACAAATATCTAAATATAATTTTCCAAACGTTGCTGATAGAAAGTTGTTTTTTTTTTTCCTTTTTTTTTTTTTTTTCCGCTAGACATCTTAAGGAAGATTTACATTTGGAATAGATCCATTTAGCTTTAAAACCACTCCATATGCCTGTTTTATGTTTTAAGGCCCCCAAGCAGAAAACCTTATATATGATAAACCATCTGGAGATGGATCATTAGAAACTAATTACTGGAAACTGTCCCTGATCCAGTTCACAGGTGTATAACTCAGTTAATTTCAGTGACATTTTAAAGAGTGGCAGTTTAGATACTTAACTTGCTCTTCAAAGTAGGAACATTTGTCTTGATAACAGGAGTATGGTGTTGTCATTTCCCCTGAGTCAGTCTTTTGCCAGTTTGAATATTTGTATAACACAAAACTAATTCATTCCTAAATCTTTTCAGTTCTCAGGTCTGTATTTCCTAACATATATGTACATGTATGTGAGCAAACTACTGAAGGTGCTATTTTTGCATGTACACAAAGACAGATAAGAAATATGTTTAGATTATCTAATACAGTTCATGTTTTATCTTGACACCTAGTGAAATATCATAGGCTTCAGTTAGTGACTTCCTTGTCCTGAAGAATTTTTTGTAACTTCATATAAAGCCAATAAAGCCCTGTTAGTTTATTCTAAAGTGCCTTTTTCAAACATCAACACAGAATGAAATTTGGATGGATTGGATTTGGCACTGGCCAGGCAAAAAATACTTCAAGTCTTGATCTTCCCTGGGAGAGAGCTGATAACAGAACTTGGAGATCTGTTTCTTGTAAAGATAGGTTTGGACTCATTTCTGTTTAAACGTACTTTGTTACAGTAGAAGAAGTTGGTGGCAGGTCTTTAACAGACACAGGTCATATCAGCTCCAGTTAAAATATAATATTTTCCTTCATCAGTATTTCCAAATATCCCTGTGAAATGGAAACTGAATGTGGTGTAGCTTTCATTTCTGACAGTTTCTTTTTTAAATTTAGGAGAGTTTTAAGTTCTGGAATTAATATGCACAGGAGACAGTCACGGGTTTCAGCAGACATTTTTAGTGGAAATTGCCAAATTGCTCTTATTTTCTTCAGTGATGACTGTCTGTTTCTTAAAGTGAAAATAAATAATATAGGGGAAAAATATCTCCTAAAATATATGAAGATTGCAGAGAGAAAAGAGATTGTGATATTTACATATGTTTGCCTTACTCTAATGTAGGGTGCCCGATGTAAGGCCAGGTTCCCTAGGGTCATGTATGGATTCTAGATGGGAAAGTAACACCGAACAATTAAATACTCAGATTTTTCCTCTACTGGATTTCATTTTTCTATTGACTCTATAGGAAAGAGAAGAGATTAGATGCATAAGTTAGGCAACTAAGCTATAGATAATAAAAATGCCACTTTAGAATCAGTCTGTTAATAGATAAAAATGCAGCCAAAACATGGGCAGTGCTGGGCCACAGTTTGTATCAAATTCTTAAATATTAAATATCAAATAAGATATACGAAATACAAATGAAGCTGTGCAGGAAAGCAGGTGGGAGTCTTCTTCCTGTGCATCACCATAGGATGCAAAACAGTCAGTCTCCTGCAGAATGGTGTTAATTTAACCTTTGTATTGATGGTCACTTCTAGGCAAATCACTGTTTGCATCAACAACAAAATTCTAGCGCTTACTGAGTGCAGAAGATATATTGTTGGAATATTATGGTACTGCTTTAAATCTGAGCATAATCTCTCTGAAATTTAGAATTAAGTGTTAGTCATTGTCTCCTGTTATTCTCTCCCCTCATTCCCTTGCCTTAATTTTGCTTCTTTGCCTGTATGCAAAAGCATGATAGGGCTCTTCTATTTATGTACTCATATAGCATTAAACACTGTTTAGAATGTATATTGGGTGAACAGTTATTTTACAAATATACTCAGACTATTTGCAGGTACAAAAATATTTCATATGCAAAGAGAAGCAAATGAGTCAAGCAGTTTGACACCTAAGATGCTTATCAGCTGTCCTAACATATTATAATTACTGCTAAGAATGAATAATGTATTAGATTATTTTCCCTTTTCACCTCTCTGTGAATTCTTCATGAACTGAATGTCACTTTCTCAGATTCTGGTTTCTATTATTTTTCTTGCTATCATTTTCACATTAATATTTTTCAGTATTGGTTTAACAACAACAACAACAACTACAAAATAATTATTTAATAAATAGTTGTTAAAGATCAAATCGTTTTAAATCACAGAATTTTAGTTGCATCCTACAAAGTTAAACTTTTCCACCTTCAATTTTAACACAAGTACTACATATTTCTTATATTTACCATTCCTGAAGCAGACATGAAATATATTTTAGCAAGGTAATATGCACAAAGAGGGAATTATTAACACAGATTGTGATAAAAGCATTCTTGTTTTAAAGCTCAACCTGTAGAAATCACAAGGATGTACACTGCAACAAGCTTTTGTAAAATCTTCTTGGATACCAGAGAATTTTCTTTGTCACTCTTGTCAATGTGTAGGCTGTAAAATGCAAACTAGTTAAAAAGAAAAATATATAGGGAAAAATAAAATACTGGCCAGACTGCAGAAAAAAAATCTCAGTATCTCATTGAATATACTTATCTTTTGTATGAAAGGGAACATAATCATCAATTTCTATGCTATCATTTATAGCTTCTGTTCATTTGTTATCATAAATTCATTAGCTACACCTGTACCAGTATATAAAACACTGCTAAAGCATGCACTGACCTCTTGATTTCTGACCTCTTTCTTGATTTCTGACCTCTTGAATGATTAATTATTCAAACTCTCCTTAGTACCATTTGGCATGTGCTAATGAGCCTGCTTCTGGAGGATGCTGGAGTACATTGCAAGGGACAGTCCATCCCCAAAACTCCAGTTCAGAGTTCATCCCCCAAAAAGCAATTCAGACACAACTGCTCAATGCTAAGGCAGGATAGAGCTGAAGTATGTGGTTTGACATATCCACACAGCCATATCATTTGCCTTTATGAATGGAGGCCATCTCATTTTGTACTATAGAGATAGCCAGTGAGCCCTGTCAGATTTATCCAGCAGCCAAAGAATAGGAAGACAAAGATCCTTTTGGGAATATTGTGAAATCCAAGAGGCAGAAAGGCAGAAGGGTGATAAAATGTTGAGGGAAAAAAAGAAGGTGAAGTGAGGGTAGTAAAGAAGAAGTCCAGAGGAGACAGTGGAAGTTGGAATCAATTTTTTCATGAATGTTTTGTCTATGATCTTCCCTAGGAAACTGTGAGGTGCAGGTTATTGCTGTCTTCCCTTGTTACAGAGCATGGCTGGATGCACCCTTTGCTTTCTCTCTCTTCCAGCTTATGGAACCACACAACAGTGGACATTTGAATCTGCAGTTCATTGCCCAGACTTCACAGCTGTTTTGTACCTGGGTGATAACTCCACCTCTGGGGTTCTCTACTCATCTCCTACACTATACAGCATGACCAAAAATGAAATCTGTATTATCTCATTTTCAAATTTCTTGTAGATTCTTAATTAATTCAATTTAATTCATGAAAAAGTTAACTATACAGAAAGCAAAATAAAGGTGACCTACCTGTGCAGCATGAACCAAACTGTTCTTAAAACATAGCCATCTTTAAATTTTAGAATGTGATTATCCAGATCAGTTATTCAAAGTAATCTGATATCTGTGTTAATTATTATGATTTCATTACGGTGTCTTACTCCTTGCAGGCATACTTATGAATTATCTTTTGCGTGGTCCCAAGAAACTTTATTAACAAACACTGAAGGACAGTTTAACCATGAATACTAATGACCCAAGAAAAGTAAAGTTATGCATGAAATTATGTGAAGCAATAGGTTTCATTCATTAATTCCGCTTGGTGCATCATTAAAGTTGTATTGTCATTAGTTAATAGGGGTGTTGTTATTCCAGACTCAAGATAGTATTTATTGTTTTATTATTTAAAAGTTTATAATTTATTTTAAAAATCTATAATAGCAATTATAGACTGTCTTTAAAAATATGTATATTTGGAATTGAGTTGCTTTATACCTTTTATAAATTGCTATTCAACATAGTAAGAAAAATGTTACCAAAGGGTTGTTAGACATTGGAACGGGCTGCCCAGGGAGGTGGTGGAGTCACCATCCCTGGAGGTCTTTAAAAGACGTTTAGATGTAGAGTTTAGGGATATGGTTTAGTGGAGGACTGTTAGTGTTAGGTCAGAGGTTGGACTCGATGATCTTGAGGTCTCTTCCAACCTAGAAATTCTGTGATTCTGTGATTTACAGCAGCAGTAAGAAGAAATTTAGTGAATGTTTTCTAGAATGTTGATGGAATTCCTGAAATGTTAATTACCTCTTTATTAGGTAAGTTTTCATTAACTTTACCCAATTTCTAACCCATTATATATACATGTATACTATATGTAGCCTAACTAAATGCATGTTGGAAGCAGTTGTCTCTCAGATCCTCATATTTAATTGGCAGAGAACCTTGCTTGCTTCTTTGTAATCCAAAATCACACCAAAACTGGGATGCTTTCTAGATCCTTTTAGTGTGAAACTGTCCTGGTTTAAGCTAGGATAGAGTTAATTTTCATCCTGGGAGCTGGTAGGGTGCTATGATCCGGATTAGGATGAAGAGTGTTGATACTATGCTGATGTTTCACTTGTTGCAGAGCAGTGCTTACACTAAGCCAAGGACTTTTCAGCTTCTCGCTCTGTCCTGCCAGCGGGCAGGCTAGGGGTGCAGCAGGAGCTGGGAGGGGACAGACCCAGGACAGCTGACCCAAACTGGCCAAAGGGGTATTCCATATCCTCTGACGTCATGCTAAAGAATACATAGGGGTGGCTAGCCAGGATGGGGGGGCTGGTTGCTCAGGGATAGGCTGGGCTTTGGTCAGTGGGTGATGAGCAATTGCATTGTGCATCACTTGTTTTGTACACATTATTATTAGTAATGCTATTATTATTATTATTTATTTATTTATTATTTTCCTGTCTTAATAAACTGTCTTTATCTCAACTCACAGGCTTCACTTTCAATTTCTCTCCCCCATCCCAGAGAGGGAGGGGGGAGGATGAGTAAATGGATGTGTGCTGTTTAGCTGCCGACTGGGTTAAACTGAAACACAAACTCAATTTAGTATCACTGAATCTATCCAGATATATAAACATACATACCCAAACTCATTATAGGTGGGATATCCCACCTAGCCTGCAGGTGCCGCTGCAGAAGGGAGCCTGTGGTTCACATGTCCATGCTTGCCACTTCTGTGCACATCTCAAGACAGTTTAGGATGTCTGTAATGGGGCTACATTTAGATGCTCAGTACATTTAGGTACATAGGCTGCATGCTAGCCATCTAAAAACTTGTAAGCTAATTTTCCAGGTTTTCTCTGTGATAAGCACTTTTAGAGGGCAATTTCTCTCTTCCTAAAACAGATGTCTATCATTTACCTCTGACTGTAAAACTTTCTTATCCTTGAGAACTGGCAGGTAGGATCAGGATATCCTGTTTAAATCATACCATGCATCTATGATCACAAAACTGAATACGTTATTTAAAATGATACTCAGGAAGATATTCAGACACTTTAAAGTTGATGTCTGTGTTTTCTACATTTGAATTAGTTATTTCAACTCCAGTTGAAACAGCTATTTCAACTCAGTGGAAATACAGGGCATAATTTGTCATGTAGATGTATAAACTTAGTAAAAGATGTGACAGCATCCTTGTATCTATGTACTTACTGGAGACCAACAATGTTTTAAAATGACAGCTGGAGCACAGGTCTCATGTCCTAGGGTACTTCAAATGGCCCTAGACACAGATGTAGGTGATTGGATCTAAACTGTTGACAGTACAGATAGGGAGCTTTACAGCTGACCAACCATGAGTATCACATCTCAAGTGAAAATAATTACCTATTTTTAGAAAATTAAATTACACCTTTCATGTTTGCTTTATGAAGAGTGGCTCTAAAGAGTCTGCTTACTGTATTAAACATGATGGGTCTTCAATGACTGTCATAGGAACTGAGACACCCTGTACAGACACATTCAGCTGCATTATGGATACCTGAATTTAGATACAACATCCCACCCCTACAAGCCAGTGACAGGACAGGTGAAATGAATTCCAGATGTTAGAGCCTAAAATATTATCTGGGGTCTTTTTAATCACTTGTTACTTCTATCTCATTTCAGTGTATCTACCTTCAATTTAGGTTGAATACTAGAGTGTGTATGTGTGGCTATGCATGATGCCAACTCTTCAAAGTCACTGAAGAGTCAAAGTGGCATGGGCTTTCACTCATTTATGGATGACTTTTAAGTCTTGTCAGTCTAGTCAAACATTAATATGTCGTTCTGCTTACTTGTGAGTTATCTAACTAAAATGGAGTCCTGCATGTTCAGGAGTAATCTTTGCCTTAATCCAGCTAATGCTGAGTTGCTGTTCAATGACAGAAGGCACTGGTGTAGACAGGTAAGCTTCTGTAGCTTATACTTTTCTTCAGTTTATTAGTTTAGTGAGAAATCTCGTAATTATTTTGAATCCTATTATGTTCTGATAGAAAGGGAGAAGTAGAGTTGCAGCTGAATGATTTAAATCCTGTTTATGCTCAAGTTTCCTGGAAAATTGAAAGTGCTTGAAATAGAGAAAGAAACCACTGGGGGGAAAATAAATAAATAAATAAAATTCTAGCCAGAATCTTTAAATGATAAAGGCTGTATCCTTCCTTCTGATGCACATGTGAATCTTCCACTGAAGTCAACTGGAACAGCATTTATACCTTCAGGATCGGGATTTGTTCATAATCCTCTGAATTTTAAATTCTTGTTCCATTATATCAAGGAAGGGAAAGGGGATTAGTTGGCAGTATATGAGAGCTTTAATTTTTTATGGGATTTGTATATCTAATAGTGAAGTAAATGAAAAATCGAGAATGCATTACTCATGAAGATGTGCATTTTAAAATGTGTCTTTTACAAACCTTGATTTTTGCATCAGGAATCTTCTCACTGTCTTAATACTACCCTTTATCATTAACCAGTGGATAGAAAAAAATGAGATTAAAATTTCCAACAAAGCAAATCACTTTGTATTGAAGATACACAGACAATGTTCATAAAACCTACATGCTCACATATTTCTGTTCGACATGCCCTGAATTGTATGCTGCTTGAATTTTGTTCATCGGTACTTTGATGCTAGGCCATCATATTTGCAATATTTTATTGTTCTTTTATAACAACAGATAAACAAAATGTTGGGTTGAATACATGTTTTTTGTTGAAGACTTTTTTTAAACAGTCAAATATATAAGAGATTACAGCACACTACAGAAGAACTTAATCACTAATGCGCTGCTAAATCATTTCCTTGTAGAAATTATTAGGACGAATTTAACTGCACATTAATCTCATATAGACATCTAGTTCAAGTAAATCCTCCATTACTAGTCAGCTGACATATTTGTCACTTTTTTTTTTTCTGAACAGAAACTTGATTCATGCATGTTTAATCGTTGAAATGGGAGATAAAAAATCAAAATTTTAGTTCCTTAGTGTGTAGAATGAAAGAGTATAGGGTTTATTAAATTACCTGGTTATGGCCAGTTTAGTGTAAACAAAATAACGTTTAACAAGGAAAGTGAATGACTAATCCTACAGACACACAGGCAGGAATGAGCAGATGGTAATGGAGGCAGTACAAAGACCAGAACTCCTCAGTCATTGCCTGATGGACCATGGGAGGAGGTGCTCAGGCACAACCTTGAAGAGGTTCAGTCTCAACTTTATTGCTGGAAATAAGGGGGAAGGTGAAAACTGTGTGTTTTGGGATATCAAAAAAGGTTTGTGAGGTTATGTAGATCTTGTTATGAAGTGTTTGGGAGAAGCACCAAGAGAAGGAAAAGATCAAGGGGAATCACAGAAGAACAAACATGAGAAAACAGAGAAGGAGAATAAAAGTGGCCAGACAGATGTGAGCTGGCCAGTATGCTTGTCTGACTGAGCCTTGCACTTCATTACCACAGCCTGTCCTTTCTTGCTATTAAATACTATTCTTACGTATTTTTCTGTGTAATTCACACTTTACCCTATACATGAGTGCTGCAGTCTAAGTGACAGCAACTGGAGAAAGGGCCATGGGTCACGGTACCACAGGTCTAGGTGTCAGTAACTGGAGGGACTAATGTTATCCAGGTTGTTCTCAGTAATGAACTTCAGACCTGATCAGCCCAAGGAACTGCATTCACATGTATATTCTCATGCATGTGTGTGCATGAGTCTCTCCAGGATCCGTGCTCAGCCCCACTAGTGCAGTGGGCACAGCAATTGGTCACAGCAGCAGCCACACCCCTGGGTCTTGGATGGCAAGATCCCTGGCGCTGACAGTGTACCCAGCTGAGCTACACCAACTAGAAGGGAGCAAATCCTGTGTCCTTTGAGTGCACTGGATTGGGCCACTCATTTCCCATCCTTAACACTCAGTGTCTTTGCTGTTGTTAATTCTGCCTTACATATCCCATTCAAGTTTACTATAGCTGTCTTTAGAAATAAAATAAAAAAATAAAAAAATAAAATAAAATAAAATAAAATAAAATAAAATAAAATAAAATAAAATAAAATAAAATAAAATTATTATCGCAAATGTAATTAAAACGCCTGATATGAACATAGCTGATATTTGCAAGGTGTTTTGTTGTTGTTGTTGTTGTTTATTGTTGTTTATTATTTTTTCATTTTAGATTTTGGAGGGTTTGATTGATACGCATCTTTTATCATGCTCTCTGATAGAAAAATGAAGAAAGAAAAGAGAAAGCAAACCAAGATAATGATTTGACTACTTTCTAACAGAAAAACTTTGAAAGACAGGTAATAGTTTCCATCTGAAAAAATTAGGAAACATTAAAACTGAAGAAGAATGGATGACTTCATAGATTAAGCTAAAATAAGTAAAACTATTATTTCTTAAAGGCTGAGTGAAGACTTTGTTAAAAAAAAATAAAATAAAATAAATCATTGGGGAAAAATGAATTTACAGCCAGGTTAAATCGCAAATAATAAAAGATAAACCTTTGCAGTTTAAATTAAATTGTTCTGACTTGTAGGTAGTTGAAAGAATGTTCTACTCATAGAAATGTCATTTTATGCTTGTACAGGTCTGTTTTTTCTCTAAGTATCTGCTTCCAGTAGAAATTAGGGATGGAAAACAGAGTTAGATGAATGTTTTTTTCTTACATTAAAAACTTGTTTCTGGTCTTGCTACACTTGAATTGAACAGCTGTTGAGGTCCCTTTCAAATTATTGGATCAAGCTGTTTGGATTGGAACTAGAATATAATGCATTTGGTACAGGGACACTTATTCCTCACCACGTTGGTTTGTAAAATAACTTCTTAGCTATTCACATCTTACACGGCTAGCTCAAAACAAGAAAAAAAATCATATTTAAATTACTTGGAATTGTTGAATTTCACATCTAAACTCACAGGGTTCAGATCCAGGTCCAACAAAACATTTAAACTCCTAACACCTGTTTAGTTCTTTAATTACGAATTTAAACTACTGACAATTTAGGAACCTAAATATGTATAAGGGCAATAAATCACCAACTTGATTTTTGACTCATTTTCTGCAGCCTAATACAGACTTATCCTCATTAAAAGCCAAGTTTTCTGACAAAACTCTGGGTAAATTAAGGATGCTAACACTTGCATAGGCAGTCACCACTGTCCTGAAACCACTCTTGGCAATAATTAAAATTGATGGTCTTCTACCTCCTGATGATCTTTGCATCGAGGGAACACCAGCTCTTGCAGTCCACTCAAAGGCGACTATAATGCTCTCATCACATGAAAGGTTCCTAATAAAAGCCAAGGAGCTAGCTTTATTAGTTACTCAATGTTATTAGCAACGTGTTTCACATTACTGATTTTGAATTCCCCCAGTAGCAGTGCTCCTTCCTTTGCACAGCCCCCAGCACAACTGAATTTGAAGTCTCGGCATGATAATGATATATAAAGCTAAGGAGCTCTTGGCATAGATTGAGAATGCTGTGTAATGCTCTGAATTGCTCACATTTTTACTATGGTGTGTATATACGAGCACCTGTTCTCTGGACAGGTTCATCTAAGCTTCCAAAAAAGCTGACAAAATGGTGAAGGAGCAAGAAAGGGGAAGAAATTTCAACCTAAATGTCATATACTGCTTGACAGACTGTCAGATTGTATACCGACAGTAATGCCCTCGTCCAGAAAAGCTATGCCACTGTGTTTTCAAATACCTTCTTCTGTTCAAAACTTGCTCACTACATTACACAAAACCCTCTTTACCAGACAAATTTTCTCCATTTACACTTTCTCCAAGTGCAAATTGCTGCTGCAATTTATGCTGGAGGGATGAGAAGAAAAGAATCTGTGGCACAGCCCAGCGGGCCCCTACCAGCACTTCCTGTCAAAAAAAGTGTATCACATTTATCAGGATGATGAACACGGGCCAGACTCTGCTCTTTTACACCATTTAGATTCTACTGAATATTCAGTGCCACTGATCACATTTACACCTGTGGAAATGACACTCCCTTCCTCATCTCCATCTTGTTAATCTGCTTCTCCTAGCCTCTGGGCACTCTAATGAACAACCTCGGGGCACCCTCAGTGACGTTTCTGCCATCGTGTCACTTCCACAGCTGTTATGCAGTCAAAAAGAAGCCTTCTGGGTACATCTTTTCTACACACTTTAAAACAAAGTGCAGGCAATTTTGTTAAAAAAGTAGTTCAGTGAGCAGGAAGACATCTGTGAGTATCTAAAGATACATGATTTTCCAGGTAGTTTTATAGGTGAATACAAGATTGCAACAGATTACTTCAAACCTTTGAATGTTGTTGGACAGCTTTTCTTTAATAATGCTTTTTGTCTGTGAATGGCATTTGTAGCTATTATTAACAAATTATGATAATTTCTGTTGCATTTCTAACAACTGAAATGTATGTTACTGATTTTTCCTCCTCTCTGTTGTTAAGTGTCATGATCACTTATCTTCTTGGCTGTCTTTGTCACTGTTAGGGCAACTGCTACCCCAAAACAATCTAAATCCTGAACAAAGTAGTAGAGGTTAGCTTTGAACCCCATGCTTTGACTGGTTTATTGAGGTCCAATGATCTGCTGGAATTTATCTATAAAGATAGGAATATCTTCATGTGTCCAGTATGAAATTATCTCTCTGAAAGAAGTGATGCTATTGCTCAAAAAAATTAATTGCTCAGCAAGATAAAATTTTGGTCTTTCAGAAAATATCCAAATTAATCACCAAGACATGCTAAAAACAGTGGATGCAAAGAAAACAACAAAAGCTTATGTCTAAGGATGGGGAGGTACTGATTAAACAATTATTTCTATTTACATAACTTTGAAGAATACATGTGAAAGTCAATTCAGGTAAGAACCATCATGATTCAGGGACTTATAGTTGTGCATAGTAGACTGTAAGCATCACATAAGAGTTTCTTTGCTACTGTAAGGATAGCATGTGTCTTCCTGCAAAGAGATAAATGACTTGCTGTTGTTTAAAACTAAAGCACAACCTCCTTGGGCAATGGAGATGCAATATGTGGTTTTGCACCCATTTGATGGAAAGGAGAAATGTCGACAACATAAAGCATTTGTTTTTGAATATTCACAGCAAATCCAAGTAAATTGCAGCAATGCATCGTACTATTTGGAAAAGAGGGAGATTTTGCAGTATTCACTAATGAAGAAATCCCATAATTACTACGTAGAACTTCAGTAAATAGATATTATTCTGTCTATGGGTGAGAAAAAATCTACAGGATCCAGAACCAGTTGTCAATCATTGAAACAGGATAACTACTGATCAAGTTACAGTTACCTTCTATTTGATTTCAGCCACTAAAGGCCTATTTTTACAATAGAAAATCAGCAACAGATTACTTTTACATGTAGTCCTCAACTGTTAAATCATCAGATTTTTTTCTTTGTAGTACAATTGGTTAGCTTTCTCTTTTGCTTTAAAAAAATAATGCACTATGCAGTGTAAATACATTCAAAAGTGACATTACACCTTAGTGGTGTTTGGAAGGGTTAGCATCAGTGTATTATAAAATGATTATTTTGTGGCTGTGTTATTTTTTTTTTATTTTTTTTATTTTTATTAAAAGGCAATTTAATGGTTTAGGTTTTATATACCCTCCCTTCTTTTTGAAAAGGAACAGGAAATATAGCATTTGGTTTTGAAAGCAACTAAAATAGAAGTATTTTGCAGCAGATGGGATTTTTATGAGCTGTTTGTCACTATATACCAGTCTTGTTAAAGAGCAATCGTTTTCTGCTTCATTACACTAAGATAGCTCTGTTTAGGGTTCCACTCAGCTGTGAAATGACTTTAAAACTTCTATAAGGAATAGAGATGGGATTTTTATAATAAAAGATTGCTAACACTGTATAAGGAATAGAAATAAAATGGTCAAACATACTGTTGTTTTTTTTTGAAGAAGAGGGGAATATAGATATGTTGCATTGCACATATGCTTAATCTGCTGGTTTAGGATGAAAAGCGGTTTCAAAGTACCAGTATCTTCTACACCTAAAAAAGGTAACAACCAAGTTAATCTATATAAAAAGACTGAAGATGCATTATTTCTATGAAAACAAACAAACAAAAAAAACACTATATATTTTTTTTGTTGCTTTGAGGCAGATAAAATATAAATAAAAGAATTAAGTACACAGACATCACTATGAAAATAGTAGGTCAGATCCCATCTAACATACACCAGTGGAACTATTGGAACTATTGATATAATGGAACTATTCTGTTCTTATGCCTTTCTTGAGCATAAGGTCTGAATATTTAATCCCTAACAACTTGTCTTGGTTGATTAAAATTCAGTGTAGTCCCCTGGGAGCTCTGAATTGTTCTGAGGAAGGTGGGAGCTAGAGGTAGAACTCTTCCAGGTGTTTCTGCCCATGGCCCAATGGCTCCACCACTCCAGGAACAGCTCCTCAATACAGAAGTGCCCAGGTGAGCTTCAGCAATCTGCAGCCTGGCATCAGGTTAAAAACAACAACAACAACAACAACAACAACCACGTTGGCGAGTATATCTTCATAACCTGTGATGAGATCTGTGGCTGTCCCTTGCTTCAAAAATGACCAAGCTACCTTCAGCAGGGTTATATATTCAATAACTTGGATAGCTAGCTGTTGAAATCATTTTCATCAGTTGCCAAATTTCTCAGCCACTAAGAAAAAGCTGAAACTGCTATATATCTGAAACACCTTCCTGTTGAGTCTGTGCACTTTTTTCATTATGCCAAGGTTTCTTTGCTGGCAAGCATTTTTGTTTGCAGCTATGGAAGATGCAAACACAGCTACAACGCATCATTTAAAACACTGCAATTATTGCTCCTGGTGTCCATATGATCAAATTTATCTACGTTTCACATTTTAATTTCATTCCTTTATACACATTTTGGTCTATTCCTGCACCTGATTAGAATTCACTGTGTTAATTCTGAAGCATCTTTTGGTGATACTTCTTCCCCAGGAATATCTCTCAGTGACTGTCTTCCATGCCACTTCTCTTTTTCTCTTACTTTAATACCAGGTAAAGAAGAAGAAATGCATACCTGGAGTTTGTCTTTTATTAATAAATGTATTTCCTACAGCCTTTCATTCCCTGGAGATTTTGGGAGCAGAGATGAGCAGAATAACACATGAAAATGCCTTCTTCTGTGTGTCTATATGTGTAGTACACAAGATATTAGTGTTCTCAGGCTTTCATTCAGTGTTTAATTCTATAGCTTTTATATACCTTATGGTTGTGTGGAATTGCTTGACTTCCAGTGTACCAAGGTGCTGCAAAGTACTTGATCCCATAAATCAGATTCTCATAAGTAAGTTCAATCATTCAGGTGTTCTTAAGACAAATATGTTTAATCACAAAATCACCAACCAATTTGATCTGATTTTAATCTGAATAATAATCAGATTTCAGATCTGATTTTTAGAAAGGTAACAAGGTTAAAGTTTTATGATGCTGGAACCTAACTGATACACAACTGCAAGAAAGAATAGAAAGACGAGGTATTCAAATAGGTGTTCTGCATTATATTTTGGAAAATCTATTGAAAAACACAACATTATTATTTAATTTAGCTGACCAGAGTAATTATGAGAAATATGGTGCTGTTTCTTCTCTCTCTTTTTTTTTTTTTTTTTTTTTTTTTTTCTTTCTGTAAGCTCTGCAAATAAAAAGTATGTGACTTTTTATGCAAAAGAATTGAAACAATTTTCAAATTTGATTTAGTTTGTAATTTAGTCAATGAATGAATTCATGGGTATAGCATGACACCTGACAGTGCAAGCCCCTGAAAGAGAAGAGGAGAGAAGAGAAGAAGGAGAGGAGAGGAGAGGAGAGGAGAGGAGAGGAGAGGAGAGGAGAGGAGAGGAGAGGAGAGGAGAGGAGAGGAGAGGAGAGGAGAGGAGAGGAGAGGAGAGGAGAGGAGAGGAGAGGAGAGGAGAGGAGAGGAGAGGAGAGGAGAGGAGAGGAGAGGGAAGGGAAGGGAAGGGAAGGGAAGGGAAGGGAAGGGAAGGGAAGGGAAGGGAAGGGAAGGGAAGGGAAGGGAAGGGAAGGGAAGGGAAGGGAAGGGAAGGGAAGGGAAGGGAAGGGAAGGGAAGGGAAGGGAAGGGAAGGGAAGGGAAGGGAAGGGAAGGGGTTCAAGGGATTGCAGGGAATGTGATAAATGTATCTTGAAGCAGCAGTTTTCATCCAGAGGAGTTCCTGAAAATCAATTAATAAGTGTAGGAGACTGGCCACCTCAATCATAGAATTTTGCAAAAAAAAAATAAAATAAATCACTGCTCTACAATCTTTAAAAAGAAAAAAAAAGTCATATTGATTAGTTTTACACATACATTGAATAATAAGAAAAAGCAAGTATTTAGACTTTATTTTTCCCCATAGATATTCATTATACACAACTGTTTTGTGTAAGTGGTGTTATGTTTCTCTATCAAAGATTCAATTTTCCTGTTGTAGCAAAAAGGAACATTACAATGCAGCAGAAAGAGGCTTTGAGGTTATATTTTTATTTTCACAAAGTCCTAAAATTGATTTGTGTCATACTATTACTGAGATATTACAACACTAGACAGATGTTCTGTTACTCTTCCACTTGGGAACCTTTTCAGTATTTTTCATTTCCCTGTAGGAAAATATTGCATTTGAGTAATTCCAAGTACATTCAATGGTCACTATTTTTTCTAGTCTTGTGATTAGCTGTGTTTTACCATCTTACACCAGTATGTGAAGTCGTTTTCTCCCAGGATGTGAGAAACAAAATCAAATTACTGAGTACAACTTTTTGTGCAAGTGAACTAAAATTTGAAAAGCCAAAAGAAATGGTATAAAAGGGTAGGAAATTTTAATTTTAAAAATTTCTTTTGCTATCGTAATCAAAATATTTGTAATCAAAGTATTTCCTAGCTTGCACATATTAACAGTCTAAACTGAGAGTCTTAACTGGTGGAAAAAGATAAAATTCAATGACAGCCAAAGGCAGTTTACCTCAGCTGAAGCTCTGGTTTGCAATATCTTTCTCAAACTGTGTCTCTAAGCTATTAACATGACTGAAAAACATACAATCAAAATCTGTCCTTTTGCCATTGACTATGACCTGATGTGTAGCATGCTAACTAAAGCCATATTTCAAACTGAAGCTACTTACAAACAATGAAAAGACTTGAGAATCCAATTAAGGAAACTTTGAATGACTAAAACAGCAGTCTGAAAGCAAAGAAGCATTTGAATTGCTTGCCTATTGAGACTTTGTCGGCAGATTTTATTATGAAACAGCTCAAGTCCCACAGGCTTAGTGACAGATGAATCCTACAATATGCTACAGTTGGCAGTAACTCTTAGAAGAGATATATATGTCTCCTT